>NC_069398.1:25008181-25311212 GCF_027475565.1 Acinonyx jubatus
GAAGCAACTCTGATTGGCCCAACTAGAGAATCACACGTTCATGCCTGAACCCATCACCGTGGCCAGAGGGCGGAAGGCTTCCAAATAGCCAGACCCAGTCAGGTGCTCTCTCCTCAAGCAGGGGATGAGATCACGGCTGGTTGTGCACTTGCCACCCCATCCGGAACCATCCGGAACTGAGTGGTGGGAGGCAGTTCCTGGAAGCAAGGGGGGGGGGGGGGCCCTGCAGCCCTAACCAACACGTATCTTTGACAAATCCTAACTGCTCTTCCTGCGTCCATCTCCCCTGCCACCGCATCAGCCCCCCATTTTGCATATGAATTATGTAAATCTTCCGCATCCTCCATTGCTCCCGAGTTTCAATCACGGGCCTGTTAATTAGGCCTGTTCCTTACCGTGCTTCAGTGCCTTTGGTTCTGTGACACAGGGGCTACAGGGAGAAGCGGCTAAAGAGGACTAATTAAGACTCGGAGTGCTTTCAATAACGTACATGGAAATGAACAAATTAACTGATGACGCCAAAAAGGCAATACTGCCCCAGTGGGGATTCCGCACGCGGAGATAACATTAAGGAGGGCAACAGTCATCGAGAGGAAACCATGAATGATGAGTGGTGTCCAGGGCCATTGCCTCAGAGGTGTCCGATTACGGCAGGAAAGCGTCATCAGATGTTAGGAGACAAAACGAACTGAGGTTAAGAACGCCCTCGTCGGGGAAGCAGAAGGACGGAAATGGTGAGAGGCTGAGTTGGAGAGGTTTGACTTGCACTTGGGGGGTGAGTCCCAGCGAAAACGGCCTGTTCTTGCTGACCAGTCTTTGCAAACACGTGGCATCTTCCTTTTGGTGAGTGAAGACTCCTTTTCCATCTGTTTGGCATAGGTAACACTGAGGAAGGCAGGTCTACACACTCAAGGAGGAGACAAAGGGATCCCATGGGGGTACATTTAAGACACTGGACTTCAAAATGGTGCCCCAGGACCATCAGCGTTAGAACCACCTGGAAGTTTCTTAGGAACGCAAATTCTCTAGGCCCCATTCCAAACCCACTCTGGGGTGGGGGCCCAGCCAAGTGATTCTAATTCAGGCTAAAGTTCGAGAACCACTGGTCTCAGCATTAGGAGCCAGTGGGGGGGGAGGGTCTGGTCCCAGCTGTGCCAATTACAGGCTGACTTGAACCCCTTTGATGCTTCCATTGACAAATCGATCACCAGGTTCCTATGAGAATCCAATGAGACTGCTGAACCACTGACAAAGTGGAGAGTGGCCCAAATGCAATCAATCATAATGATTATGTCAGGTACAGATGGCTCAGCGAAACCTGAGGATCCCGATTTGGAGGTGCCAGGGGAGATGGTACGAAGGTGAATAGAGGGTGTGGTGTGAAACCTGGGTTTCTGGAAAACATGGCGAGTTTTACTTCCCAAACAAAGGGTCTTAAAAAAGGTTTCCTGGCTCTCAAACCCATTTCCCTAGACAGTTTTCTGATGAGTTAAGTGTAAAGGTATCAGAAGCAGCTGGTTCTCATTTCCCTTTAAATTCACAGGAGCGTAAAGATGAAAGGCACCGGGGCTGCAGAGAGTGCTTTGCCAAAGCCCCTCTGCAACTGAAATGACTCCAGGTGTTCAGCCCTGGGACATGTGCTTGGACTGTTCATCCAGGCAAAGGCCAAATCCCCAGAGAGCCAACCACAGCGGAAGATAAGGCCATACTGTGCCTGCCAAGATGGTGGCCCTGGGACTCCTGGAGAAGGGAGAGGTGGGTCTGGACAGATGTAAATTATGTGCTCTCCCCCACCCCAGGATAAGTGACTAATGAGAAGGAAGATGGATATTAAAACCATCCACGAAAGGGAAAAAAAACCCTCAACAGGAGATGTGCAGCTTGGCAGTAGAAGGGAAGAAGGTGTGGGCAGAATCTCACTTTCCTTGGATGTTGTTGTGTAGGCTTCAGAGATTTCCTTTTTTAATGTTTACTGGCTTATTTTTGAGAGAGACAGAGAGAGCAGGGGAGGGGCTCATAGAGAGAGGGGGAGACAGAGAATCCCAAGCAGGCTTCATGCTGTCGACGCAGAGCTCGATACAGGGCTCGAACCCAGGAACTGTGAGATCATGACCTAAGCTGAAATCAAAAGTTGGGACAATTAACTGACTGAGCCACCCAGGCGCCCCAAGCTTCAGAGGTTTCCTCATTGAAGGTCTCCTCATAGGATGTTGGAGGCTGAGAGGATTCTGGGATTTCCAAACCCACTATACCCCTTCCTTTCAGATGAGAAACTGACTCTACAAAGAAAGGCTCAGCTCAGATGCTCGTCCTGGCAGCTTTAGGATTTGAACTCAGGTTTTCAAGCCCCTGGCTGAACAATCTGGATGAGAACCCCAAAGGCCAGGGTCTAAGGCACTTTCTGCCTTACCTTTTCCCTAGGGGTCAGCTCTGATGGGGGAAGAGCTCAAAGTAAATACTTGTGGGTTAATACCAAGCATCTTGTGACTGATATGGCCAAGAGCAAGGATGCTGATTTCACTGCAGTATCACATTGTAGACCAGTATCTCCAGGATGCATGGAGGACACGTCCGGCCCAGAAGCATAACAGAGGGTCCTGGCAATGACTTGAATAAGCTTTATGGCTTCCTCACTTCGCACTCACTTGTTCTGGTTATTAACAAACGTGGCTTTCAGATGTATTGGGGTGGGAAAAACCTGGGTCACCAGAAGAACCAACGTAATGAGAGACCTCACTGGCATCACCCAGTCTTGGTTGCCTCGTATTGGCTTAAGAAATAAAGATTTAGATAAAATTTTAAAGTACATAGTGCCTTTCCCTTCTCCTTTAAGACCTGATCCGGTCTCAATCTCTCCACACCCCCACTTCCTTCCAAACGGCGGCTCACCTTACATTTCCAATATACTGCTCCTGCTGAGGGGTGGGCGGCTCGCAAAAGCCCTGCTTTGGAACAAGGGCAAAGGGGGTGGGCACTTCCAAGTCCAAGGTCTGTGCTTGAAGTATGGTGACAAGCTACACGGAGCTGCATGGGATCACCAGCATGCAAAAGAGATGACCCCAGAGGCCACCTTGGATGAGGAAAGAGATTTGTTTGAACAGCCTGCCCCATAAAGCCCTGTGATCGTCAAGTGATTTACCAAAGCTGAACGCGTGTAAGAGAATTTCTGGCTGCCTTTGTTTGAAGGAGGTGATTAGTTTTCCAGACTAATTGCCAGTCTCGGCAATGACACACAAACATATACACACGTACTGAGCGGTGTCTTAACAAAGCCTTGGCCCATCCATCAGAGAGCTGAGCCTGCTCTTGGAGAGCTAATTGACCGTGCATAGATTTCCTATTGAAAGTTACGACAAAATTTAAAAAATGTAGAAGGGGAGACGTCGTTTTTGCGATGAATGATTAAACCAACCGATGCTTCTTTGAGGGAAGGTACGGGAGGGAGGAAGAGCTTCAGCTGCTAATATTTCCAGTATTTGTGGAACGTAAATGCAGAGACACGGATTCAGAAATGCTCCCGACTGACATTCAAGGCTCTCCCAAATGCTGCCTCGTAATGCCTTCCCAAGAAGATGCGAACCCTTACGATCCAGCCAAACCAGGGGTGTTCTATTCCTAGAACATACTTCCTTCCTCTCTACCTTTGAGTATGATGTGCCTTGGATTCCTCTTTGGCCATTACCTCTGTTTGCTGAAACACAACCAACTTTTGAAGGCACGAGACTCTCCCTCGGTCATCTCATTGTAAATTCATCCCTTTTCTTCTTTGTGCTCCAATCACTCCGTGAGCTTGAGGTTTATTTTTTTTATTGCAGCTAGAGTGCACATCCCCCACCACATCTGGCTATAAACCACTGGAAGATGGGAACAGTCACTGGCGTCTTATTCAGCGTCTTCATGTCAAGTTTTCTCTGTAAGGATTCCACAAATGCCACCTAATTTCTCTGAATGTCTACGACATTCTTCTATACTTGATTAAATGCAGTTGCATAAACCGGATCAATGAATCCTGGCTCTTCTCGGTGGCTGACTCGTTCCTTCACTTACTCAAAAAGTATTCATCAGATGCTGAATCCCTTCCTCGTGCCATGCTCAGCACTGGGAAGTGAGTAAGATATGTGTATTAGTCTCCTAGGGGCTGCCGTAACAAAGTAGCATAGACTGGGTGGCTTAAACCACAAAAATGTAGGCACTCACAGTTCTGGAGGCTGGGAGTCCAAAATCAAAGTGTCTCAGGGTTGGTTCCTTTTGAGAGCTGTGAGACAAGGATCTGCTCTTCCTGGCCTGTAGATGGCCGTCCTCTTCTTATGTCTTCCCACTATCTTCCCCAGTATGTCTGGGTCCAATTTTCCTCTTATAAGAAGGACACCAGCCATATTGGATTAGAGCCCTCTGTAACAATCTCATTTTCATTTCATTACCTTTTGGAAGCCCCTGCTACCAACTATGGTCACATTCTGGAGTGTTGGGGGGTTAGGACTTCAACATATGAATCTTTGAGGGGGGCACAATGCAGCCCATAACAGTACGATTACTGCCTTGACAGATGTTATAGTGTGCAGGAGGATAGAGACAAGGAAACAGGCAATTATAATGTAGTGTGATGAATGCACAATAATAGAAGAGATAAAGGAGAGTATGGATGGATGGACATTTAATCCAGACTTGGGGCTTGGATGGGGAAAGCTACCCAGAGAAAGTGATGGTTAAGCTGAGACCACTGTCCTCCGAAGAAATTACAGAAAGTGGGCTCTTCAGTTGCCAAAGTGGATGGCACGGAGGTTGCCCCAGATTCAATCTAAGCGGTATCCACCCACCTCTTCCCCCCTAACAGGAGTAAGAAACACTGGAGGAGGCCAATATCTGCTCCAAGGACTCTGGCCTTCATGTCCAGAACAGTGGGAAGCATTAACATGTAGTAAAGCCTTGTCCACAGTGGAGAATGTAAAGGGTGATGCGAGCAGATAAAGTCTTCTGGGTCTTACAAGAAGAAAAGATGGTGCCATGCGTGAGAAACAATGGAGAGGAAGGAAAGCAAGCAGATTGGAGACATAATTAGGAGATCAAAGAGACAGCACTTGGCAATCGTCTGGATGTGGAACGGAACGGGAAAGAAGTGAGGAGGACACCTTGTTTCTGGCATCCAAGTGGGAAGCACATGGCCGGGGTTTCTATTTCCTGTATCATTCTGGGAAAGAATATGGTGAGTTCAGCTTTGAATACAACAGATGTAAGTACACATACAATAGATCCGTGCTGCTGGCAGTTGGATATGTAGATTCGAATCTGAGGAGAGCGATCTGGGGCCAAGACGTGGGAATGATCAGCATACGGATGTTTTGAAGGGGTAAACGAGGGACAGCATGCAGCACTGGATATAAGGACCAGATGACAACATTTAAGGACATAGCCGTAAAAGAGAAGAACACAAAGGAAATAATAACCATGAACAATTATTTAGCGACGTACTTTGTGCCAGGCATTGTTCCAAGTGTCGTACGTGTTTTAACTAATTAAATTCTCATGACAGCCCTCTAAATCAGAGGCGCAGAGACTCTATGGAACTTGCACAAAAGCACCCTGCTAATAAAGGCTGAATCCGGGATGAGGACCCAAGCAGACACGCTCTAAAGCCTGAGCTCTTCACTGCACTACCAGGGCCATGAACCTGAAACATGCAAAAACGGTTATTTCAAGTAAGAGGGAGTAGTCCGATCAGTGCCAAGTGCTTCTCCTCTAGAAAGACAAGACCAAGAAGGGCCCCTCAGATTTAGCAGGAGGCCAGCCACTGGTGATGTTGGCTACTGCAGTTTCACTGGAGGGATGAGGTGAAGGCCAAGGCTTCGAGGAAGAAAGGAGAAAGGATGCGTGAGCACAAACGGTTCTTTCAAGCAATTTGACAGGGAACAGAAAGAAGTACGGCAAATAGAACATGAAAGTGAAATGGGCTCAAAGAAAGAGTTTCATGTGTGTTACGGGAGAGACTTGGGCACGGGTAACTGAGGTTGGGCAGCAGAGAAGGAGAGAGTAAGAGAGAAGGTTCTGCCTGAGCAAGGGCTCCAGGCTGGCGGAAGACAGGGGATCCAGAGCGGAGATATTCATGTTGGCCTGGAAGAGGGACACCCTGTCCAAAGGACGAGAGAACAAGAAAGGCTCAGATGGAAATGAGGCTATGAGCTTGCAGAGTGCAATGTGAAAATGTTTGTGTCTGATGATCTGTATTGCCTCCCTGAGACCTCAAATGAGCACACCTGCTGAGCAGATGGGTGGGGTGATGGGTACAGATGTTTGATGAATGTCTGGGTGTTTCTTCCCTCCTGGAGGGCAAAAACATGGACGATCTGTGCCCCTAGTGCCTAGAGCGATCATGAGACAGTGCACACGCCAAGTACGTGTTTGTGAGTTACAGGTTGTACCCGCATGGGGTTGGAATTCCTGAGGATCCCAATATGGGATCCCAGTGGAAGGAGTCTGATGAGTCTAGAATGGTCCATCCTTGTCACAACCAAGTTTTCCCTGAGGTAAAAGTGAGCCTGGACAATTGAGTCTGGACCACCAGGTGGCCAAAGCATCTCCTTCCAGCGGGGATCCAAGGGCAGGATGAGGAAGGTTAATCCTTCTCATGGTAACGGGGTCTCCAGAGGGTAGCTGGATGAGGGCCCCCCATCACGAAGCAGGAGAGCCGGAGTAGCAAGCCTCTCAAGGGTGAACAACAGCTGCCAGGGTTGCCCAGGATCCATGTCGTCCTCCCAAATTAGGTACTTCATCGCAGACACTCATTCAGTGCTCGGTCAACCCTCGGCAACACTCTTGCTCAAACATCTGGTTTATTGTCTGAGGAAAGCCCCTCAGTATGACCCAACTGAAGTTGATCCAATCCTCATAAATGAAAAGCACACCCTCCACAAAATTAATGGCGCGTGGTCTCCTGGGGCCCCTCCTCTGAAATATTCACCCAACAAATCACAAGACGGGGGTCCTCAGCCCAACTTCTTCATCAGGAGCAGATCCTAGGTGAAACAGTGGTATTACTGGTCTTTGATCTATGCTATTTCTTCCTCTTGACAATTTGGCTAAGCAAATTGTAAGAGCTGAGCACCCTAAAGAGATTCCTCATGAAACCAGCATTTTATTTCATGAACCAGAGCCACTGATGGCTCAGACTGTGTAGATGCTACAAAGGTCTGGTATTACCACTGCCCTGCTCGGCGTGAACCACAGCATCCCTGGAATCCGGTGGTGTGGAATGGAGCCTCGAGAAGAAATGGACTGGCGCTGGGCTCTCTTTTGGACTCAGATACAAATACCTGGCTCTGCTTTAGTGACTGGGATATGGGCTCTCGCAGCAGAGCAAAGGAAGGATGCACTTCCTCGTCTCTGTTAAGCGCATGGCATTATCTCTGTAGACACAAGGGCCATCCAGAAACCACTGCAATCAGAAAATCAGCATCTGAAGCCCAGCTAATGGGAACTCTACAAAGCAAAATGGATGGGCCCAAATAATGCTGACCAAGAAACCAAGTCACTTGGTTGTCACAGAATCCAGTGTGCCCCTCGGCCCTTCTCGGGTCCCGACCGGAAGGCCAGCCGGCACAAAACCACACAGTTGGCAGAAGTCAGTGTTCTTTTGTGACACAGGTGACTGATGCCTGCTCTGAATTGTTCCTGGCCAAGGCCATTCTGTAAGACTCTCAGACATCAGCAATGCACTTGTCCGGGCTCTATGACAGATACAAACTTCTCGGAAAGGAAAAATAAACATTTGCACCATCCATCGGTGTTGCTAAGGAATAACATGGCTGTCCTCGGGATGACAGCAGAGTCAGGCTGCTTCTGTAAATGAACAGCCATTATATGGCCTTCATGTCCAATATTTACTATAGTGATGTCAGATCTAATTTGACCTGTTTAAAAAGTTGGGGTGGGGGGAATCCATGGGCCAAGGGGTGCCTGGGTGGCTCAGTCAGTTAAGCATCCACATCTTGATTTTGGCTCAGGTCATGATGTCATGGTTCACGAGCCAGAGCCCAGCATGGGACCCTGCACTGACAGCATGGAGCCTGCTTGGGGTTCTCTCTCTCCCCCCCGCCTCTCTCTCTCTGCCCCTTCCTCACATCTGTTCTCTCTCTCTCTCTCTCTCTCTCTCTCTCTCTCTCTCTCAAAAATAAATAAACTTAAGGGGCGCCTGAGTGGCTCAGTAGGTTAAGCGTCCAACTTCGGCTCAGGTCATGATTTCATGGTCTGTGAGTTCGAGCCCCCCGTTGGGCTCTGTGCTGACAGTTAAGAGCCTGGAGCCTGCTTCGGATTCTGTGCCTCCCTCTCTCTCTGCTCCTCCCCCGCTCATGCTCTGTCAGTCTCTCTTTCAAAAATAAAGAAACATTAAAAAAATTTTTTAATTAAAAAAAATAGTTAAATGTGTAACTTCATAGTTCTAGTTGGATTATCTCATTTTCTATATGGTTTCTTTCTGTTCTCGAAGACTTCATTAAAAATATTTTTTAGGGGCTCCTAGCTGGCTCAATCAGAATGGTATGCAACTCTTAATCTTGGGGTTGTGAGTTTGAGCCCCACATTGGATGTAGAGATTACTTAAAAATAAAATCTTTAAAAATGTTTTAAATATTTATTAAAAATAAATTAAAATAAAAAGTATTAATTATTAAAATTATTTCTTTAACTATCCATATTTTTGAAGCTTTTTTCCCAGTTGGAAAGTGAGCATACTTAATACAGAAATTTAGGAAAACAAAAGAAAGCAAAATGAAGAAATATTTGTAACATCACCTCTCCCCCCCAACAAAAAATGACTTCAATAACATTTCCATATGTTCCTTCCAATGTTATATTTGTATCTATTTACATGTAAACACGTAATAGATACATTTGATTCATTATTTATATTTGTATTTTTATTTATTTTTTGAGAGAGAGAGAGAGAGCACGAGCAAGGGAGGCAAGAAAGGGAGAGAATCTTTTTTTAAAAAAATATTTTTTTCAACATTTATTTATTGTGGGGACAGAGAGAGACAGAGCATGAACGGGGGAGGGGCAGAGAGAGAGGGAGACACAGAATTGGAAACAGGCTCCAGGCTCCGAGCCATCAGCCCAGAGCCTGACGCGGGGCTCGAACTCACGGACCGCGAGATCGTGACCTGGCTGAAGTCGGACGCTTAACCGACTGTGCCACCCAGGCGCCCCTGAAAGAGAGAGAATCTTAAGTTCCACACTCCGCGCAGAGCCCAACTCAGAGCTTGATCTCACGACATTGGGATCATGACCTGACCCGAAATCAAGAGGCAGATATTCAACTGACTGAGCCCCTCAGATGCCCCAATATTTTTATATTTAAATATATATTTTTAAAAAATCAATAAATAAGTGTATATTTAATGAAGAGAATAAAATCACCCCCATTTCTCTTTTCCTCCAAATTCTCCAAGAGATTGGGGGCCATTATGCTCCTAGGACCTAAGTGTAACGGAGTCTTTTCCAAACGGCAATTTTAAAGACTTCACTGGCTATTTGTGTGGCTGAGGAAGTAGCCACTCAGAACTACGGTGAGGCTGTTTTTTATGTGCTTTTGAATTATTCGGTCTTGACATAATGTTTTATAAATTAATAAAGTCTCACTTTATGCTCGACACTATAAATAATACTAGGTCACCAAACGGAAACAAGAAAAAAAAAGGAAAAGAAAAAAACAACACAAAACCGTGTCATCAAGAATTGTTCAAGTTCAAAGCCGGTGGGCTGGGAAGAGAGTGACTGCGCGCACCTGTTGCTTGGAGGACGTCGGCTGGAAAACAGTGACACGCCCCTCCTCCCCACCCCCACCCCCGGGGCTGTGGGCCTGGGTACCCAGTCACCCTGTGTCTCCATGAGAATTTCTCCGGGTAGTCTGACGGCTCTCAGATTATGATTCCAACATTTACTCGTGTTGCGATTTAAAATGCCTTTTTATGCCCTGTAACAACGTCACTCGAGCATTCGTACCTCAGCATACAAGCGCCAGGGCAAAAATCCACATCCCCAGACCGATAACTCAGCAGGGCAAGTTTAAGGTGATAGAGCAGTACGGTGCATCGTGCTGTGGATTTAGGAGACGCGCAGCAGAAAAGCAGGCACAAGTGCACCACAAGTCGGGGGCAGCAGCACTGTTTGTGAAAGCCAAACGTTGGACAGAGCCGGAACATCACGTCCCCCCGCAGCCGGGCGGTAACCCCAGGCCGGCGCGCTCCCACCTTGGCGTTCTGCGCAGCCTACAAGGAAAGGACCCCAAAGCGCCAGCACAGCAAAAGCTTGAGCAAAAGAAGCCGGACCTGCCGTCAAATGCATACTCCACGAATTCCGTTAGGTCAAGTTCGAGAAAGGGGGCAAGATCAAACCAGCGCACTTGGGAAGGCGTGTTTGGGTGCTGCAAACACGCACAAAAGCGAGCGATGCCTAATAAAAATCAGGGTGGTGGTTCTGTGAGGGAGGAGGGTGGGAACGTCCTGGTTGCCGGGGTGTCTGCCTTGTGAGGAGGCTTTAAGTTGCACATCTCTGTGCGTTGTGTTGTCCCTGTGTTACATTCTTTTAAAAAAAAATTTTTTTTAATGTTTATTTTTAAGAGACAGAGACAGCGTGAGCAGGGGAGGGGCAGAGAAACAAAATCGGAAGCGGGCTCCAGGCTCCTGAGCCGTCAGCACAAGAGCCCGACGCGGGGCTCGAACCCACAAACCGTGAGATCATGACCTGAGCCGAAGTCAGGTGCTTCACCGACTGAGTCACCCAGGCGCCCCATCCCTGCGTTATATTCTGCCATATAAGAGGTTATGGAAACTCGCGTGGCAGGGTTAAATCCGAAATTGTGAATGTTTTTGTTCCCTGTGAATATCCTTGCCTCCCTTCTCTCACTTTGCCCCCCAGGGGCCCCCTCCACCGCCCACCGCAAAGTGAGAACATAGATTCAAGGTGCCAGAGAAAGAAGATTGATTTTCAGGGCCAGTCTCCCGGCTGCCGGAGGCGAGGAGCTGGGGGTGGGAGGGGGCGGGAGTATCCGGGATCAGGTGGAGGTGGAGGAGGGACCTCCTTAAGCAGAGGTCCCAGAGGGAGGACAGGGGGATCCAGACTGCTCTTGAAGAGTGGTCTTGGCTGCGCACAGACCCACCGCCCACAGAAAGTATCCTGCCCAGGCAGCGGTCCAGCTCTTGTGGGCAGACTCAGCGCAGGGTAGCAGTGGGGAAGGCACGCGCGACTGGAGACGGAGGCAAGAGGGAGACTGGCCGGGGTGGACCCAGCTGGAAGCAATGGGCCACCTCACTGTTACATTTTGCCCCTTGAAAATTCACAGAATGTGAGATCATGACCTGATTGACTTTCTTAACCAACTGAGCCACGCAGGCGCCCCTCCGCCTGGCTTATTTGTAACGTTGTGTCTTTCCCGAACGAAGGAGGGCATTCTGCTTTCAAAACATATTTGCAACAGTGATTGAAACTTCCCTCTGTGTTTAAATGACTCTAGTGCTGCCTGTCCTGTTCCTCGTGCCCACTTTGGTAATTTGTGGAATCTTGATCATGATACATGCTGGGCGCGGCCGGCACGCATCTTTGATAGCTTTCTGAGCACATGTCGCTGGGCCGTGGTATCTCTGAGTCATTGCCCATCTGGGGACGCCTCCCTCGTGACTTCACCCATGAATGTAATTGCAACCATGACTCCGTTTTCCATCAGAACTGTATCAGCGATTTGCCCTTGTCTCCGACTTAAGGCTGCAAAAGCAAGCTTGATTTTTTATTCTTTTGTGGTTAGCTTGCTCTTTCCAGAGAATGCATGGGTGATTATTTGTCCAGAGTTCAATTTCACATTGACTATTTCTAGGTGTTGGTCTATTTTCCTCCTGGGGCTTGGGAGTGTTCTGATCTGCAAATCTAGATAGGGGTTTCTCCAGCTCAGAACTGCTTTCTCCTGTAATTTCTTTGGATGCCACTCCTACCCCTGTGTTCCGTTCTCTCACTCGGTGATGTGGGTTTTCAGAACGCTGAGGTTCCGCGGTCTGTCCCCCGAGCTGTCCTCACTTTGGTGAGCTGTGTATTTTCTTCTATTTTTGTCAGAGGGAAATTCCAGCCACCTGGCACCACACAAGGGGAGAGGTGTTACTTTCAGCCCCAAGTATAGACTGTTACAATATGAGCAACTCATGAATCAGCCGTCAGCACAGCAAAACCTCTGGGCTGATTGTCAGAGACTCCTGAACAGCCTGTGTTCTAACGTTCTTTCTTCCATATTCATTGTACATCTGGCATCTGACCTCCAGAGCACAGCCTGTGGAGGGGGCGGGTGGGGAATCAGAATCAGAAGCTGGTCCTCTGCTGGAGAATTATCATCCGAATGCCCACAATTACCACTGGCTTCTTTGCAGGGGGGCTAAGATTGGGAAGACCCCAACTAATTACTTACTGGCCATCCAAGCGAGTGATGTATAGAACTGCTTCTCCAATTTCCGCAAGTAAGAAATGAATAGGAAAGTCAGCTTTGGCCGGATTTTAGGATTGACCTCCAAATCATGTGCATTGAGTCATCCCAGGGAATCGTAATCGTGTCTATCATTCCAAAGACAGGAGAGGGTTAGGGGCAAATGCATTCTTACTTTTGATCATTTTCCGAGATACCTTACAAAGATCTCTTATCTCTTTAAGGGTCCCCTGGTTGCAGAGTTCTGATCATTAGAAAGTTCTGTCACCCAATGCCCTCAGCACAGCAAACACCAGGGTTCAAGGGCGGCGGGGCTGGTTGTAAGCTTCTGAAATTTACATGATTTTCCAACTGTCCTCTTTATCCATAGAGGCATCGCATATCCTCTCTGGGAAAGGATATGGTATGAATTATAAAGATCTCTGCAACCAAATGCCTTGGTTTCGCAAGCTTGTCAATACAAATGTCTTCACATTAATGTTCCCACTTAATTCTCGGTACTTAAATCTTGATAGATGTAATCAGCTCTCACCGATTCATGTGGCAACTCTCGTTCTCTTGATGAATTAAGCACCTGTCTTGGCCTGTGCTCTCCCAAAAGGCAGAGCCTGAGGCAAGGGCTTACGTGCAGGTGTTCACATGCATGGCTTACATGCAGGTATTTATCCCAAGGAATAGGGGTACAATCCAGAGGGAGTCAGCCAAGCCAAACCTCGGCTGGGATTTTAAGCCGGCCAACTACCGCAAGCCTCGTAGAATGCACCTCAGGGCTGTTTCTCCCAGAAGGGAAAGGGGTCACCTTTACATGCCGCCTCCTCTGCCCCAGTTGTCAAGCGCTGCCCCAAGGGAGGGTTCCCCACACACTTCCAGGATCACCCAGGTGCGCATGAGAATGGCTACCTGGCTTCTCCAGGCATCTGGAGAGAGAAAAGGCTCTGGGCAAGAAGGCGAGAGATGCCTGGTACAACCTAGGAGAGGTGCTACCAAGTTACCCCTGCAGGCAGCTGGTTACCACGGCGACGGCCGGACTAAAATGCGGGCAGAGAGGACGTGAAGGAAAGCACAGGGCGGGTCCTCCACGCTGGGCATTTGCAAGGTTGTGGGGCTCCCGACTCTTCGGTGTTTACTCTTGCACAGCGTGCTTGTACAGCCAGTGCGTGTAGCCACTGGCTGCAAAGAGGGCCCGCCACCTGTAGGTTGGCCAAGAGGCGGAGGAGAGATAGAAAAAAAGAGAGAGATGGAGACGGGTGCTCTCGTTAATAAAGTCCGATGAATGGAACATTTTTCAAAAATAAATATAAATTCAATGCAAAGATAAAAGTACTCTTCTGGACACTTTTGCCCTTACAAACTCTTTTAAAACTCTGGCTAAAAACATGGGGAGTGGGTACCATCGCCATTCCACAGGTGAGGAAGGCAAGTTTCAGAGAAGTCGTGCTCCCAGGCTCAACCACTCGAGAGAAGCCAAGTAAGGTTCAGATTCGGGAACATCCGACGTTAAACCAACTGCGCGATATAGTACTCAAGATGCTTGGTGTCTCGGATTTTAACTTGCGCCAAATCGACCAATTTAATTATTTTAACCAGCAAACCGGCTTGAATATTTTTTTCTTCTTTGGTTGGTTGGTTTTATTTTCAGTCTCGTGAGAGCTTCGGGCTTTCTTTCCAATTAACGGGTGATTGAGGCTTCCTTGCTAATATGCAAATGACAATACACACACGGGGCGCGACTGAGGGGCTCCGCCTGCTGCCCAGCCGACACTTGATTTCCGCTCAGGTCATGATCTCACAGTTTGTGGGTTTGAGCCCTGCGTCGGGATTCTCCTTTTCTCCCGCTCTCTCTCTCTCTCTGCCCCTCCCCGGCTCTGACTCTTTCTCTCAAAATAAACAGACAAACTTAAAAAAAAAGAAGAAGAAAAGGAAGGGAAGGGGAGGGGAGGGGAGGGAGGGAGAAAAGAAAAGAAAAGAAAAGAAAAGAAAAGAAAAGAAAAGAAAAGAAAAGAAAAGAAAAGAAAAGAAAAGAAAAGAAAAGAAAAGAAAAGAAAAGAAAAGAAAAGAAAAGAAAAGAAATATACACATGGCAGGAATGGCTTTTGGCAATTTGCAGGCTAAGCTGATACAGGCTAGCCCCACCCTTGCCAAAACCAATAGAAATCTGCATACAATAGAAGTATAAAAATGCAATGCAAAGGTGGGTTCAAAACTAAGATTGTGAAATCCTCAACTGTCAAATTGAAGGAGAAAAATTAACAACACAATGGAAAACCAAGCTGACTCCACGGGGAACTTCTTGGTTTCTTCCCCAGATTATAGGTCCCAGTGGTTTCGATTCTAACTCCTACATGGGAACAGGGAATATGTGTTCAGGGCTGAGAAAAAATTGGAGAATTAAAACCGAGCTACATGCGTGAAGCCCAGAGATTCAAAAAACTGCCTCATCCTTAAATAGGACATCGTTGAAGTCCATCTACCTTCCTAGGGAGGCTACAGGGAGTTTACTGTCTATGGAAGCTTTTGGAGAGAAAGTTACCCATAAAATATCCAAACCTGAGACCAGTTCAACACAACATTGTGAAATAAGTTACATTATTTGAAAAACGGAGGCATTACAAGCCAAATGTTTAACACACAAAATTTGCCGGTCAGGGGGCCCGCCCCCCAAATGTCATCCAAAGGAAAACATATATATAACTGCTCAAAGGGGAAAAGTTTGCAACCCCCAGCACAAAGACTTCCCATAGAAATAAGTCATCCCTGATTGGTATAAATTGACAATACAGCATTGCCGAAATATGAGAAAAATGAACCACACGGAGGATGAGTCAAGAGATCTGTCTTTCGGGAGACCTGGGTCCCAAGAACTGCAGAGAATGGAAGAAGAAGAAGAAAGAAAATGTGAAATAGGCAGATTTAAAATGATCTAAGAGTTAATAGTTTCAAGAGAAAGTATAATGAAGAACAGACCAGTATAAAAAAGGGGAGAGGCAGGTTTGGAAAGGAGATAATAAAACTTCTAGCAAAGAAACATGAAAAGCCAAAATCATAAATATTTAAAGCCCGGTGGACGGGTTACACACAGAATTGGGGGGAAAAGCTGTGGCGATAATTGGTAAACTGGAAGATAGGAAAAAACAGAATGCACTAAACAACAGAGGGATGGAAAATATGAAATGTAGATAAAGAGCCACGGAGAATAACATACAAGAATTAACAATGAACGAACACGTATCTGGAGGCAGATACGTATTCCAGAAGGGCAGGAATGAGAAGGGAAGGCAATACTCCAAGAATTGGCGACTGAAAATTTTCTAGAATTGATGTGGTTTTAGTTTTTTTTTTTATTTTTTACTTTTTTTAGGTAAATCCTAATGTGAGTTTTTAGACTGAAGTTCCAACATCCAGATTGACCTCTCAAAAGAGAAGAATCGGGAAAAAAAAAGAAAACTCTCTAAAGCTGAATGATAAACAGCACAGTCTTCTCATCGGCAACAGCAGACGCCAGAAGAAGGTCAAAGAATAACAGTTTTAAAGAACCGAGCGAAAATAAGGGTGAGTGTAGGATTCTGCAGCCAGATGAGCCATTTTTAAGGAAGAAGGGCATGGAATGATAACACTGAAAACTAAGAATGAGGGGAACAGGAAAACATTTGCAGATAAAGCCAGAGAAATAGGCCCGTTCACATGCGCTCTATGAAAGAACAGAGTCCTGGAATCCAAGAGAGCCAGTGACCAACTGTGACGCGTGTTCCCAGTAGGTCAAGAAGGAGCATGATGGGATTGGCCACTAGATCTCACAATGAAGAGGTCTTGGTCAAACTACTGGAAATTTTTTCTTGAAGTATTTATTAGGACATACATGTGGCACCTGGGTGGCTCAGTGGGTTAAACATCTGACTCTTGATCTCAGCTCAGGTCTTGATCTCATGGTTGTGAGCTCAAGCCCTGCACTGGGCTCCTCACTGGGCATGATGCCTCCCCTACTTAATAAAAACATTTATTAGGTCATACATAAAACCCCAATGCATAAACAGGCCACCAGAGAGCCCGTGAACACACCTCTGCATGAAAGGGACCTTGGTAGGAGACACGGGTTGCATTACAAAACAATAATGGGGAAAACTACTCTATCAATCGTAGCAGGACACTGGGTTATCCATAGGGAAGTGAGATTTTTTAAATAAAAAAAAGTAACGGGCACCTATGTGGCTCAGTCAGTTAAGCGTCCGATTTCGGCTCAGGTCATGATCTCACGGTTCATGAGTTCAAGCCCTACATTGGGCTCTCCGCTGTCAGCACAGAGCCTGCTTTGGATCCTCTGTCCTCCCTCTCTCTCTCTCTGCTTCTCTCTCTCTCTCAAAAACAAATATTTTTTTTAATTAAAAATAAACAAATAACTCTATCCTTAATTGGGCAAGAATGTCTTCCTCAGTCCCAAAAGGCAAAATCGAACCAGAAATATTTGATAATTTTGACCTCATTAATGTTTCAAAATTCCTTCCAGGCTACCATAAACAAAGCAAAAAGCTACACAGCAAAGCAGAAGAAGTTAGCAACCTACATGCAAAAGACTATCCCCCTCAGGGCACCTAGGTGGCTCAGTCGGTTAAGCGTCCAACTTGGTTTCAGCTCAGGTCATGATCTCATGGTTCATGGGTTCAAGCCCTAAATCAGGCTCTGTGCTGGCAGTGTGGAGCCTGCTTGGGATTCTCTCTCTCTCTCTCTCTCTCTCTCTCTCTCTCTCTCTCTCTCCTCCCCTCCCCCACTCATGCTGCCTCTGTCTCTCGAAAGAAAGGGAGGGAGGGAAGGAGGAAGGAAGGAAGGAAGGAAGGAAGGAAGGAAGGAAGGAAGGGAGGAAGGAAGGAAAAGACTGTCCACCAGATTTTGCAAATGATTTCCAAAAATCAATAGAAAAATACAAGCAACACAACAGAACAGGCGGCAAGAACTTGAATGGATAATTCACAGAAGAGGGAAAACCACGTTTTCTAATATGAAAAAAAAATTAAAACACTTACACCTGCTAGTAATCAGGGAAGTACAAGTGTAACAATGATAGGCTATGTACGACTTCATACCTGGTGATCCGACAAAAATGATAATAGGGCAATGGAGAAGTCCAGAACCGCCATCACTGCTGATGGGAATAGTAACTGGTACAACCACCTTGGTGGTCAATTTCCATTGAAGTTTAAGCTCTGCAACTCTTTCAATGCAACACCACCACCCCTCAGTGCATTTCTCAGAGGAGCTCTGATGTCCCTACATAACGACATTGAAGTATGCTCGTGTCAACTTATATACAAGTGAGATATTAGAAATAACCCAAACATTTACCAATAGGGAAACGGGAAAAATAACTGAAATGCGATTCTACAATGGAGTATGGCACAGCAGTCAACACCTAAACTATGAAATTATACAAATGGATGCGGAAAAATCTCAAAAACTTAACACTGAATGAAGAAAACACAAATTGCCAGAGGATGGTATGTTATGAGAACATCGGTATAAAATTTATCATGCAAAAGCAGTGCTAACGTTTCTTATAGAAACTAACATAAGAACACGGACAGGAAGGAAAAGCATAGTTTCAGAATAGCGCGTTCTTTGGTGACAGAGCAAGAGAAACGAGATCAGAAGAGTCCAGGGGCGCCTGGGTGGCTCCGTCGGTTAAGCATCCGACTTCGGATCAGGTCATGATCTCACGGTCTGTGAGTTCGAGCCCCGCATTGGGCTTTGTGCTGACAGCACGGAGCCAGGACCCCGCTTGGGATTCTGTGTCTCTCTCTGTCTCTGCCCCTCCCCTGCTCATGCTGTGTCTCTCTCAAAAATAAATAAACATTAAAAAGAAGAAGAAGAGTACAAAGAAGGTTTGGACGGTTATCTATAATGGTAAGCCCTTGGTGGGACAGAGGTGCGTGCTTGCAAATTGGGAGAGATAAAAAGAGGGGAGTAGGCACGGAGCATGAGTAACCCCTTCGGTGGAGAGACAAAAGGAAGACAAACGGAGGCTGTGGGAGCGTAAGATTGTATTTGGACAAGAGAAAAACCTCTCCGAACCACAGAGGAAAGAAAGAAAAAAAAAAACAAAAACAGAGAGAGCCAGTTTTTCTAACTTGCAAACAGCCTTAGTAGTGAAGATCCAGGATTGGCCTGACTTTCTCTGGACCGCAGATGCCCTGGGGGGGAGTGGGAGCCAGCCCCGGGCTCAATAGTGAGCTCAGAGGCTCATTGGGAGAGCAGTACCCTCCCTCTGGTGCTGTGGGAAGAAGGCATATTGTCGCTCCAAGGACAAAAGACCCTGCAGGTGCCAGCCGGAGACCCTTTGTCCTCTGGGTGGTGGCACTACCCAAGAACCGGGGCATGCAGAGCAGGATCCTTTAAGACATCAGGGTTTGAATCCCAGCTGAGTGCCTGGGAGGCACGGGAGACTATAGGGCCGGACAAACCGCCCCACTCAAGTGGGGCTGTGAGGATGGCCCGAACAGTGGGGTTTGGGACACCCGGTCCAGAGAGGAGAGACTGGGGTGTCGCCTTTTTTCTCCCCATCACCAACACAGTGGGGCTTCAGGGAATAGGAGAGCGGGCCCCCGATGGAGGCAGGACCCGCTTATACCAAATCTGGCCCCGCAGCCTAGTAACTGCTTACCTACCTGAGCAAGATTGACACTGACCGAACCAGACAGCCCTTTCTCCAGGCCAGCACAGCCACCGGTCCCAAGTCACCATCAGACACCTGTCAGGCGGTTTTGCATTTTCTGATTTGAATTTTGGTCAATGCTTATTATTTCTCTTTCTTTCTTTCTTCCTTCCTTTCTTTTTCTTTCTTTCTTTCTTTCTTTCTTTCTTTCTTTCTTTCTTTCTTTCTTTCTTTCTTTTCTTCTTTTCTCTTCCCTTCTCTATTCTGGTTGTCGGTTTGTTTGTTTTTAATGTTTATTTATTTTTGAGACAGAGAGAGACAGAGCATGAACAGGAGAGGGTCAGAGAGAGAGGGAGACACAGAATCGGAAGTGGGCTCCAGGCTCTGAGCAGTCAGCACAGAGCCCGACGCAGGACTCAAAACCACTGACCGCGAGATCATGACCCGAGCCGAAGTCGGACGCTCAACCAACTGAGCCACCCAGGTGCCCCAAGTTGTTGGTGTGTTTAAGCAGGCATTTTTTTATCTATTCTTTTTACACCTCTCCTGTATCGCCTTCTTTATTTTTCTCTCTCTCTGGATTAAGCCATATAGTGTCTTTGATTCTCTGCCTGGTCAATTTCCCCCCCTTCCCTGTCATTTCTCTCTTTGTATGGGATAAGGTTTCTCCCACCACCACCCCTCATTTTTTATTTTCTCCAGGGCTGCTTCAGTGAACAGATCAAAGCACACCTGGTGAAGGTCAAAACCACCACCACAAGTAGGGGGATAAAGCAACTGGAGTCACCACAACACAGAGCACACAACACGCTCCAAAAACACCTCCTGAAGGGCCAGGCCCTGGACAGTGCATGACCCCTTTTTAATATAGTAGTACTCACAGGGGCAGGACACATGACAAGCTATTAAAACACACAGGGGCGCCTGGGTGGCTCAGTCAGTTAAGCGTCCGACTTCAGCTCAGGTCACGATCTCACAGTCCGTGAGTTCAAGCCCCACGTCAGGCTCTGTGCTGACAGCTCAGAGCCTGGCGCCTGTTTCAGATTCTGTGTCTCCCTCTCTCTGACCCTCCCCCGTTCATGCTCTGTCTCTCTCTGTCCCAAAAATAAATGTTAAAAAAAATTTTTTTTAATAATAACAATAATAATAATAAAAAGACACACAAAAGACAGAAAACTAGCCAAAATGACGAAACAAAAGAATTCTCCTCAAAAGAAATTCCAGGAAGAAATGACAGCCAAAGAATTGCTCAAAACATATATAAACAATGTATCTGAACAAGAATTTAGAATAACAGTCATACAATTCATAGCTGGGCTTGAAAAAAGCATAGAAAACAGCAGAGAATCTAGTGCTGCAGAGATCAAGGACCTAAGAAATTGTCGCAATGAATTAAGAAATGTAAATGAGGTGCAAAATACATTAGATGCAGTGACAGCAACAATGATGGAAGCAGAGGGGAGAATAAGGGAAATAGAAAATAAAATTATGGAAAATGATGAAGCCAGAAAAAAGGTAAGAAAATACTAGACCACGAGGGGAGAATTAGAGACCTAAGTGATTCAGTGAAACGTAATAATATCTGCATCACAGGAGTTCCAGAGGAAGAAGAGACAGAGAACGGGGCAGAAGGTTTATTTGAACAAATTATATATTCCCTATTTTGGGGACGGAAGCAGACATCCAAGTCCAGGAGACACAGAGAACTCCCTTCAGAATCAACAAGAACAGGTCAACTCCACAGCATATCATATGGAAACTGGCAAAATACAAAGACAAAGAGAGAATTCTGAAAGCAGCGAGGGACAAACGGGCCTTAACCGAAAAGGGTTGACACCTAAGGGTAGTAGCTGACCTGTCCACTGACACTTGGCAGGCCAGAAGGGAGTGGCAGGAAATATTCAATGTGCTGAATAAGAAAAATACGCAGCCAAGAATCCTAGACGGAGAGAAAAAGCTTTCCCGGACAAACAAAAACTGAAGGAATTCATCACCACTAAACCAGCCCTACAAGAGATCCTAAGGGGGATTTTTTGAGTGAAATGTTGCAAGGACCACAAAGTACCAGAGACATCATTACAAGCATGAAACCTACAGACATCACAATGACTCTAAACCCCTATCTTTCTATAATAACACTGAACGTTAATGGACTAAATGCTCCAACCAAAAGACATAGATATCAGAATGGATAAAAAAAAAAAAACAAGATCCATCTATATGCTGTCTACAAGAGACTCATTTTAGACCTGAGGACACCTTCAGATTGAAAGTGAGGGGATGGAGAACTACCTATCATGCTACTGGAAGTCAAGAGAAAGCTGGAGTAGCCATACTTCTGTCAGACAAACTAGATTTTAAACTAAAGACTGTAACAAGAGATGAAGAAGGGCATTCTATCAAAATTAAGGGGTCTGTCCATCAAGAAGACCTAACAATTGTAAATGTTTATGCCCCCAACTTGGAATAACCAAATATACAAATCAATTAATCACAAACACAAGCAATCTTATTGATAACAATACAATAATTGTAGGTGACTTTAATGCTCCACTTACAACAATGGACAGATCAACTAAACAGAAAATCAATAAAGAAACAATGGCCCTGAATGATACATTGGACCAGATGGACTTGACAGATATATTCAGAACTTTTCACCCAAAAGCAGCAGAATACACATTCTTCTTGAGTGCACCTGGAACATTCTCCAAAACAGACTACATACTGGGTCACAAAACAGCCCTCAATGAATATAAAAGGATTGCGATCATACCATGTATATTTTCTGATCACAATGCTATGAAACTTGAAATCAACCACAGGAAAAAATTTAGAAAGCCTCCAAATGCACGGAGGTTAAAGAACATCTTTTAAAGAACGAGTGTGTCAACCAGGTAATTAAAGAAGGAATTTAAAAATATATGGAAGCAAGTGAAAATGAAAACACAACAGTCCAACCCTTTGGGATGCAGCAAAGACAGTTCTAAGAGGAAAATGCTTTGCAATCCAGGTCTATCTCAAGAAACAGGAAAAAACCCAAAGACAGAACCTAACCTCACACCTAAAGGAACTAGAAGCAGAGCAGCAAAGAAACCCCAAAGCCAGCAGAAGAAGAGAGATAATAAAGATTAGAGCAGAAATAAACAATATAGAATAAAAAAAAAGCAGCAGAACAGATCAATGAATCTAACAGCTAGTATTTTGAAAGGATAAACAAAATTCATAAACCCCCTAGCCAGACTTCTCAAAAAGAAAGGAGAGAGAACCCAAATAAATAAAATCATGAATGAAAGAGGAGAGATCACAACCAACACCACAGAAATACAAACAACTATTAGAGAATACTATGGGGGTGCCTGGGTGGCTCAGTCTGTTGGGCGTCCAACTTCAGCTCAGGTCATGCTCTCGCGGTCCGTGAGTTCGAGCCCCACGTCGGGCTCTGTGCTGACAGCTCAGAGCTGTCTCAGATTCTGTGTCTCCCTCTCTCTCTGACCTTTCCCCATTCATGCTCTGTCTCTCTCTGTCTCAAAAATGAATAAACGTTAAAAAAAATTAAAAAAAGAGAGAATACTATGAAAAATTCTATGTCAACGTACAGGACAATCTGGAAGAAATGGAAAAATTCCTAGACACCCACACACTACCAAAACTCAAACGTGAAGAAACAGAAAATTTGAACAGATCCATAATCAGTGAAGAAATTGAATCAGTTATCAAAAACCTCCCAACAAATAAGAGTTCTGGGCCAGATGGCTTCCCACGGGAATTCTACCAGACAATTAAATTTTTTAAATATTTATTTAATTTTTGAGAGACATAAAGAGACAGCACAAGGAGAGGCAGAGAGAGAGGGAGACACAGAATCCGAAGCAGACTCCAGCTCTGAGCTGTCAGCACAGAGCCCGACACAGGGCTCAAGCCCACAAACTGTGAGATCATGACCTGAGCTGAAGTCGGACACTTAATCGACTGAGCCACCCAGCCTCCCAATACCAGACATTTAAAGCAGAGTTAATACCTATTCTTCTCAAGCTGTTCCAAAAAATAGAAACGGAAGGAAGTCTTCTGGATTCATTGTAAGAAGCCAGCATTACCGTGATTCCCAAACCACCAAACCCCACTAAAAAAGAGAATTACAGGCCAATATCCCTGATGAACATGGATGCAAAAATTCTCAACAAGATACTAGCAAATCAAATTCAACAGTATATTAAAAAAATCATTCACCATGATCAAGTGGGATTCATTCCTGGGCTTCAGGGCTGGTTCAATATTCACAAACCACTGTGATACATCACATCAATAGAAGCAAGGATAAGAATCACATGATCCTGTCAATAGATACAGAAAAAGCATTTGACAAAATACTCATCCTTTCTTAAAAAAAAAAGAAAAGAAAACCCAAGAAAGGCGGGATAGAAGGAACATACTGTAACATCATAAAAGCCGTACATGAAAGGCCCATAGCTAATATCATCCTCAATGGGGCAAAGCTAAGAGCTTTCCCCCTGAGATCAGAAACACGACAGGGATGGCCACTCTTACCACTGTTGTTTAACATAGTGTGGGAAGTCCTAGCCTCAGCAATCAGACAACAAAAGGAAACAAAAGGCATCCAAATTGGCAAAGAAGTCAAACTTTCCCTTTTTGCAGATGATGTGATGGGATGAAAATCCCGAAAGACTCCATCAAAAACCGGCTAGAACTGATACATGAATTCAGCAAAGTTGCAAGAATATAAAATCAATGTACAGGAATCAGCTGCATTTCTATACACCAATAATGAAGCAACAGAAAATCGAGGAATCGATCCCATTTACAATTGCACCAAGAGCCATAAAATACCTAGGAATGAACCTAACCAAAGAGGTAAAAGATCTATATGCTAAAAACTAGAAAATTTATGAAAAAATTGAAGAAGACACAAAGAAATGGGAAAACATTCCATGCTCCTTGATAGGAAGAACAAATATTGTTAAAATGTCAATACTACCCAAAGCAATCTACACATTCAATGAAATACCAAACAAAATTGCACCAACACTCTTCTCAGAGCGAGACCAAACAATCCTAAAATTTGTATGGAACCACAAAAGACCCCGAATAGTCAAAGTAATATTGAAGAAGAAAACCAAATCGGGAGACATCACAATCCTAGACTTTAGCCTCTACTACAAAGCTGCAATCATCAAGACAGTATGGTGTTGGCACAAAAAAGACACATAGACCAATGGAACAGAATAGAGAACCCAGAATTGGACCCACAAATGTATGGCTAACTAATCTTTGACAAAGCAAGGAAGTGTATCCAATAGAAAAAAGACAGTCTCTTTAGCAAATGGTGCTGGGAGAACTGGACAGCAACATGCAGAAAAATGAAACTGGACCACTTTCTTACACCATACACAAAAATACACTCAAAATGGATGAAAGACCTAAATGTGAGACAGGAGACCATCAAAACTCTACAGGAGAAAACAGGCAACAACCTCTTTGACATCAGCCACAGCAACTACTTAGTCAATACATCTCCAAAGGCAAGGGATATAAAAACAAAATTGAACGATTGGGACCTCATCAAGATAAAAACCTTCTGCACAGCAAAGGAACAATCAACAAAACTAAAAGGCAACCAACAGAATGGGTTGCAAATGACATCAGATAAAGGGCTAGTATCCAAAATCTGTAAAGAAGTTACCAAACTCCACACCCAAAAAACAAATAATCCAGGGAAGAAATGGGCCGAAGACATGAATAGACACTTTTCCAAAGAAGACATCCAAATGACTATTTAATAGACACATGAAAAGGTCCTCAACATCCTCATCATCAGGGAAATATAAATCAAAATCACACTGAGATACCACCTCACGCTGGCTAAAATGAACAAATCAGGAGATTATAAATGCTGGCAAGGACGTGGAGAAATGGGAACCCTCTTGCACTGTTGGTGGGAG
Organism: Acinonyx jubatus; assembly: GCF_027475565.1. NCBI lineage: Eukaryota > Metazoa > Chordata > Mammalia > Carnivora > Felidae > Acinonyx > Acinonyx jubatus. The sequence goes on from NC_069398.1 coordinate 25,033,236, forward strand.
TGCATATTGGGGCAGCCTCTCTGGAAAACATTGTGGAGATTCCTCAAAAAATGAAAAACAGAATTACCCTACGACCCAGCAACAGCACTACTAGGAATTTATCCAAAGGATCAGGAGTGCTGATTCATAGGGGCACTTGTACCCCAATGTTTATAGCAGCACTCTCAACAATAGCCAAATTATGGAAAGAGCCCAAATGTCCATCCACTGATGAACGGATAAAGAAGATGTGGTTTATATATACAAGGGAATACTACTTGGCAATGAGAAAGAATGAAATCTTGCCATTTGCAACAACATGGATGGAACTGGAGGGTATTATGCTAAGTTGCTAAGTAAAATAAGTCACTCGGAGACACACAGAGATCATATGTTTTCACTCATGTGGAATTTGAGAAACTTAACAGAAGACCATGGGGGATGGGGAAGGGGAAAAATAGGTACAAAGGGAGAGGGAGGGAGGCAAGAGACTGTTAAATACAGAGAACAAACTGAAGGCTGATGGGGGGCACAGAAGGAGGGGAAAATGGGTGATGGGCATTGAGGAGGGCACATGTTGGGATGAGCACTGGGTGTTGCATGCAAGCAATGAATCATGGGAATCTACTCCCGAAGCCAAGGGCACCTGTGTGTTAGCTAACTTGATAATAAATTATATTTAAACAGATAGATAGATAGATAGATAGATAGATAGATAGATAGATAGATAATCAATCCAGTGAAGGAATGGGGAGAAAACATGACTAGGCATAAATAAATATTTTTTAAAAATAAATATTTTAAAAAAATAAATATTTTTTAAAAAGAAAGTCATTTCAGATGCGCAGTAAAGTTGGCTAAGTGCTAATCTGTGTCATCATGGAAATGGCTACTTCCCTGTATATTTGAAATTCTTTTATGATAAAAACAAGTAAGCGTGGTGGGAAGTGTAGGAAGGGAGAGATTACAGTGACTCACGAATGAGGGATATTGATGAGAGTGACCCGTATTGATTACTGTCTCACAATTAATGGTCAACAGCCTCCTGGTGGGCCATAGCATTCTCTCAAGGCTCTCCCAAAGCAGATCCCCAAATGACAAGTCCTTCCTGTGGTTTATGTTGAAAAACAGCTTTCAATTTCACAGACATTCATTTTCACGTACGTATGAAACCTAGTTTCTAGATTGTGATCCCTGAAGAGAATTTCTCTGGTTGATACAAGTAAGTTGTGAACCAAAATTCTGGGTGTTTCCCAAGGAGTCTAAGTCAGAACGCTATTAGGTCAATTTGTTTGCCGTCCAAACCGGGTCCACACCACACAGCTCCTGATATGCATGTTCCAAACCACCCAAAGGCATAGCAGCTTAAAGCAATGGCACCTATTTTGCTCATAACTCTGTAACCAGGCAGGACTAACTGGGAATAGCTTTTCTCTCTCCACTCAGTGTCAGCCGGGGGCTTGAAGACTGGAAGCTGGAATCATCCAAAGGTTCATTCACTGGTGGCTAATAGTTGAGAATAGCCATCGGTTAAGGCTTCAGCTGAGAGTCTGGGCTGAAACGTTTACATACGGCCTCTCCTTGCTGCCTGGGCTTCCTTATAACATGGTGGCTGGGTCCACTGATAAGAATCTCAAAAGAGCTCAGGCCCACATTGCCTTTGATGACCTAGTTTTTGAAGTCCCGTTACAACTTTCTCCCCATGATCTGTTGGTCAAGGTAGTTACAAAGATCCACGGACCAGAAATATTGCAATGTCTATATTTAGAAAATACCACACGGACAGACATACAGAGTGGTGATCCATACAACCCTCTACAACTTAACATTTTACGAAAGGACATCTGTGGGTCCTTTTGCACGTGTGTGTGTGTCCTCAAGGCTGTCCAGAGTTTTAAGCACAGTTTTCAGTTGCTGTTATATTTTTCTTTTTTATTTTAAATTAAAATTTTACAACTAGTCCATAATTATCCACTTAGTTGCTGTAGGTTATTTGCTTCACTTACATTAATCATGCATATTTATATCAATGTTTTGGTATACAGTTTATAATAATTAGAAATTAAGATGTGTGTGTTGTACTTCCAGTCTGAAGCATCAATAACGGAATGGATAATCACCCCAAATATACTCCACAATGAATTACGTGCTGCCCATGAATTCACGCTCTTTAAATAACCCGCATTATATTGTCGACTGTAATGAAAGGACTTTTAAGTTCTTTAATATAATAAGCATTTTGTAAAGTAAATGTGTAAGCTCATCCTGAAACTTATTTATTTAGCTGTTCATACAATCATCAGGGTGAATTAGTTTCTTATTTGAAAGTGGGAATGGGGGGGAGCAGGACAACAGTATTTTTCCTGCACGAAGATCTCAACAAGGTGCATTGAACTAATCTGAAGTTGTGTAACTCATCCCCTCATTGGCTCACTCGTTCATTCATTCAAGACAGCGATGCATTGAGGAAGGTGAAAGAGAGAGGGAAATCAAGGATGACCTCAGGGTTTCAGACGTGGGCAGCTGAGTGAACAGTTGTGTTTTTCCTAAAACAAGGAAGACAGCAGGAGGTCAGGTATTAACCTCCCCAGGACCGTGAGCACACATGTATCATGGGAATTACCTGTGTGTCCTATCAGTCCTCCGAGCAGGGTATGATTTGAATCTCAGTGTCTGTCTCCATTGATGAGGTGCCAACACTTAGAGTTTAGATGTGTCTGTCTCTCTACACTGGCCTTGGGTTGTCAACAGCTAAGAGACTCCTTCACCAATCAGTGGTACGACCGGGGAATCATAAAGACAGCCTGGAGAAAGCCACTGAGTCTCCATTTAATCCAACAAGCATAACACAGTTAAAAGAACGAAAGTCATGACAGCAGGATTTTGTGGATAGGATGTGTGATCTTTATTTTGCAATAGTAAGAAAGGGATTCACTGATCCAACCCCTTACCCACCAGTTCACCAGAAGGATGTACCTATCATAAAACAGAGAAGGAAAGGGAGTGGCTGACAGCACTGGACCTTGGCCTTGGGCTCCTAAGTACCTACCTCCGACCTTCAAAACAGATCACTGAGAAATGAGTTCAGTTTCCAAACAAACATGTGCTTTCCTGACCACTAGCTTCCCGCCTGCTTATCTTAGGACCTCAGTCCACCAGTTCCATTAATTCTATCAAATCCATTGATCCTACCATTTTTTGAATATCTGTCATCGTTCTCGGGACCTCACTTTCCTCTTTACCCGGTTTAGGCTCTGTATGTCCCTCGCCCTAACGGCCCCCTTTACAAACACCTCCGCTGCTCACCCCCTACTGCAAAATGCTCAACTGGCAGATCCCCTCCCTTGTTGAAGCCAGCCACTCACCTCCTCTGGGCCCCCACTCAGGAAGCTGAACCCCACTGGAAGAGAAACCAACCCCACACTCATGCTAACTGGTCTCCCTTTAAATCCGTGAGCACCTTTCTCAAACCAGTGCTCAACACTGGCCAACAGCCATGCCCTATTACCCTCACAATGTCACCTTCTCACTTTCTGAGATGCTATCACAACTGCTTGCTTGTCACACCTCCAAGACCCCTCCCTTCCAGCTGGGCTGACAGCATCATCTTGTGTTTCTTTGAGAAAATAGGAATGGTCGGATGAGCATGATTTCCCTCTCCCGTTATCAAATCCAGCTGTCCCCTGGCATTCATGCCCAAATACCTTGCCTTTAATCCAGTTACAGGGGATGAATTGTCCCTGAGCCTGTCAAAGGCCACTTGAGCTCTCTATTCTCTCCCCGTTCACCCACTCAGAGACTTTATTCCTACAATTATCCCTATCTTTCCATAACTTCAATTGATTCCTCTATCCCAAAACACAGAAGCATGTCCAATTATGTTCCATTTTAAATCATTTATTTTTTAATGTTTATTTATTTTCAAGGGAGAGAGACAGAGCACAAGTGGGGGAGGGACACAGAGAGAGGGAGACACAGAATCTGAAGCAGGCTCCGGGCTCTGAGCTGTCAGCACAGAGCCCAACATGGGGCTCGAACTCATCAACCGCGAGATCATGATCTGAGCCAAAGTCAAGATGCTTAACCAACTGAGCCACCCAGGTACCGCTATTTTCCATTTTAAAGATACCCTATCCTGGTGCCACCTTGCCCTCCAATTACCAGAGGGCCCCTTCTCAGCTCCCCTTCATGGTAAAATTGATCAAAAATATTTTCCAAACTTACCGATCTTCTTCCTCGTCTCTCATTCTCCCTTAAGTCCGCCAAAAGGATCTTCATGTAATTTCATCCCACCCAAATTTTTAGGCGAGGAAACTGAGACCCATCCCTGTATAAGATTCCCACAGCTCACCCGTGGCAAAGTCAAAACCCAAACTATTGCCTCCGAACTTCTGTTCCTTCCGGGATGTTCCCGCACACACCCCTTTGATCTCACACCCCCTTTGCCTTTGACTTTATTTCATTCAAAATGACGTTGGAAGAGTTTTCCAGCTCAAATTTCCCTGAAACAGACCCAGGTGAGCCAATCTCTCGTCTTCCGCTTTTCCCCGGTGCAGGCCAAGGTTGGGTCTCCCCATTGCCTCTGCAAGGGTTCCACAGGTATCTGTGCACTCGAGAGAGGCACAAGTGTGAGTGTGCCAATCACATTATCTTCAACATCCCTTGTTTCCCCAAGCTCAAACTGAGTAAATCATATCAGCAATTTAACTCTTAATCAAGAGGCCCTTGAGTCTGACTTCGGAGACTTACTTTTATGGCTCCTCGTGTGTCAGGTATGAAAATGAGGAATGCCTTACTCGCTCCGCGGTGATGCTCACACACAGTAAATCACAGGGGCATGGCAATGAGATGAGACTATATTTCAGGAAGCCAAATGCAAAGGGAGGGCTACGGCATTGACAAGGCAGGGAAAGAGGAGGGAGCAGAAGGCAAAGCCCAAAAGCTCAAGGGGTTGGGCAGCAGGCATTCTGAAATCCCGGCTGACATGGCGCAAAAAGGAAATGGCCCGCTCTGGTGGTTTCACAGGACCATCCCTGAAGGAATGGAGAACAGCTTTCACAGACCAACTGAAGAAGAGAGGCGTCAACTCCACAAACCAGAGAGAGGAATCCATTCAACTCCTGCCTTTCCAATCTGCTAGGCCCCCCATCTGTTGGGTACAGTTGGGATTACCTTGCCCAATGAGACACCTGTTCCAGGTGTTCCCCAGGATGATGTCGCCCCTTGTCCTCTTCGTCCCTCTGCTTTCTGGCTAGTTTGCATTAACAGCCTCTGGCCTCATCTCATTTTGGGTACCAGGATAAGTGACCTTCCTTCTGATGACTGGATTCAGTTCAACCCGGGAAGCCTTTCTGATCTGATTGACCAACAACAACAACCAAAAAATACTCTCTCTTTTCTACTTCCTCAGTTTCCCCTTGACTTTCTCAGAATTGGTGGGGAGCAGGAGGTAGAGAAGAGTTCCTACAGAAGGGAGGATCCAGGCATTTTAGTCCTACAAGACAACAACCTTTTTCTGTATAGGGTCAGGTAGTCATAATTTCAGGCTTTGTGAGCCATATGGCCTCTATCTCAACTGCTCAATTCTGCCACCATAGCACCAAGGCAGCCATAGACAATATGTAAATGAACATGCGTGGCCACGTTCCAATAAGACTTTACTTATCACATTGGATTTTCTTCCACTTCAGTGGAAGGGGTCAGTTCACTGACCCCTAATGTAAATGCTTACTTAGCACATTGCTCAGCCCAGGGTAGGAAACTATTGTCTGTCTGTATCTTTCTACCTCTGTAGCTCTATCTTTAACCAAATGATTGTACAGGCACATAACCCTTAGACATGTGTCCTGAAGGCTCAAGTGACTGTCGACTTACATCCTCTCTGAAGCACATGCTCACTAGAAACCTGCATGTAGAGTGGCCACGTGGAAGTGACACACAAGTGATCCATGTGAAAATGTAATAAAAATCATGAAAAAAATATACAGCTGAGTGTTTCACACAGATAGATAAAGTGCAGATAGAAATCTAGAAATTGGGGGAACCGAAAGTTAATTCAAGCAGAGTTGATAATACAAAAGGTAAGGGCACCTGAGTGGCTCAATCAGGTAAGCAGCTGACTCTCAGTTTTGGCTCAGGTCACGGTCTCACAGTCACGGGATCAAGCCCTACGTCAGGCTCCATGGGGTGAGTGCAAAGCCCTGCTTGGGATTCTCTCTCTCCCTCTCTCTGCCCCTCCCATCCATGCACCCTTTCTCTCTCTCTCTCTCTCAAGTAATAAATAATTTTTTTAAAGGTAAAAATGTAGAACAATTAAAATACAAGAGACATGGTGGCCAGGGGAGTATTAATCATGGCAACAGGGGGATATTCATCATGGTCTATAAGCATTTGAAGAAAGAAAGGAGAGCCCGTTTCCAACAGGATGCTCAGAAAAGACCAGCCGGTGCCAGATCTGGCCCTGAGCCCACCTGGCAAGCAGATCTTATGGAACAATGCAGAAAAGAGGTGGCACAGGGAGGCAAACACAGCCACGACTGCCTGCATTTTCCACTGTGGTTCAGGTGAGTCCCCAGGAGACCTGAGTGACCTCCAAGACCAAAGACCCAGAAGGCGTGGCTACTCTCTGCTCCATTTTGTCAGACCCCCTTGTGCCTTCTCTATCATGGTACGCAGCTCACCAAACTACAATTGTCGTCTACACACCCAGTCTCAGTATCCATTTCTCTGATCCTTGAGTCCTCAGAGGTCATTCTGGCCTGAGGAACCTGCTATCCCCGAACACGTCCAACAATGATCAACAGCTGCCTTTCCCTTGTGCGTTCAGACTCTCGAATCGATGTCATCCCCGAAAAGCCTTCACTGACTGCTGACCCCCAGGAATCTCCAATCTGTTCCTGATTCGTTTCCATCAAATTACTCACTCCTAGCTCATATCTTCCTGTTGTTCGGTCAGATACTTGACTGATTTGCTGCGCTAATTAGAAACGTACGTCTCAGAAGAGCCCAGATGGTCTGAGCTTCGTTCACCAACACTGGCACAGTGTTTGGCACTTGGCAGGCGCTCAGTAAATATTTGTCGGACGAAAGATTGTCTCTCGAAGGGCAGCGAACGCTTTGAAGTCAAAGGCCATGTTTCAATCACTTCAAGAAAGGAAGAAGGAGAAAGAAAACATGAAATGGTGGCACCACCGGGACATTTCCATTTATGTCCCATTAGTCAGACTGTGTCGTGTGTCCCCCCCCACCACCTTAACGGTAAGGGAGGCTGAGGAACTGTGCCTGACTAGGAACAACGCCACCCTGAACAGTTGGGGTTCATTTATCAGGGAAAGTCAAAGAGAACATTCGGCAGGCAGTCAAAGGTGCCCACCGTGGTGGTCTTCCCGAACCGGTTTGGCTTAATACTCATGGCGGAAATCGTCTTGAGAGCTTTGCCTGTCTCCTGATGCCACCAAGAAGGGAAATCTCACCCATTATACGATATACAGAGAAAGGGTAGTCAACACTTACAAAATTCATGATGGGCCATTAGTCTGTCAGTAGCAGTGGAGAGAACAGGACGGAGCGATACGGAGGCACAGAAAGGAAAAGAGAAGAGAAAGAAAGTGTCTCTCGAGGATTCTACACTCCTCCTCAGCATCTCAAAAGGTCCCCGTCCCTTCTCCACGGCCCTTTACTCCGATGCCCCAACCCAGTCCTCAAGAGCCTACTACTACCCTGCCCGTAACTACACACTTCTTGCTTCCTATGCTGCCAATAACCCCTCTGAGATTTCCGGGCACCGTTGTCTTCCCAGCACGGCTGCCTGTTAGCATCCCTGTGTCCTCAGGAGTGGGGGCGTGCCCCTCCCACTTTGCCCCTTGCTCCAGCACCAGGGATAGGCTCTCGCCACATTCTCTATCCTGGATACTTTCTCCCTCGAATCTAAAGCCTGTGATTGAAGGTGGGACCGTCTAGTCCCTTCAGAGGGAGCTCAATCTCCATCCGCGGGAGAATGGTCAGACCCTAAGGCCCTGTGGAGACACACAGACCACAGCGCGGTACCATTCGGTCCATCGGGTCAAAGACATGCATTCCAAGCGCGGACAGCGACAGGAGGCTCTGTCTTCTTCCCTTTCAAGTGATCTTCATTAGGGTTTCAGAAAGGCTTGGGGCTCCTCCAGTCTTGCCCACTGTTTACCCCCTTACCTTTGCTCCCTTATCTCCATTTTCAGACCCCCATCCCTGTTGGCCAATATGCCCTAGTCCAGAGCCTCACAATTTCAATGCTGTAGAACCTCTGACCCCACCGACAGTTTTCACCTCACCCTGTGACAGCCAGGAGACACGGAAATGCTTGGCATCTGTTAAGTGTCTAATGTGCAGCCTCTGTGAACAAGACGATTTGAACGTGAGGATTAAGAATCAACCAAAAGTATGAGGGGAAACGTGCATCGCCCAAGGGGGTCCAGAGTAACCAGAGAGAAGGGGCAGTTAGCAAATGCAGCATCTTCTGTGTTCCAGGCTGCAGTTTCCTACAAGTCAAAGGTACCAGCTCACGAAGAGACGACAAGAAGGCAAAAGGAGACACAGCACCCTGCCTTCCAGCAGCCACACTACTGACTGGAGACTCCTCCTGAGAGATCATCAGAATTCCCCGTTGATGAAGCAAAACCAGGTTTCTTAACCTATTGTAGTCAGAGACAACATTACCTTGACAAAGCCTTAGAAGCAGAGCAGAAGGAAGAAGTTAGAGGCAGATATTCATAAGATTTGGGGGCTTGGTTCAAGGGAGTTGTGGCGGGTCTTTCAACGCAGGGATCTGATTGGCACTGTGCAAAATTTATGTTGTCACAGTGTAGGATTGATGGGCAAAGCAAAGTGAGGGTCTTGAAGCAAGTCTGGGGAAGCATACAGTTGTTTGATCATTGAGCTCTTTGCCCAGAGGAGCAAACTGTTGCCTGAATAAATTGGTTTTGAGAAACTTTCTCATCCAAGCAGTGAAGTTATTTACTGGTTTACAGTCTTATCTTTCCGGGCAAGAGGTTCCTGGAGCAAATTAATAAAGTCATACTGACACACAGATAGTCTCAGTTCCCAGTCCTGATAGTTGAGCTCTGTGTATACAGGTGATCTCAGTCCTCCACAAGGAACCAGAGCACAGCCCCGCCCCCGTGGTGGCTAGGAGCCCACATGTGTCCTAAGAACAGAGGACCGGCTGGTAATTGCCTCTACACTCACCAGGCTTTGAACAAACCAAGCTCATAGACGTACAGAGAACACAGTGAAGCTCTCTCAGGAACAACCTTCCTCCATCTGCCCAAGACACAGGCCCAGCATCCTGAAGACAAGGGCTACTCTCGAGTGCCCTGCAACAGCCCCAGCCTTGATGCAGGCCTTGCAGAATATGTCCTTGGACATTTGAAAGGCAGCCTGTACTAAATTCTTTCAAGATACATGCCTTCAGACACCATCATGAAGCGAAGCCAGGTAATACTGGGCAACAGAACTCGCGTAAGCCCTAACACTCGACACTAGGGTAGGTGGAGCCTTGGGATTTCCATTCAGGGCGTCTCTTTGCTTGCCTCTGGCCCCAGCTCTTAAATGGTCACACCTGAATACGAAAGTTTAACCACGAACGTGTCTGGAAAACATGCAGCTATGTATGCATACTTTGTGAAGAGTCCGTAAGATAATAAATCATAACTCTGCCACTTGACCTTTAAACTGGCTCTCCCTTCTTGGTCTTGTTATGATTTCCTCATGCCTTAGTCTCCTTTTTGAAGGTTAACAGGTAGAAGTGAGATGAGGAGGAAGATCCGACCTATCTAAGCCCACATCGAGGGCAAGCTAAGGTGCTCTCGACACCTCAAATCCTGACTGCATTTTTTCTCCCCAGAATATGACTCATGATAGTGTTAGGACTACTGACAGTTGTTGGAACCCTTGGGGAAATCCAAGGATAGGATACGAATTAATATTTTTCTTTTCTCGGGTGTGATAATGGTACCATGGTTATGTAAGAGAATGTAATTACTCCTAGGAAATAGATGTTAATTTACCGATTGGTTACGTTGCAGGATACCTACTACTTAGTATCTCAAGGTCGGCAAAACAAACGAAAAGAAATGTTTTATCCATAAATATGAAGCAAAGGCAATACAGTATTAATCGTTGGATTGAGGTGAAGAGTAGAGCATATAAGTGGTTGCTGAACTATTCTTCCAACTCTTCTGTAAATCTAAGATGTCCCAAATACACCGTTGGGAAAAAAATAATGGCTATAGGCATGGCTGAGGGGAGAAGGGGGCTCTGCTGCGAGTGGGCCTTCTTTCTACCTACCAAGAAGCTAGACCTAAGGTTACGCACTAAGAGTTAAGCTATGGAATCATCCAGAGTGTATCAGAGAGGAGCTTTACAAAAATCACATGAAAACAGAGGGAGTCCAAGGCCCACGTAAGGCCAGATTGAAGATATTAACGAATTTCAACAAAGAATGGGGTCATCTATGGACGCGTAGAAAAGAAAAAAGGAAAAAGAAAAAAACAGAAAAACAAATGCTGGCAGGGACCACCCAAGCTCTGTCCAGAGGACAGGACACCTTGTCAAATGGGCTTTGGATGTGACAGTCCCACTGGCAAGGAAGTCTGCTATTACAGACACGGACTCAGCAAGCTGACAGGCCCTGAGGCCATTAAAGTTTCAAAATCACATAATTAAAAACCCCTTTTGCTTATATTCCATGCTCAGTAGGATGCCTCCTGACTACTATGTGCCTTCGCACAGAGCTTGCCTCCAGGGAAAGACCGTACTGCAGGAGGTAAGTGTCCTTCCCTCGACGGTTATATTTCTCATGATAAATTTCAAAACTGGCATCCTGATTTGACACATCGGTCTGCGCTATCTGAATGGGTCCCTTCCTGAGAGGTGGATTCACGAATGAGGTGCAGATAAATTACATTTCTGAACTTGCAAGACTGAAAGTACATTCCTTCTACTGAAGTGTAATTGGCATATCATATTACGTTAGTTTCATGGGTACAACATAGTGACTCGTTATTTGTATACGTTGCAAACTGATCACCATCTAGTCTAGTTACCATCTGTCACCGTATCTACTGCAAGGTTATTATTCAGAATACAAGAGATAAAAGGTTATTATTCAGAATGCCAGATCAGCAAAAGCTAACAGAGTTCATCAACATTAAACCAGTCTTACAAAAAAAAATCTTTTTTTTATTTTTTATTTTTCTTTAAATTTTTTTTTTATGTTTTATTTTATTTTTGAGACAGACAGAGACAGAGCATGAGTGGGGGAGGGTTAAAGAGAGAGGGAGACACAGAATCTGAAGCAGGCTCTAGGCTCTGAGCTGTCAGCACAGAGCCCGACGCGGGGCTCGAACTCACAGACGGTGAGATCGTGACCTGGGCCGAAGTCGGAAGCTCAACCGACTGAGCCACCCAGGCGCCCCCCAAAAAAAAAATCTTAAAGGGACTTCTTTAAGCTGTAAAGAAATGACTTCAATTAATGACAAGAAAACATATGAAAGTAAAACTCTCAAAGCAAAAGGTAAATATACAGTAATGATAGTGCATGAATCACTTACAAAGATAGTTTGAGGGTCAAAAGATAAAAGTAATAAAATTAAGTAAAACTAAAATAATCAGCTAAAGGACATATAAAATAAAAAGATGTAAAATGCGACCTCAAAAACAGAAAAGAGGGCAGTAAAAATGTAGAGTTTTGGAATGTATTCAGATTTAAGTTGCTATCAACTTAAAACAGACTATTATATACATAGGATGTTATATGTAACCATATACATATGTAACCAAGTGCAAGCTTGGTACAAGCTTACAATAAGTAAACACACAAAAGAGAATCAGAAGGGAATCTAAATATAATACTAAAGAAAGTTAACAAACCACAGGGAAAAGCACAAGAGAAGAAGAAAGGAACAGAGAAGAACTACGAAAATAGCCAGAAAACAATGAACAAAATGGCAATAATTACATACCTGTCAATAATTAAATGTAAATGGACTAAATTCTCCAATCAAAAGACACAGAGTGGCTGAATGGATTAAAAAACCAGACTCCTCCAAACACTGCAAAGACTCACTTCAGAAATAAGGACACACAGACTGAAAGCAAATTGATGGAAAAAGATATTCCACGCAAATAGAAACAAACAAAAAACTGGTGTAGCTATACTCGTATTAGATGAAATAGACTTTAAAACAAATGCTATAGTAAAAGACAAAGACATAATAATAAAGGGGTCAATCCAACAAGAAGATATAACAATTGTAAATACTTATGCACCCAATATAAAGCACCTAAATATATAAAGCAAACATTAACAGACCAAAGGGTAAAAATGACAGCAATACAATAAAAGTAGGGGTCTTTAACACCCCACTTACATCAATGGATAGATCACCCAGGCAGAAAAGCGATAAGGAAACATCAGCCATAAAGGACACATTAGACCAGATGAACTTAATACATACAAACAGAACTTTCCATCCAAAAGCAGGAGACTACATATTCTTCTCAAGTGCACACAAAACACTCCCCAGAACAGATCACACATTAGACCACAAAACAAGTCTCAACGGATTCAAGAAGACTGAAATCACACCAAGCAACTTTTCTGACCACAATCATATGAAACTAGAAATCAATTATGAGAAGAAAACTGGAAAAACCATAAACATGTGGAGATTAAACGATATGATACTGCACAACCAATGGGTCATCAAAGGAATCAAAGGAGAAATTCAAAAAAAAAAAAAAAAACTAGAGACAAATGAAAACAGAAACACCAAGATCTATGTGATGTAGCAAAAGAGGTTATAAGAGGGAAACTCATAGCAATACAGGCCTACCTTAAGAAACAAGAAAAACCTCAAGTAAACTATATGACTTTATATTTAAAGGAACTAGGAAAAGAACAAAGGAGGGGTGCCTGGGTGGCCCAGTCGGTTAAACATCTGACTTCGGCTCAGGTCATGATCTCGCGCTTCATGAGTTCGAGCCCCGCATCGGGCTCTGTGCTGACAGTTCAGAGCCTGGAGCCTCCTTCGGATTCTGGGTCTCCCTCTCTCCCTGCCCCTCCCCTGCAGACACTCTGTCTCCCTCTCCTTCAAAAACAAATAAACATTTTTTAAAAATGTAAAAAAAGAAAAAGAACAGATGAAACCCAAAGTTAGTAGAAGGAGGGAAATTAAAAAAGATCAGAGAAGAAGTCAATTAGATAGAGACTAAGACTAAATTGACACACACCAACAAATTGGGCAACCTGAAGAAATGGATAAATTCCTACAAACATGCAATCTTCCAAGAAAGCCAGATTTATAATGGGGGAGAATCCACATTGAGACAGCTACGTGGACTTCTAATGAAACCCAAACCTTGTAGCTCGCCTGTCCTAAGCAGCGAAGCTTGCACTCTGGTTTATCTAATTGCCATCTCACTTTGTTTTCCTGGGAAAATATTTTCTGACTTCAAAATTACTAACTCGCAAATAATATTTTGAGCACAACCCATGCGTCATTTGGAAGCTGCCAATAAATAAGGAGAGATTCCAGGTCAAGACGGCAGTCTGCTCTCATTCTGTTCTGTTCCCCCTGTCTAAAACACAAAGAAATACTACTCAATGTATATGGTTTTTTTTAACCTTCAAAATATACATCCAAGCTCTAACACAAAAATGAGGAACTCCGGGGTTCCAGAAACACTGCAACGCGTATAAGGTGAAACTATATGGCCATAGGAGTAACCACACTAGATACATACGTACTTTGTACAATGAGATTTTAAGGTTTCGTGGAGGCTAGAATTGAGGCCAAGTGTCTACAGTTTGGCACAGGAGCTGGATGTGAGTCCCTTCTCAGGAGCCAGGTATCAGGAATCAGGCAATGTTTTTCCCGTCCTTCAAAGTAGAATTAGAACATTTTTACTCACTGGCCCAAGACCTTGACTCTTAAGAAATAAAATCCTGATTTGTTCAGGAGACTATAGATGCTGGAGAGGACGTGGAGAAACGGGAATGCTCTTGCACTGTTGGTGGGAATGCAAACTGGTGCAGCCGCTCTGGAAAACAGTGTGGAGGTTCCTCAAAAAATGAAAAATAGATCTACCCTATGACCCAGCAATAGCACTGCTAGGAATTTACCCACGGGATACAGAAGTGCCGATGCATAGGGGCACTTGTACCCCAATGTTTATAGCAGCACTCTCAACAATAGCCAAATTGTGGAAAGAGCCTAAATGTCCATCAACTGATGAATGGATAAAGAAATTGTGGTTTATATACACAATGGAGTACTACGTGGCAATGAGAAAAAATGAAATATGGCCCTTTGTAGCAACGTGGATGGAACTGGAGAGTGTGATGCTAAGTGAAATAAGCCATACAGAGAAAGACAGATACCATATGGTTTCACTCTTATGTGGATCCTGAGAAACTCAACAGAAGACCATGGGGGAGGGGAAGGAAAAAAAAAAAAAGAGGTTAGAGTGGGAGAGAGCCAAAGCATAAGAGACTCTTAAAAACTGAGAACAAACTGAGGGTTGATGGGGGGTGGGAGGGAGGGAAGGGTGGATGATGGGCATTGAAGAGGGCATCTTTTGGGATGAGCACTGGGTGTTGTATGGAAACCAATTTGACAATAAATTTCATATTAAAAAGAGAAAGAAAGAAAGAAAGAAAGAAAGAAAGAAAGAAAGAAAGAAAGAAAGAAAGAAAGAAAGAAAGAAAGAAAGAAGGAAGGAAGGAAGGAAGGAAGGAAGGAAGGAAGGAAGGAAGGAAGGAAGGAAGAAAGAAAAAGAAAATTCTCAGGGCCCCTGGGTGGCTCAGTTGGTTAAGGGTCCCACTTCGGCTCAGGTCATGATCTCATAGTTTGTGAGTCTGAGCCCCGTGTTGGGCTCTGTGCTGACAGCTCAGATCCTGGAGCCTGCTTCAGATTCTGTGTCTTCCTCTCTCTCTGCCCCTCCCCTTCTTGCACTCTCTCTCTCTCTCTCTCAAAAATAAATAAACATTTTAAAAAAATTTTTTAAAAAGAAACAAAATCCCCCAAACTGCATTTCCAGGGAGTATGCGATCAGGATTCTTAAACGGCCAATATGATGCAACATCCTTGAGCCAAAATGTAAATGTAAAAATTTTGTCCTCGTCCTTTGTGACCCCAACAGAAGCAAATATAAAAATTCCCAAAAGAAAAATTCTCCAAGGCAAAACATGTACCACCAATGTGAAAAATATTTCAAGCTGAAGACATGGTCCAGACAACTCTTGGAGAACTCCAGTGCTCTAATACATCAACCGCAAACACAATAAATAAAATTCCCAAGGAATCATAAACAATAGATCAATATGAATGGGACTTTAAAATAATATTAATTGCCATGTACATGTATAAAGGAAGGAATAAAGTCTATCAGGCATGAAAAGGATATAATAGCAATCAAAAGAGGGAGATCTGAAAAAGAAACAAATAGAAATTATAGAAATAAAAAATACAGCAATAGGGGGAAAATACTCCACTAAAAAGGTAAATAAGAGACTCGAGCTGGACAAAGAGAGAGTTGATGAAATGGATGATAGAGCTGAAGCGATCTCTCAAAATGAAGCAAAGAAAAAGAAAAATAGAGAAGAACAAAAAATTATGAGCTCCAAAATACATGTGAAGGGAGCTTTAGGAGTGAGTAGAGAAAATAAATGCAGTGATTAGGCTACATGTTATAGAAAGACCAACCAGTTGTGACTTAAACAAGAGGGCCATTTGTCTGTCACAGCAAGACGTCTGGGGAAGAAGCTGTCCAGAGCTAGAATAGAAGTTTACACCATGCCAAAACAAATTAACAAATTAGATGATAGATGGATAGATCGATAGATCGACTATAGATAGATAGACGATAGATAGATGGATAGATGGATAGATGGATGGATAGATAGATAGATAGATAGAAGATATGTAGATACATTGATTTAGGTAGATTAAGGATATAAACATAAGAAGTAAATTTTAAAATCATCAGAAGAAAATACTGGGACCTAATTTTATCACCTACAGTAAAGACATCTTTCTAAAACCATTTTCTTAACAGAAAACAATCACAGGTTAAAGAGATCAAAGTTTAAATTTCCTGAATGATAGAGGATACTTTGGGCAAAAACTCAACGCAACAGATTGGGAGAAAATGTTTGCAGTCCAAATAACCAATGAAAATTACTATCCGGAGTTTCTACAAATCATTAAGAAAAAAAATAAACAGGGGCACCTGGCTGGCGCAGTTGGTGAAGTGTCCAACTCTTGATCTCAGGGTCGTGAGTTACAGCCCCACGTGGGGTGTAGAGATTACTTAAATAAATAAAACTTTAAAAAAAGATAAAGATAAACAAAAAGCAAATACCAACAATAAAAAGGCAAAGCATAAGAAAATGCACAAAGGGGGAATGACCCTCAACGAGTAGCCAATGAACGCACGAAGCAGTCCTCGTCCCCATCCTCACTAGCAACCAGGGAAACGCAAATGAAAGCAGAGACAAAATTACACAGTGTCACACACTGGGGACAGGGTGGTGAGATGGTTAAGCGGAAACTTTAGCCCTGGCTGTAGGGGCGGTGACACAACATAGTCTCTTGGGAGAGCAATTTGGCCAAGTCGAGTGAAATGCAAACCTAGTACTTTACTTCTAGGATTACACTACAGAAATGTTCTCATGAAACCTCCAGGATTCTTTTTCACAACCTTGTTAATAACAGCAGTAAGTCAGAAACAATCGCATGCTCACCAGAAATGGAATGTCTAGATAAATCTTGGCATATCCGTCCATACCCCACATATTACTGCTAAAACTGCTCCCACGAATGAATGATCTAAACTGACGTACGTCGATATGGACAACTGCCAAACCCAAAGAATAAATGAATGAGTAGGGATAGCTCCCAAAAACCCGACTATGAGTGAAAAAGGGTTGCAGAAGATACACAATGTGTACATTTTATTTATTTATGTATGTATGTATGTATAATGTTTATTTACTTATTTATGGAGAGAGAGAGAGAGAGAGAGACGGAGAGTCTGCACAAGCAGGGAAGGGGCAGAAAGAGAGGGAGAGAGAATCCCAAGCAGGCTCCTAGCTGTCAGTGCACAGCCCGAATAAGGGCTCAAACTCACGAACTGTGAGATCATGACCTGAGCCGAAACCAAGAGTCTGACGCTTAACCGACTGAGCCCCCCGGGTGCCCCAACACAATGTGTACCTTTTAATAACATTTACATAAATTTAAAAACATGTGGAATCAATCCCTATACAGTTTATGGATAGACACAAAGTAAGGGTATACCCTCCAAGGTATGATAATGTTTGCTTCTGACAGAAGAGAGATATTATATCAGGGAGGGGTACAGATGGGACTTCAGATTTCCCTTTTCTCTTTTAAAACATCGAAAACAATTATGATCCAGCCTGCCTGTGTTCACTGGGGACAGTAAGTGCATTATTGTTACCGGTTAAATGGCTTTCTATATTTTCTTAATCTTTATTCCTTCTAATTAAAAAAAAAAAGCAGAAGGGAACTTTTCAAGGTACGCTTGGCTATTTTTTAAAGTATTTTTTTAGGGGTGACTGGGTGGCTCAGTCGGTTAAGCGTCCGACTTTGGCTCAGGTCATGATCTCACAGTCTGTGAGTTCGAGCCCCGCGTCGGGCTCTGTGCTGACAGCTCAGAGCCTGGAGCCTGCTTCGGATTCTGTGTCTCCCTCTCTGTCTGCCCCGCCCCTGCTCATGCTCTCTCTCTCTCAAAAATAAATAAAGATTAAAAATTTTTTTGAAGTAGTTTTTTAAAGATTTGCCTTTTAAGCTTTACCAACATAGAATAAGTACAAAGATGCCAAATCAACAAAGTCCTCCTTTACCCACCAGACGATCTGTTCGGCTTTATCAAAATAAATCCTGTGGCTCGACCTTCTTGTCGGGAATTCAGAACATTGCTTGAGAAAACCTGCCTTCTCCCTCCCCTCCCCCAAAAGAGCGATGTATTTCATTAAGCAAACACAGGACGTGTGAAAGGAGCCAGAATGGGGACACGGGAATGACACGCGAAGATGTCCTGATGAATTGTGTTTCATCTCAGCCGGTTCACTTGACTCTCATCTTGTGTTAGAAAGGAGGTCCCAGTAAATTATTCAGCATAAAGCTTCTCTGCTTTCCAAAAAGGGCTGCATGTTGGATCCAGTCTCCTACGTAATCATACATAGTCTCACGTGGGTACCATTGCAGCCAGCGTCTAGCTGGTGCCTTGACCAGGTCTGGGGCAAAATTTGTTTAAATGCAATCAATATTCACGAGGTAAGAAAACGAGGATTGCACACAGCCGAAAAGGCAAGATACAGATTTCCACTTACAAGTCAACACAGAGCTAAGGATTCACCCCAGATCAGCCTGTGTGGGAGCCTGGACTTCTCACCAAACGCCCTGTCCGCCCCTCTCACCCACCTTATTTCTCCCCCTCCCCCACTGCACCCTGTCTCCCATGCTCCCCTAAAGGGAAACAGGCCAGGGAAAAAAAGATTTGTGAGGGGGTGAGAGGATGTGGTCGATTCGCGTAGGCCCAGAATAGAAAGAGCCTGTCAATGTTGAACCCAAACAAAAAAATCTTTTTTAAAAAGTCAATGCTTGGAGAGAAGGATTGCTCTCCTCTCTGTCTCTCCCCGCAAATAGTCAACAGTGAAGTCTTCGTGGCATTTTCAAACCCTCAGAATCTTAGGTAAGATTGACATGATGTGGCAGAAACCCTGTAACTTCTCTGGCAGTGGCTTAGGATTTAAGATACCTGAATTCCAGCCCCAGCTTTGCCCAGGAGGCCCCTCACCTGGGGCATCTCTCTGGGACTCAGCCTTTCGACCTGTAAAACAGGATGCCAATGACCACCGTACCTTCTTTAGTGTGCTTTGGGGATCTTTTAGTCAATGCACATACTGGAAGGCCTTTCAAAAATCTGAAACAAATACAGTGCTATAAGAATTTAAAAAGAAATGCCAATTCAACATGTTCTCCCTGCTTTAAAAGTCTGGAGGGTGAAAGTCAAAGCAAAGACACAAAAATGTTTTCTAAAAAATAAAAACAACAACAAACTTTTAAATATAAGCCACCTGACTAGCCAACCCCTAGATCTGTGGCCAAGTGCTTTGATCAAGGAAGAAATCAGGGTGACTCGGGAGTTAGCACGACTGACTTGAAAACAAATAGGATGTCTTTGAGCTTGGTTTTTGATAGGTTGCGATCTTTGAAGGTAACTGAATAAGTCCAAGCTGTTACAACGGAGTACAAAAATGAACGTGATGCCCATTTTAAAATAAAATGGAATTAATAAGTAAAGAGAATTAATCAATAGAATCAAATTAATAAATAGAATTGCTGAAACATGTAACTGGTTGGATTGTTATAATAGATGCTCAATAAATATCGGTCACATGAATGAATGCTATAATTCAGGAACGCATACTGATGCCCAGAATGCCCTTAAAGATGACAGAGGGTGTCAGAACCTCCAATGAACCACAGAGGACCACTGTCCTCGCCAGATCCGAAACCACACAAAATACACACTCCAAATACTATATGCAGAGTTTAAATCATTAACTCGGTCGTGTTCCCCACCTCCAGCCCCCTTTAACTTCACGTTTCTATTCTGCCATCAAGATCAGAGACCTCCCTTCCATAGTGGGTTGAAGGATGGCCCCAAAAAAGATATACCCATACCCTAATCCCCAGGACCTGTGAATAATATTACTGATATGGCAACAAAAGGGTGAATATTATCTCTTTTTTTAATGTTTATTTATTTTGAGAGAGAGACAAAGAGAGAGAGAGAGTGAGTGTAAGCGAGCAACAGAGGGGCAGAGAGAGAGAGGCAAAGAGAGACTCTGAACCAAACTCCTCCCTGTCAGTGCAGAACCCACCGTGGGGACTCTTCGCAAACCTTGAGAACGAACCTGAGCCGAAATCAAGAGTCAGACGCTTAACCCACTGAGCCACCTGGGCGCCCCCAAAGTGAATATCATCTTAAGTATCAAAGGACGTAATTAAGTTAAGGATCTAAAGAGGAAGCATTTATCTTGGATTATCTGGGTGGGCCTTTAAAGCGATTGCACATATCCTTTAAAAAACAAGAGGCAGGGGGAGTGTCGAGTCAGACACAGAACATAAGGAGGCCTTGTGACTATGGGCACAGAGACAGGAATGATGTGCCTCCAAGCCCAGGATGGCCTGGAGCCACCAGAAGCTGGAAGAGGCCAGGAAAGACTCTGCCCCAGAGCCTGCGGAGGGAGTATAGCTGTGCTGATGACTTCTTGCCTCCAGAACTGTGAGAGAATAAACACTGGTTATTGAAGCTACCCCCTCACTGGATATTTGTTTTAGCAGCTAGCAGAAACTAATAAACCCTCCTTTCACTAACCTGCTTTCATCCGCCTTTCTCTGTGCTCATGAGAAAGCCCCCCGCCCCCACCGCCACCCCAGCTGCAAAGATCTTCAGTCTTGTCCACGGCTCAGAGACGGCTGTCCCGAGGCTGGCACTCCCTGGGCACAGCTCCATCCCTGAGCCTCTGGCTGCCTCCGTCCGGGTCACACCTAGAAGCCGAGTAAGGCAAACAGCCTGAAAGGGTGACGTCTGCCTGTCATTCCTCTACAGCTGCTTTGGGGACTCCAGGTGCCAGTATTTCTGCCATTTGGAACTCTGTGGACAAGAGTGTTGGCTCTGGCTGGCTGGCAGTGTGTCCGTCTGCCTATCATTCTCAGCCTGTCCTATCTCAAGCAGAGTGTAACACTCAGGCATCCCCAAGACGACGGACACACACAAGTGCTCCAAGCAGGACAGCTTGGCGACAGCTGTCCCCGAAAATGGATGCCCGCTGGGAGATGCTCATGGACCCTGCATGATGGTGACTCGAATGGCAGTTCCAGTCACGGCCAGGGAAACAGCTTCACAAATCCCAAACTGGAGTTCATCACAGGTCTCGGGCAAATGGGGCTGAGGGTCCTGGCTACTGCGCCCCAAGCGGCAGAGCCATTCTCTGCGTACGTGCTGATTATGCGTGGATGTTACCCTTCTTGCAAGGAACAAGCCCACAGTTTGGTTAACTTCACAGCTACGGAAACAGATATGAAATATCAGCTATGGGGGGCTGCTTATCTATTTATTATTTCTGCCCACCCTTTTTCTCAGTAGTCTATAAAAGCATCTTAAAGGAATAGAAAACTTCGGAAACTTGGAGCACGCAACTCGCAATCTCAGGGTCGTGAGTTCAAGCCGCACACCGGGCATTTTTTTTCTTAAAAAAAGTAGAATAGAAAAATAATGCCGAGTGGGGGGGTGGGGAATGGAGGAAAGTAATAAATACAAAAGACGGGTACAGCAGGTATGAGGTTGAAAACATCAAAATGGCCCCCACCCTTATGGTGATAAGCCAATGAGTGTCGTAAATCATGTGGACAGGGAGGCTTCAGCAGTCAGCAGTGTCCAGAAGATGAAAAAAACAAGTACTCAGGGAAAAGATCATTTTTTTGTAGTAATGTGGAGTGGACACAGTCTCGTGTGATGGAGACATCCTCAGGAGCATCTCCACAATGGCCACCATGACGAGTGCCCATTGGAGACATCCTCAGGAGCATCTCCACAATGGCCGCCATGACGAGTGCCCATTGGAGACATCCTCAGGAGCATCTCCACAATGGCCGCCATGACGAGTGCCATGGGCACTTCCTGGTCCTGATGGTCCCCACAGGCCCTCGGGATCCCCTCCCTGCCAGAAGAACAGACAGAGACGACAGGCCTGTGCTCTTGGCTGAGACCCTTTAAGGAAATTGCCGGATCAAAGTTTCATCAGTGAGGGTCACAGCCTTGCCGGCCACCACAGAAACTATCTGATGACTCTGTCCACAAGACAGCCATGCCTGATGTCACTGGCTAGCGGGTGCAGGTGTGAACAGCAGAGCTCCCTGGTCTCCTAACCAGCCACCCTCCACGAGCCTCCCTACCTTTGCCCCAACATCTGTATCCTCCTCTTCCATCCACTGTGTGGCTTCCTAGCCAAGCTCAAAACCCTTTCCAACCTGACCTCAGCCTCTTACCTCCCATTACCCTCTGTGTCTCCTCCCTTCCACCAGCCACATCGACCCGATCTCCATTCCACAGACGTACCCTACTCTTATGTCTCACGGCCTCACGCTGTTCCTTCTGCCTGAAATTCCCTTCCCTTTGACCAACCTCAAGACCAAATCCACACAGCATCCCGTGCACGTCCTGCCCTCTGGGTTCCCAGGTTACGTCATTCACGCTCCGGCACGACACTAATCACAATATGCTACAAATTCATTTTTTGTCAAGGATGAGAGTATGTCTCGCTCCCGGTTTCCATAGGGAATCCCAGCACGTGGGTTAGTACCAACCCAGTCAACAAGTACTTTTGAGCGAACCAGAATTTGAAGAGTACTTTATCACTTAGCCTCTAACGGGGCTGTATACGGCACCTAGC
Source organism: Acinonyx jubatus (assembly GCF_027475565.1). Classification (NCBI taxonomy): domain Eukaryota; kingdom Metazoa; phylum Chordata; class Mammalia; order Carnivora; family Felidae; genus Acinonyx; species Acinonyx jubatus. The sequence goes on from NC_069398.1 coordinate 25,055,743, forward strand.
CCACTCTTCCTGTCTTGAGACTGTTGCTTTCGGATTTCGGTGAAGTTTAGAGGGGCCCGAATCATCCCACCGATGACTGCTGGGTCTGCTTGGTCTTGCTACATGTTTGCAACTAAGATGATTCACGCGGGAGATTCAAAAGCAAGAACTTGCTTAAAAAGATGTGCATTCTGGGACTCACGTATGCAAAACAGTGACGGAAAGGTACTTGGCCAATCACTTGAGTTAAAAAGGGTAGGAGCAGGGCTTTGAAAATCTCAAGTCCTGATACAGCAGCGGGTTGTGAAATCAATGTGCACCATTTTCAAGTCATGACTAAAATTTAGAAATAAAACGGAATGGGGTGTGATCAAATAGGACAGATAGGACGGATGCATTGCACTGCATAGACTAGATAATACCAGACCGGGTGCATCAGAGGTAGTAAGAGTTGAGTATTCCAAAAGTATTTTGAGTCACAGTATAATAAGTATTTCTAACTGGGGGCCATGACCAAAACGTTGGAAATCCACTGTCTTTGAACCTGGAGATCAGCAGGAAATCAGGCAAGGAGGGGGCTGGCCAAAGTGCCTTGTTAAGAAATTTGCTCCCAGAGGAGCGCCTGGGTGGCTCAGTCGGTTAAGCGTCCAACTTCAGCTCAGGTCATGATCTCACAGTCCGTGAGTTCAAGCCCCGCATTGGGCTCTGCGCTGACAGCTCGGAGCCTGGAGCCTGCTTTGGATTCCGTGTCTCCCTCTCTCTCTCTCTCTCTCTCTCTGCCCCTTCCCCGCTCATGCTCTGTCTCTCTCTGTCTCAAAAACAAATTAAAAACATTAAAATTTTTTTAAAAAAAGGAACTTTGCTCCCAGAAAGAATGAAGAAGAGAGGGGAAAAAGGGCAAAATAGGGAGTGATGTATGATCAAAGGTTAGACGAAGTTCCCTCGCGATGAGCTGTCAAAAGACATTTCAGGAATGAGAGATGCCTGATGTTCAATTAGAGGTTGTTTTGCAGAAACAAGAAAGACTTCTGAAATCTACTAACACATGCTTGGCCCTTCCTTCACCAAAATACACACACAAACTCATTCTGCAAAGAGAAGGTGATCTCTGTTTAAACTACCATTGGTTCAGGCTAATTACATGTAGAACAGAGATAGCAACACAGCCAACAAGGTGGTCCAACCACTGCGTCAAGGGAGAGGGCCTCACAGCCCAAGAAGGGCATGACAGTGCAAGCCCTCTGGGAATTTGCATGGGTCTTACCAAGGACGTCATACAGCCATGGGGGACAAATGGGGATCTGGGCCTCTTCTCTAAGACTCAAGGGGCTGGCTGGAGACCCCAGCTCAACGTCTGAGTCTTCTGTGAACGTTCACACTGCCTGGTGGTGAGGGCATCACGTTACCAGGTGAGATAGCTAAATGAGATGTCACTTGATCCAGCTAGATGCCCCTCTATCCCCTCCTCCAGAAGCCATCCCGAGGCTGCCATATACATCTGCAGAGATGGAGGTGATGCTGTTCCCTGTGCTACCCTTTCCCCTCTATCAGAGCCCCGAAGACACACAGAACAAGTCTCGTGTTATATGCCTTCCGACTCCCGAGCATACACTCTCGGCCCCTTGCCCTTGGTCTTCTCTTCTGACCTGACAGCCACAAGTTCCCCGAGCTTCCCTTGGAGGATGTGGCTCCTGCTCCCCCTCACTAGATGGTCCCCTCAACCAAACACGCTTCACCGGACCCCTTCTTCCTCTACATTGCTCTAGTCGTGGGTGACCGCGGGCAGCATCCAGAAACCTCAGCCATGATTTCAGATGCTACATTTGTCTGAAGGCAGTCTGAGTTGTGGTTGTTGGCAATCATTCAGTTGTTCTAATTAAGCTTGGAGGAAGTAGGAAATTTATGCGCGACTTGTCCAGCTGCCCCATGGCTTTCAAAGCCCAAGTTATTCTTGCTAATTCAATATAGAGTCGGTGTTTCCTCGACAGATCCTGACAACAGAAAATGCGATTTCCTGCAGCTTATTCATATAACAAAGTTCCACCACAACAAAACAATTCAATGTTCCTGTGTTATAATAGTGTTGTTGCTATTTTCACCCAATAACCAGTCTCGCAGAACCTTCTCCTTGGTCTGCATTTTCGAAATCGTGATATCGATTGCCGTTCGGCTTTGCAGAACAGAAGGAGAACGGGGTAGGAATGCGGCTGCCTGGGCTCAACGCCTGGCTCCATCATTAACCAGCTCTGTGAACTTTGCGAGTAACTTGTCCTTACCCCTGACCTCTCGGTGCCTCAGCTTGATCAACTCTAAGGACAGTGGGAGAAACCATTGACTGTTTTGACGGTTGTAGGGCCACAGTGCGCGTGAAGTTCGGGTCCTGGCCCCAGGCGCCTGGCCCATAAGCAGAGTGGAAATTTAATCTATTGCCCAGATTGGGGTAATCCGGAGAGTGAAGAATACCATTAAAAGTTATATGGAGACACGGTATCCCGGGGACACAAGACCTACCTGTCAACATGCATCCGCCATGTTGGCAATGATGACGTTCTCCGTACCTGAGCCCTCATCACTCAGTCTACTAAAGAGCGATCGTTGATATCTGTGTTTTCGGATCATCAAGAGGATTTTTAAAAACCTACATTAAGTGCCTGGCACAGAGTAGTCGATCAATAACCAGTAACTTTCTAAATATTATTTTTATGGCTACAGCCCAAAACTCATTTCCTTCACGATGTGCCCCTTCTGACGTCCTGTGCTCCATGGCTTGATATCCAAGTATAAACAGTTAATGACTGAAGAGAACGGTTGTGCAGTATGAGTCAATCTGACTCCTTTCTTGGCTCCGGCTGATGAATATAAATGATTCGAAAATTAAAAAGCCATTAGGCTATTAAAAATAGCTTCTAAGAACAATCTCTCAATAAATTATTTTCATGCTTAAAAACCCAACTGGAAAGAATATAAATGGTAATACAGGCCATCTGAAAAGTCAATAACCAGACATAATGGTCAATTTCTCTAATATTATTGTCTAATTAAGCAATTTTGCTTTAGTCAAGATTGCATTTCACTGAGTCACTGTCGTCTAAAAGTGATGGAGAACCGATTTCTTTCAAGCGAAGGAGAAAAAAAATAATAAAACTTCAGTACGAGGAGGAACAGATTCTGATTTACATTCTGTGCTCAACTGGCTGCCTTTCCAAACAAAGTACAATGCAAGAACTAAAAGGGAACATGTCAAAGGGGCCAGGTGCTCAGCTGGAGACTCAAATACCTAGACCCCAGGAGCTGGCAGTGCCCTGCAGGTGATGGGAGATGCCGTGGACATGGCCTCTTGCCCACAGAAGGAAGAGGCTCTGAGTAGTTCTCTCTCAGGCTTTGGAGAGCTTTTAAAAATCCCACTGCCCAAACCACTCCCCAGACCAATCATTTTAGAATCACTAGGAATAGGACATGGGCTGCAGTATTTTTTAAAGCTCTCCAGGAGATTCCAATGTGCACTCAAGCTGGAGCACCCCTCTTCTGGATGGTTCCAGAAGCATCCAAAAGCACTAGCCAGGTGGTCTAAGATTCCTTAGATACATGACCTTTCCAGTTCAGGGCCTCAGTGCCTTGAAGGTGGGCCTACAGGTTCTCCCCATATCTGCACGGACACCTCTGAGATCCTGGGAGAAACCACAGCAGGAAAGATGAATATTCCTGGTGCTGACAGCAAAATTCACTTGGGTGAGTAAGATGATTGATTTGGGGCATCAACTTGACTGGGCCACAGGGTACAAAGCTCTTTTGCCGAATGTTATTCTGGGTGTTTCTGAGAGGGTGTTTGGGGATGAGATTAACATTGAAATCATTGGACTGAGTTTAGCAGATTGCTCTTCCTAATGTGGGTGGGCCTCATCCAATCAGTTGAAGGCCTCCCTAGACCAGTAAGGCTGACCTGCCCCCGAGAGAAAAGCATTTCCCCTGCCTGAGTGCCTTTGAACTGGGACATTGGCTTTTTCCTGATTTTGAACTTGAATGGAACAAGTATCAACCCTGCTTGGGACCCGAGCCTGCCATCCTTCAGACTGGAATTATACCACCGGCCCTCCTGGGGTCTTGGTTCACCTACTAACCCTGCAGATGTTGGGACTCATCATCCTCCCTAATGACCTGAGCCAATTCCTTAGAATGAATCTCTTCATGGAGTTAGAGAAACATACAAACATACATACATGCATTAGTGTCTGTTTCCCTGGGGAACCCTGACTAATACAGTGAAGCTGCTCCTTACTGCTGTTCCCCCAGGTAGTCACCTCTCTAAAAACTGCAGCCTTCCCATGACAAAACTAATAGCAATGTAACTAGCAATGCAGGTATGAAAAGCAGCTTCCAACATGGCCCTCCATGACCCCTAACTCCTGATGGTCATGATTTTGGACAGTTCCCGCCCACACCGTATCAGGACCGGTTTGTGTGACACAACAGCGTGTCACTTCCTAGGCCAGGTCCTAAAAGGCACTGTGGCTTCAGCTTTGCTCTCTCTTGGAACTGGCCGCTGTGGAAGACGTCAGCGGCCGTGTCACGAGGACACGGAAGCAGCTGTGCGAGAGATGTACGCGGCTAGGAATCGAGGCCTCTGTTCAACAGACAGCAAGGCGCTGAGGTCCCCTGCTAAGAGCCAGTTAAACCTTCAGATGACCTGGGCAAATGGCATCGGCCCCTCCCCGGCTCTCCAAGCTCACCTCCTCCAGCAGCAAACACCGTCATCTCTCTCCTGACAAGGTGTCTTGAGTTCATCCGTGTCTCTCCTCCCCCAGTCATGCCTTGGTTGTGTTTTACTGGGTCTACATCCAACTCACCCCACTGCCTCCGCTTTTATGCCCCTCTCAGCTGTTCTCCACACGGTAGCCAGAGGGCATGTTCTAGAACAGAGGCTCTATGAAAGGCTCCCAAACGTTCTCAGTTCATGTCAATCTCCGTGACCTCATAATTGTTTTGACAGCATCCCTAGTCCAAAAGGAATACCCGAGAGTCCCATTTGGTTAAGCCCAAATAACTTATTAAGTATTTATGTCCTAACAATTTAGTAGCCACCTGAAAAAGAAATAAGACATATAATTTGAAAGAAAAAATTGATATTTTTACATCTTTCTTAAATAAACCACAGAAACTCCCTCCCGGTATGTGTGCACCTGTTGGGTGGGCACTGCACAAATCCTCAGACCTTAGAATCAGATTAGACACGGCCACCTTCATTTCCTGTTTCAGGTTGATTTGGGCTTTTTATCAACTGCAAATGTTGCCCGTGAGTTCCCAGTTTTTGTAATCAGCCTGCAGTCCAAGCCTAGAAGACTTTTCTGTGGTTTCAGAAGGGGAGGTAGGTCTTATACACCCACGAATGCTGAAGTGATGTGAGGGGAAACGAAGGACAGGGCAGCAATATCAACCATCTACATGTATGGATCAAAAATTCTTGCAGAGTATTTCATTCAGGCTGATGGTGGAAACCAACAGAAAAACGAAAAGCTGCAGTCGGGTCGGAGGTCTGAGCCTAAAAAATGGAGGTGGGAAAGATGTTCACTTTTCATTTCTGTACACTCTTCCTTTTATAGCCTCCGAAACCACTTTTTCAACCACACGAATGTCACTTTTATGAGGAGAACAAAGTACTGTCTTTCTTTCCATCCAGTTGGGGTTATAATACCTCCATTCTACAAGTCTGCCTTCCCCCCATCCTTCCGCCTGACAAGCCAGCTTAGCATGACTTTTTGCTTCTGGGTCAGGCATGATGTTCAGTCTCAAGATGTCACTCATGTCCCGCAGGACGTAACTTGTTGTCTTCAGGTGCATTTCCAGATGGTTCCTCCCTCCAACACTCCGTAAAATACAGAGTCCCACCCCTTCATCCAACCCTTTAGCTCCTAGGAAACAGACTATGTCTTCAGTCTTATTTATATGTCTCTGTACACAGGTTAGGGCCACCCAAGGAAGACATTCTGTAAACAGCTGTTTTCCAACCCCAAGTCCATTTGGCTACAAATGGCTGAACATTAGCCTCAAGAGAATGGGACATGTACTTGCCTTCTTCAGTGGCCTGGATTCTCCTTGAGGACAGTGCTTGATTTTTATACATTCTCGAGTTATTAGAGACAGATAGATGCCAGCAGAAAAGGCTACCCAGTGCTTGAGTGTGTAGTGAACAAAATGGAGGCATGAACAAAGACAACAAGTTGGAGTCCTCTAGAATCTAGAGTCCTCTAGAATCAAAATCCTTGCTCCTGCACAAATGATGGTAACATTCTTCCTTTGAATTCCATTTTGCATTAACCTTTGACGTAAAACAATGATTCTGGCTGTATCTACCTGGGTTCCAAACCTATAGGATTTAAAAAAGATGTGTGCTAGAGATCTTGCAACATTTATCAACATTCCTCATTTGGATCTGAGTTTGTCTAGGAAAGAAGAAAGCTCTAGACTTCTTTTTGTTGTTGTTTTTATTTCAATTTGCCTCAGTAACACCCAAACTTTTAGGAACAGCCAGGATCTCTCTCTGTCTCTCTCTCTGTCTCTCTCTCTGTCTCTCTCTCTGTCTCTCTCTCTCTCTCTCTCTCTCACACACACACACACACACACACCACGATATTCATCTTTCAGCCTCTTGAATCCCATTGAAAGCCCAGAGGATCTGTGAGACTTTATGAAAGATTCCCTTTGTGTGACACATCTTCAAGAACTTCTCTGAGATGGCCCCAAACCCTTGAAATACTTCAGACTGAAAGCTATTACCTGCGTTAAGTGGAGCACTGCCCACCTCTCAAAGGCCTTTTAACTTGCCAAGGAGTGTTCACGTTGCCTTGGGAGCTAAGAAAACCTCCAATTCCTGGTAAATGCTATTAGAATATGACAGTGAAAATACACCAGTGGCTATTGCTGTATTATCCCAAATATATTTCCTCTGCCAGGCCCAAGGCTCGCCACAACATCCCATCCTGTATCTGTCGGATATTGATGGCCCTTCATTGCCTCAGCAAAGGGACCGGTCGGAAGGTCACTAGCCATTATTCGTCAAACATCTATTCTGTGTCAGGAACCGTACTCCACATATACAAAGAACCTAAGACAGTGATCAGACAGTAAATGTCACCCAAGGACCGGCGATCACCCCCTTGGAGAATCCACTGTCAGATGGCATTACCGTCAGATGGCCGGGTGCTCTGTGGAAGCTCTGTCCGTCTCATCTTCCAGAGTGGAAGAATCAGGTGTCTGATGTCCAACATCTATTGATGATCCGGGCTGGAGGGCGGGATCGGGAGGGCATGTGGGGAGGGAGCCTCTCTCAGCCAGGCAAACACACATGCGTGCACTTGGTAGAAAGATCAATGAGGTTCATCTACAGCGACGGCATCCAACTCATGCGGAGTCCGTGTGCCACGAGGGACTGGAGCTCCCCACTCTAGTTAACTCGTCCCCAGGCCCCATCCTCTGCACAAAAGAGACCACACTCCTACGTGCAAGGTGCAAGGTGCTTCAGATGGCCACAACTTGACCAGCAGAGAGGACCCTCCGTGCCTGGCAGTCCCCATGCCCTTTCCGCCTTTGCTTTTCTTCCCCCGGTTTCCCATGTCCTCATCTGCTGTGGACGCCATCATTTCTGCTCTGCTTGATAGCAAGAGAACACTCGAGCCTTGGGAGAAGGGAAAAGAGAGGCAGGGAAAAACCTCAGAGAAAAGGTTTCTTTTGGGTGAGTATCTTTTTTTTTAAAAAGACTCGGGCACATAAGTTGTCCTGTAAAGATGGGCCCTTTGCGAACATATCCTTGGATGGGGCAATCCAGGGAGACGGCGGGCAGAGAAATCCCACCCAGAACACACACGCACAGTGGCTGTTGTGATTGCGTGCCCTACATGTATTATCTCATTTCATCCACAAAACAACCCACAAAACAACATCCACATCACAACAACAACAACCCTGTGTTGTGACCTCTACCTCACAGAGTTGGAAATCATACTCAGAGAGTTTGCTGGATCGTTCTGTCGTCAACCATGTGGATTCTGTTTTCCATAAGTCCCTTCCCTACAGGGCTCTGAGCTAGAGATGGCCACGAGGGGAAATTGTGCCAGACTGACAGGGACGAACCTAAGCGATGAAGGAGTTCAAGGGCAGGTATGGCGACACACAGAAACAGAGGTGCCCGACGGGTTCTAGCTTGTTCTTCCTTTCCTCCATCCCAGCAGGAATAGAATTCCACCTCTCCTGCCAACGCACTGACCCTGCTGGCCAACAGTGGCCCTGCCCGCCACCGGATGTTTGGCTGCAGACCCACGGAGGCAGCAGCTTCCTGTAAGCCTCTGTACGAGCTCCCCTCATCCCGTTTCAGGAGCTGGCTTTGCCTGGCCTCCTCATCACCGGGGCTTCAGAAAGCCAGCTAGTGACTTCTCCGATCTTGCAGCACGCCTGCAAGATCTAAAGTCTAATTCCTATATTATACCCCTTCGTCTAAATATACCTAGCTCTGCTTCCCAGACTGAACTCCGACCAGTAAAGAGACATGAAATAACATTCAAAGGCCACCAACATAGGAAGGAGTGGAACGAGAAGCCAGGTAGGTATGAAACCAGTGGGCAGCATGGAGGGTGGGACCAGAAGTGGCAAAGGTCATCTAGCCCGAGAGGCTGGTCCCAAGGGAGCCCCTGGGGCTTCAGGCATGCTGTCCAAGTCAATGATAAAAACTTCAGCTCGGGCACCTGAAGGCCCGGGTACTAGAGCATCCCATCCAGTGGTGGCATGGTCCCATCTAGTGTCCAGTGCCACCGGGTGAGACCCTCAGTCTTGTGGGTACTCGTCCTGTCCGTCAGGAGACCCCTTCAACATCCAGGTAATAAGATACCTCCTTCCTCTCACCTCTTTTCCAGGAAAGAAGGGATATCAGTGATCGGAATCCAGCAGGCAGCTACGAGAAGGCCCCAACTCTTTGTAGAACTAGAATATGAGGCACAGAAGCCGGACTTTAGGAAAAGGAAGAGACTGAACACCACGTCTGCTTTCCGAGTCCCACCCCGGGGCCGGCTGTGGCCGTTAGTGACCTGACTGCCTTGGTGAAGCTCGTCCCAGGAACTGAGGAGCCTCAGTGACACCTTCTGGAAGAGCTGGAAGAAAAGGTGGCGTGGGATGGACAGACACCGTTGGATTCTCCTGAAGGAGGCTACGGAGTGGCACAGCCTTATAGCTGAGAGCTCGGACCACAGAGACAGAGCAGGGGTTCCAAAACCCTCCTGCACGAGTGGGGAAGGGCTCTAAGTCTGTTGTAGCCTGCGCCCTCTGTTCCATATCGGACCACAAAGCAGACGTGAAACAGGTCTCTACAAAGAAAGTCTACACAAGCTGCCTGGCTTTGTAGACGACACCTGTGAACGCCGCGGTGCTTCTGCCCTGACCACGCCCACCTAGAAAGCAGGGTCCTCTTGCCTGTCCTGCCTCCACTCGACACCCAGGATCAACCCGTTGGGCTGGTGGACCAAAGCATGGAACTCCTGCCTCACACTTCCTCTCGAGCGAGCCCATTTCCGTAAGATGGGGATAGAAGCCACATCTAGCTCGGAGCTGACCCGAGGATTAGGCGACTTCATCGTGGAAACTGGCTAAGAATACACAGGGTTCCCTGTAAGGGCTTAATAAATGCTAGTGCTTATTAAGCACTTACTGCTTCCCAAGCAAAGCTGCAACAAAGCCTCGACCCCACCGAGGGCTGGTGGGGACGTAATGGGCGAAGCGTCCTCCCAGCCAGCGGTGCTGACAACGGGCAGTCACGGCCGGACTCCGCTACGGATGGAAGCGTGTCCCCTACACACGCAAGCGACGCCGGAGTCCTAACTGCCAGTGCCCCCGGATGTGGCCTTTTTTAGAAATCAGACCTTCACAAAGGTCATCAAGTTAAAATGAAGTCATTGGGGGGCGGGGGTCCTAATCCATTAGGACCGGTGCGTCCTTATGAAAGCAGGCCACAGTCACACACGGGGAAAGATGGCCGTGTGACTGGTGGGTGCGGATGCCACCCACAGCACGTCGAGAGGACTGCCCGTGAACACCAGGAGTCGGGAGAGGCAAGGAAGGATCCTCCCCCAGAGCCTTCAGAGAGAGCACGGCCCTGCCGACACCTTCATCCGGGGCTTCCAGCCTCCGGAACCGTAAGACAATACATTTCTGTTGTTTTAAGCCACCGATGTTTGGCCCTTTGTTCTGGCAGCCCTAGGGAACCAGAGCTGCCTGGACCCTGGAGCAGGGAAGGCCCGCCTCCCACTGGTCAAGGGGATCGAGGGCAAGAGAAGCCAGTGAGCAAAGAGAGCAAAAAGAAGAATCTAGAGACGCAAAAAAGTAAGACGTAGGGAAAGCCGATTTTGATCGTTCTTTGATTCTCTGGGCGGTCTTTTCTCGAGGGCTGATTCCTTCTCTGAACTTGGAGAGCACCTATGTCCCTACAAGAAACTCTCCTTGAGGTCTTAATGTAGCTCAAGCGGGTGCTTACTATTGGTGGCCACAGGGACCTTAAAAATGCAACGGCCACCGATTCGGCGTCATGAAAAGTCACCTCCAAGACGCGGCGGACAGAGCGTGGGTAACAAGAACGTGCAGAGGATGGGGGGGGGGGGTCCCACCACGCGACCGCAGAGGGAGGCTTTCCGGAGAGGTGACCATTCTCCTGGACTTCACGGGATGCTGAAGAGGTGATACGCAGGTCAGGCAGCGTGACCCCCTGTTAGATCCCCGTGCTTCTCAGCATTAACACCGAGCTGGTTGACATTGGGAAGGTTTTCATCAACCCTGAGCTGAAAAACAACGCGACTAGAAATAAAACCTCTGCCCAGTTGCCACGTTCAATTGAGCCACACGTTGACAGCTGTCCAGCAGCCTCCACTGTTCAGAAGGAAGCCCCCAGTTCTCTGCCAACTGAGACCACATCTATCGATCCCGGAGCAAATTGACTCCCCTGCCCGCGTATCGCAATTCGGATGCAGACGCTGAACGGTGTTACCTTCTAATCACAAGAGCAGCATTCGGCCTCCACAAATATTTGCTTTGTTCCTCAACACTCTCCCAATTAAGCCCCAAGTAGAGAGGAAGATCACATTACAGCAGGCTGAATGGACAAAAGGTTGCAGTTAGGGATCGGGATACAGGTCTCATGGTCAAACAATAAATTCCTCCTTCTCACCCAGGGATAGGATAATGTGGGACGTTTCTTTTTTCTGTTTTCTGTTTGTTTGGGATTTTTCTGAGAGGGAGAGACGGAGAAAGTGCGAGCAGGGGAGGGGAAGAGAAAGAGGGAGAATCCCAAGCAGGTTCCACACTGGTCCACGCAGAGCCCATGCAGGGCTCGAACTCACAAAACGGCGAGATCCCGACCTGAGCCGAAATCAAGAGTCTGACGCTCAACCGACGGAGCCACCGAGGCGCCCAGGACATTTCTTTAAAGTCAACGTGTACTGTGGTCCAATGGACCCTTGGGACCAGTTCTCTGCCATAAATAAGCAAGTTGTTCGTGTCCCGGCCCAGAATCTCAATGACCCACTGTGCCCTGCTCTCAAGTTCTTCCTCTGTCTTCTTTGCTTTGCTTCCCATTCTTCCTTCCCTACTTTTCTGTTCTGTTTTGCTCTGGGTCCATCTTCGGCAGGGGGACTGGTGGGAACACAGCCTCCTGGCCAGAAGAGAGGAAAAGGAAATAATGAAAGTGTTCTCTATCTTCTGGTGACGTCAGGGGAAGAAAAGGTGAAACAGAAAAGCACGTGACTTCATCCCATCCCAGGACGGTCCCATGGGTCCCCAGCCTGGGCCCCCTGTGTCCTCGCCGGGCTGAGCCAGGTGTAACGGGGAGATGAGGGGCCCCGGCCTGGAGCAGAGCTTCTCAGGCCGTCTGGCGGCCCTCATTAGACTCAGACTGCAGGAAGATGATCCAGGCCACCCGCGCGCACAGCCAGGAATCTCAATAAACCCCACGCCGGAGGGAAAGGAAGGGGAAACCATTTGGGAAATTCCTGCTGCCTGTGATCAGGAGCTCCTTGACGGGCACCATCGGAGCTCTCTGCTGGTGGCCCGGTGGTCTCCACAGAGTCATTGACGTGCGCTCTGGGCCGGACACGAGAGCTGGGTGGAAAGAAGACGCTCACCAGGCCTTGGGGAAGCTCCAAGTCTGGGAATAGCCCTGCAGACAGTCCCCCCCCCACCCCGCCCCCCGGCTTGGGGATGCATCAGGTGGGCAGAACATACCAGGCCACAACAGAGCTAGGCCGGAAGGCACACGGGAGTGAAGCAGGTGAGGGAGGAGAACGGGATTCTGGCAGGAAAAAACAGCATGAGAAGTAAGGAAGCCTGACGATATGCAGTAAGGCAGTAAGAGACTCGGAGCTCATCCTGTGGCCTCAGGCCCCAATTACTGGGCCTGAGACAGACCAGCCTGGCAGAGAACGAAGCCAGACCTGTGTCCTGACGCCTTGTCCCCTGGGGCTTAAACTGTCTCTCACCGTGAATGCTTTTGTGGCAAGACAGACATCACATAGAACGTTATCATGGGGGCGCCCGGGGGTGCTCAGTCGGTCAAGCGTCCAACTCTCGATGTCAGCTCAGGTCATGGTCTCCCGGTTCGTGCGATCGAGCCCCGTGTCAGGCTCTGCGCTGACAACACGGGGCCTGCTTGGGATTCTCGATCCCTCCCTCTCTCTCTACCCGTTGCACGCATGTGAGCGCGCTCTCTCTCAAAATAAACAAGACTTTTTAAAACGTGCCATCTTAACCGTTTTTAAGCACGCAGGTCGGCGGCACAAAGGACGTTCACATTGTTGTGCAGCCCCGCACACCGTCCGCGTCCAGAACTTTGTCTCTGCCCCAGCTGAAGCTCGTCCCCGCGAAACACCGCCCCCCTTCGCCCCCACTCCACCAGGCCTTGGCAGTCACCCTTCTGCTTCCCCGTGTCTGTGAATCCGACCCCTCTGGGTCCCTCACGTAAGTGGGATCACGGAGCATTCGTCCTTCTGCGAATGAGTTATTTCACTTCACATAATGTCCTCTCTTTCTTCAGACTGAATAATATTTGCAAAGAGCGTTTCTACCGTGAGCACGTAACTTTTGCAACGGCAATACACTGAACTACCTAAAATAGGCAGGAATGTGGCAAAAACATTAAAATTAAAAGAAAACAAACAATCCAACCTTTTGTTTCCCCATAGACAGAAGATCCAGCTGAAACTGACTGAGGCAGAGAGAGGGGCTTCGTGGGCTCACTGACTAGGGAGTCCAGGGCAGGGACGGTTGGATGCCAGGACTCAGAGGTGTTATCACGACCTGGCCCGGCAGGGGCCAAGCGCTGTGCCGGGGACGGGGCATAGAGGAGGGATTAAAACCAGTATAATTCCAGCCCTAAAAGAGCTTGCGTTCCTCTTGTCGCCTCTCCCCACGACTGAGCCCACGGCAGACATCTCTAATTGGCCCTCGTACTGGATCGGCTGAGCTTGGCTGGGCCTTCTTCACATAAAAGATCTGTCTTCACGTAACGCTGCAGAAAAGTACCACTTACGGGTTGGAATTGTCTCGTGAGATAAAACCACCCATCGTTATGCCCCTAAAGCACAGTGATGATAACTACAGCTCACGCTTACTCACGGCTCACTCTGCGTACCGGGCTGTTAACCACACTAACCCATCTAATCCCCAGAATAGCCCCGAGAAGTAGGGACCCTTCACCTACCCCATTTTACAGATGTGGAAACAGAGGCACGGAGAGATTAAGTGACCTGTCGTCCAAGGATTCGAGCACATTGCTGAACCCAGATCTGAACCCAGGCTAGCTGGCTGCCCTCTGGGGTGTCACCTGGGGAACCACCCCACCCCCCACCACCACTGAGCCCTCACCCCTACCTTCAAACCACCACAGAAATGTGGAACACAATGACAGGATTCTAGAGGGAATGACAGCATTTTCTAAAGTGCTCTGGCTTTCTATCCAACCTCAAAGAGAGGCGTGAAAACGACTTAAATTATAATTGGACAATACGGGTTTCTGAATTGTAATTGGGGTAATTAATTTACCATCAATATAATGCAAGGAGTTAAAAATAACGGATTGAAAATGGTTGAAAACCCATTGAAAATGTAGTATGTACAAGTGAAATACTCGTCTTACATGGAAAGTACTTAACCAAATATGACACAGTCTAATAAATCTCTCTCTTAGTCATTACGGCCGCATATGTTACAGTTCACAGTCAAGCTTATCAGTGGAGCATAAGAGCTCGTACAATTCCTCTCTAATCCCTCTCAAGACCCCCTTTTGGCATCAGAATAAATTTCATAACAGCACATTCTTTGAGAATTTCTGCTTCTCGTGCTTGGACGCTCATTCTCACAGGAGGGCTCAGTTCGGGGCCCCACTGCAATGGAATCAGAGCATCAGAGGCTCTGGAAATGTCGACAGGGCAGCTACGTAGGGAGTCAGCGTACTGACTCGGGCAGAGCTGGGCGCAAATCTCAGCTCTGCTGCCCATAGCTGGGGGTCTCGTAGCCTCTCTAAACCTTAGTTTGTTGATTTATTTTTTTTTGAGAGAGAGAGAGAGAGAGAGAGAGAAAGTTGGGGAGAGGGGCAGAGGGAGACAGAGAGAAATAGAGAATCTTAAGCAGGCTCCACATTCGGTACAGAGCCCAACGCGGGTCTTGATCCCACGACCTTGAGATCATGACCTGAGCCGAAATCAAGAGTTGGATGCTTAACGGACTGAGCCACCCAGTGCCCCAATTTTTTTAATGGATAAGCAAATGACCTTCTCAAAGGGTTATGGCAAGGGTTTAGAGAGAAATATGAGTGAAGCCTGAGCACGGCGCTTTGCACATAGGAAACGCTATGATTTGTTTCTAAAAATAATAATAGCATCAGGGGCTCCCGGGTGGTGTTGGACCTCGGCTCAGGTCACGATCTCACGGTCCGTGAGTTCAAGCCCCACGTCGGGCTCTGTGCTGACAGCTCGGAGCCTGGAGCCTGTTTCAGATTCTGTGTCTCCCTCTCTCTCTGACCCTCCCCCACTTGCACTGTGTGTCTCTCTCCATCTCTGAAAAATGAATAAACCTTAAAGAAATAAAAAAAAAAACCCAAATCCTAGTATCATAATCTACATAGACGGATACTAGAACTAGAAAATGCATTTTCTGAATGAGACCTGGCTCCCCCCCACCCCCCGCCCCACCAGAGGCCACCATTCAAGTGCCAGTATATGAATGGAGTTGGGAATGTGGACTTCACAGCATTGGTGCAGGGATCATCCAGTATTCACTGGTGCCCTTCCCGGTGCCAGGAACTGTCCTGGAACCCGCAGAAGCCCTGAACGAGATGAGCTGCTTGCCTTTAGGGAGCTCACGGAAAAGCACGAGTGGATAATTGACAGCTGGCATGGACCACGGTGAGGGGCATCTCTATGGCAGCGTTCTCTGGAAAACCCTGAGCCTTTTCGACCACTCAGAGGCCCCCCGCCTCATGCCTCCCCAGGGACGTCCTGTGTCCGACATTCCGGTCCAGTGAGACCACGGGACGCAGCGGGAGTGTAGAAAGCAAAGCAGGGCTTCAGAGGAACCACTGAGCAGGCTGGGAGGTATAGAACCTGCTGGAACACTGGGGGCGGGCGGGGCGGCACCCTGCACAAGCTGAAGTCCGCGTCTGGTGGGAAAAGGCAAGTCAGAGCTGGAAGAGGAAGCCATTCCTGATTTCCAGGCGCCCCAAACACAAGGCGGATGGCGGGCAAACTATGCCGCCCGCCCCACCTGCCAGTACGCTGGATATAAGGCTCAAATACCAACGGCTAAATCCCCCAAATGGAGATCACACCAAGAGACACTCTGTGCCGCCAGTGACCCACGATAAACCTACCCCCCGCCCCCCAGATTGGAACTTCAGATGCAGAAACCCAGTTCTGTGCTTTCCTTCAAAAGGGAGGGAGGGAGGTGAACTTCAGGGCCATTTCCGGAGCCTGTGAGGACCACGTGCCCAGGGGGCTGGCTGGGTGGACGGCAGCATTGGAGAGTGACGGCCACTGCTTTAGATTTTCGTTTTACCACCAGTCAGGGAGATCCTGCTTCGCTCGGAATAAATCCGCATTAAGATGAGAGAGATGGCTAGACACATTTAATCCAGAAAAATCCCTCTTTGTGGGAGAGCGCACATTGTGGCGTGGGATGGAAAACTAAGGGCCACGGTGTGACGTGTCTGTCATGTGTGGTAGAGTCAATAAACACAGGGCACAACGTGGCAGGGTTGTGTTGGAGGGCAGAGGAGATGGGGGAGGGCCCAGGGAAGAAAGTGTTGCGCTTGTCTCAAAGGATGAGCTTGAGCCTTCTGGTAGACCAGATGGCCACTGGCATTCCAGGCGGAGAAAGGAGAAAGGCAGGTCGCAAGACATGGTCAAAGCAGTGGAAGGAGGGCAGCAGAAAGGGAAGGGCGGGCCCAGACCCAGTGAGGAGGGTCTCATACGCTCAACTAAGGAGTTCACGCTTTCCTTCCCCAATGCGATGCTTCTAGCTCTGTCTTGCCCTGTTGGAAAAGGCTTTGAGGGAGCCAAGTGTGAACTCTATCCAAAGGTCAATGAAGAGTAATAGTGAAGCGACACGATCAGTCATAAAGTTTGTGGAAATGCCTGCCATTAACGAGTGCTCGACACACCCCAGTTTCCTTCTAGGCACTGAGACAAGAACCCTTTCATTTTCTGGATGTTTCCGTCTTCTGAGTACGCATCTAGTGCGGTAATGCCTCGACATCATCTGTAGGGGTCAAGGATAGAGAGGTCATGTCACAGATGATTGCCGGGTTTAAGCTGGAGTGGAGGCATTGCCTTGGGCGATGCTGTGGCTTCGAGAACACAGAAGGGCATCCCTCTCCTACGGGGCAGTCCAGGAAGGGTAGGCAGGATCAGCTTCGCAAGGTCAGCAAGGACCCCGGTCTTTATCTCCATTCTCAGCTTTGAGGTTGCTGCATTTCCACACCTGCATTTAGCCACAGGACAGGAAACTGGGGACATCCCAGGCAAACTACTTCAGCCTGAAAGGACTGCCGCTCACAAATGTAAGACTTGAGTTCAAAGGAGGCCCTGGTCTTCCCTCACGATCCTGTGTTGGCTAATAAAGGCCCGTCGTCAAATAATAATAAGACAGCCCGGGGTCACAATCACTGTTCAGCGGCTTAAGACTCCAAGACCTTCCACAAGTCATATGCACTTAACCTCCCTGAAATTATTTCCTGATCTGTAAAAGCAGCTTGCGATGGGTGGCTCAGTCGGTTAAGCGTCCAGATCTTGATTTCAGCTCAGGTCATGATCTCACGGTTCATAGGTTCAAGCCCTGCATCCGGCTCTGGGCCGACAGTGCAGAGCCTGCTTGAGATTCTCTCTCTCCCTCTCCCTCTGACCTCCCCCTCCCCACCCCGACTCTCAAAAATAAATATTTTTTTAAAACATAGCTTGTGATGGTGATAGGAATATAAATAAAATATGCAAAATGTCTGGCTCGTGGTAAATCTCATCAATGCTGCCCTCCCTTCCTTGTGAACAGAGGTGATCGAGCCGAAGCTTCTGAGGGAGATCAGGGTTCATTGAAACGGCTTGGGGGTTCTCTAGAATCTTTCCATCAGGGGGAACTTCACTGAAGCTGAAGGTTGCAGTAGGAGGACAAAATCACAAGCAGACAGACGTCACAGAAGCAAATAAGACATTCTGTCTTTCAACCAGCATGCCTGAACGCCAGCACAGCCTAAGACCTGGGCTCAGCTCAGAAGACAGTGTGGTGAGAGGGAAAAGGGCCAGCACTGGCGGGGAGACTGGAGCCCGCTCGCTGTCCCCTTCCCCCCGCCATGTGAGGACATAGCGAGAAGGTGGCCATCTGCTAGCCGGGAAGAGAGCCCTCACCAAGGACCAAACCTGCCTGCACCTTCGCCTTGGATTCGCGGCCTCCAGAAGTGTGAGAAATACACGTCTGTTGGTGAAGCCATCCAGTCCATGGTACTCTGTCTTAGCAGTCCAAGCAAAGACACCTACCTCGCTGGACAGGTTGCAGAAAAGGTGAGTAAGGTGCCTGAGTCAGAGCTGGCACATGGTAGGTGCTTGATATAGAGTAACGTGGATTATCGTGTCCCAATTATTTCCATCACCATCCTTATCATGCAAGCCCTGCCCTCAAGGACCTCACCGTCTGGTAGGGGAAACAGATACATGAAACAGTGTTTGGGGAGCCCGAGTACTTTGGCTGCCCTGGGTCTCAAGAAATAAGGAGATCTTCCCCTGGGAAGAAAGCTGAACTCACACCCAGAGCCACATACAGTCTGCTGCTGCACCAGGAGCCCCAGGTTGAGCTCCAGCCTCAAGGCTGACTCTGGAGATGCCCCCACCACCACCACCACCCAGGCAGGCGGTGGATCCGCAGACTATATCCTGCCCCTCTGCTCTGGCGCCTAGCTGAGTACAGCTCCTGGCACACACAGCAGGCATGGAAACGCATGCCGCCTCCCGAGTTGTGATACACATTGGCATCCTTCTGGGTGCGCAAGCTGTCCCCGCTGCCGATGCCAGAAACATTGCCGTGGCAATGTCACACGGAGATGCGTTTGCCCCTCCCCCACCCCCACGCCTGGCAAAAAGTTAACTGTGCCTTATTTCACTTCGGGTCCATATGCCACCTCAATTTCTGATCAGAGGTATTACAAATTACAGTCCGTCTCTACAGAACATTAAAGTAGGCTCATTTCTCTCCCTGTGTCAACAAATTAGTCTCAATTGTTTGAGAAAACGTGCTAGATGGCGTTCTCTCCATGCACAGATAATTTCTTTTCTCCGCTCCCCAGGGACAGGACCCCTGGTTAAGATGTTCGCCTCGCCTCCCTACCTCATGCCCCCCACATGATTTAATCTGCCCCGGGGCAGGCAGGTGGTTTGGCAATCAAAGTGTGCGATTTAACAATTGGAAGAGAGATTAATTAAGGAAGAAAGGATTTTCTCCCTTTCTTTCTTGTGGGTTCAAAAGCTCCTTTAATAAGAGGAATCAACAGACATCAAAATAACACAGTGGAAACTAGGTCCCGTGATCCCTCCTGCTCCCCCCACCTCCCAGGTCTCTTCAATCTGGCCCGAAGGCCCAGGGGTATGGGCTGTCTTACCCCAGCAGCCCCCCCACCCCACCCCCGGCAGATGCCCTCGCAGAAATCAATCAGGCGCCCGTGCGGGGACGAGATGGACAGAAGGAAATTTAAACGGGATTTTGATAAATTTCGTCAATACCAGCACAAAACAGAAGCAGGACAGCTTTATTGATTTAAACATTAGAATAACATGCGCTTTCTCTGCATTTTCCCAGAAGTGATAATGTTGCTTATTTTTAATCTAGATTGAAATCTCCAAGAGTTTCCACAAGCCCCTTGTGGTGATTACCAAAGATTAGTAATAACATGTCTAATTAGTGTAGAAAGACATAAAAATCAATGGCAGTGGGAAATGTTATCCTGCCTGCCGGTGCTCAGAGGTGAGCCTGCGTGTGTCTCCAGGGACAGGCAGTGCCTGGAGGGCCCACCCCCACCCCACGCAGCCCCAGCCCCAGGGGTTGGCTTACACCCATCCCCAAGGAAGCCCGGGGCTTTGCAGGGGCTTCCTGAGTTCCCAGATAGCCTTGCTTCCAGCTTCTGATGTCTTTGTTGAAGGAAATAATAAAAAAGAGAGCATGGTTCCCAGGCAGGTGGAGTGAGCCAACCCAGCCAGTGCCCAGATTCTCAGTTCTGCCTTTTAGGGCAATTCAACCATAGTTAGCAAGCACTCCCAGCAAACAAAGGGAGGAAAGACCCAGCCCCTGGTGGCCTACACGCCCTGACCCCTGAGAGAGAGAGGGTCCTGTGGGTGGTGGGGCCCCATGTGCCCGCCTCTCAAACTGGGGATTCAAGAGGCATGTTTGGTTCCATCCGGGCAGGAGGTGAGGGTTCCCTTTCCATCCCATACAAGGCCACCATGCCTCCACCCACTGTCTAGCTCGTCCTCCAAGGTCCCTTCCCTTCTGCTCTGATGGCCTCCCTCCCTCCCTTCTCCCAGGCCCAGGGTGACCCAGGTTCTGCAGACTCTCGGGAAAGACCTCCTTCCACACTCCAGAAAGCATTTCCTCAGAGCCTCGGTTTCTGCGTCGTCATACAGGGGGGTGGGGGTGGCCCTAGAGGTCAGAGAGACAAAAATAAGGAAAGACAGCAGGACACCCAGATATAAATGGATGCTTAGAGATTATACATAGGTACAGATCACCATTGAAGTCCTGCTAACAAATAACAACACAATATCCTAAGAGTTATAATGAAGTGCCCAAGACATGGGTGAAGGAGAGGTTAATTCTGCCTCCCAGGTGAGATACGGAAAAGAGGAGGGCTTGGAGAGGGGTCTGGAAGGAAACAGAGGTGGCAAATCGAGGTAGGCTTGTTAGAACAAGCCCATGGACAGCAGCCGAAGCATCGAAGTAGAGGGAGAGGACAAGGAGAGATCCATGTGGTTGGGGCAGTGACTGCCTTCCATCCCCTTACACTCCACCCCACCACCACCTTCTGCCAACCCACCCCTCCACCAGGACTGCCAAAGGCCAACCCACCCCTCCCCCAGGACCGTCGAAGGCCAACCCACCCCTCCCCCAGGACCGCCGAAGGCCAACCCAATGGGCAGCGTCCAGTCTTTATCTGTTTGCTTCATGTTGCTGCATTTGACCCTGTGGACCAGTCTCTTCTAGAAACATCTTCTTCCTCGATTTCTGTAACTCCGTGACCTCTTGGACTCCTCTGTCCCTCTGTCTCCTTGTCCGGGTCTTTCTCTCCTCTCTTGAGAAACCCTGTGGTTCCATTCAGAGTGCCCAACATCCTCTGCCTTCTCCCTTTGGATGGCGTCACTCAGACGCACGACCTTACCTCCATCTTTATCCTGCTAAGCCCCCAGTCTCCCTCACCAGCCCACGCTCCCCTCCTCATCCCCTGACCCACATGCCCAACGCTTTGCCTAACATTTCATCCGGGATGTCCCATGGACAGATACCACCCAAGCACTTATCCCTCCAACTCCTTCCCCAGCATCTGCCACACACTCTTGTCTTCAAAGCCGTATGAGCCTTGGTTCAGGACCTCTTCGCTCTTTGCCCAAACCCCAACAAGAGCCCCTTACAGATCTCACTGTCCCTCCCACCGTCCCCTCCCGGGCGGCCCACACCCTGGCCCTAGAACACAAATGCAATTACGTTATTTTTCCTTTTGACATGTTCTGAGGCTCCCTGTTGCCTTGGAGACAAAGTAAAACCTCCTCCGCTTAGCACACAAGGTCCTAGGTCACCCATTTTTTGCAATTACTTGCCTAACATCGTCATTTGGCCAAACGTCATCATTCCAGCAAGATAGAACCACGACTTGTGTTGCCACCAATGCGCGAAGCTGAGTCATCGCTTCACCATTTTTGTAAACTGAGAGCCTCCCACATCCCAGGCGCCGGGAGCACAGTCGACATGGCAGACAGGTCCTCAGTCTCCCGGAGCTCACGCATGGAGCCCGGCATGGAAATGCAGATGAACGAAATGGAAATAATATGTAGGGAGGTAAACCAATGGAGGTGCTGGGAGCCAGGGGTGGACACACAGGGGGCTCAAATTCACCCTTGGGGTCTTCGAGCTTGCTGCTCCCTCTGAGCCTAACGTCCTCCCTCCCCTCACACACCAGCCTTACCTTTTATCTTCCACCACTCAACTCAAGCCCCTTCCTCTGCAGTTGACTCCATCCACGACCTCTTCCTTCCGTGCTCCCATGACACCCCGTGCTTACCCCTCGTCTCTCTCAATCTGCGTCACAACCTCTGTGTCTAGAACTGTTGTCTTTTTTTTTGTTTTTTAGAAATCTCTAGAACCCAGCACAGAGCCCAGCACAAGCAGGCACTCGATACCTATTTGTTGAGAAAAGGGAATAAATGAAGTATCACAGAGATTAATGTTTTCTCGTGTTTAAGCGGGGGGAGGGTCAGAAAATCATACTGTAATTGCTAGTCGCTCCCAGACAGGATGAGAGGCAGACATCTTGGAATTCCTTGGCAAATCCCCTTTAGACGCTTCACCCCGACAGTCTCCCCTTGGAGGAGGAAAGAGGATGAGGACCCCCCCCCACCGCTGCCTGGTGGGTTTTGAAAATGGAGATCCATAGAGAGAAGGCAGAGGGGTCCATGAGCCGTGAGATGCTGGCACCAGTCCGAAACCAGTATTCCCAGGATGAGATGGGTTCTAGAATGGGGCTGTGGATGTGAGGTGAGCTTTAATGAAGGACAACCTCGGGGAGCCAAGCCTGGAGTGCCTTCGGCCAAACCGTGGGATGGAGACAAGACTCATCTCAGAAATTCCCAGAAGTCTCTGCCAAGATTTGGACGGACCCAGCCTGGGTGATTATGCAGGACAGAGTGCCAACAGCGACACCATGTGGCCACGAGAAGCAACAGCAGGCCCCGCATGGCTCCTGAAGGTAGCTGTGGCGTGAAACCAACCCCGCTTTGGATCGTTGTAATGCTTGAAAAAGCCAAGATTGGGACAGGCTTCAAGAGAGAGAGAGAGATGCTCACTTCCTGGGAATAAGGCCCGCTGGCTCGTAAGCCATCGCTTGGAAAAAATAAGACCTAAGTTTTCATTTGCACTTAAAGATTGGGGAACTATTCAGGCTGGTTAGCAGAGGGTTAGGGGTGTGGCGCCTGGAAGGCAGCCGGGGCCAACAAAGGGCAGCGAGTGCCACTGTGTCATATTTAACTCCTAAATGTGAATTTATTTTTGAACCTTGAACTTTGAAATAAATTCGGACTTATTAAAAAATAAAAAGCTGCACCCGCGGGTACGAGTGATTCCGATCTACCTTTATCCGCCCACCCCGAATGTTAACGTCTTATGCAACCACAGCACAAGGATCTAAATTAGGGAATCGAAATTGACACGAGACTCTGAATTAATCTACAGACCTCATTCAAGCTTCTCTAACTGTTTCCAGAACCTTCTCTACGGCCCCGGAGTGCATTCAGCTGTGAGGTCTCCTTTGTCTTCTCCAGTCTCAGGGAGTCCTGTCGTCATCCTCCATGATTTTGACATTGTTAGAGAGTCCTGGCCAGTTAGTTTGTAAAATGTTCCCGGGTTTGGGTTTTTCTGAGGTCCCCTCATGTCTACGCTCAGCACTTCGGGCAGGAAAATCACAGAAGCGACGTTGTGCCCTCGGATCAGTACCTCGGATCAGGAAGCATCTGATGTCACAAGGCATCTCATCGCCCGTTCGCTTTACCCTCCTTTGGTGGGTTTGGCCTCGAACGGTCATCAGTATGGTGGTCCATCGTTCCGCCCACGTTCAAAAATGAGAATCCGACTGTAAGGAAACACTTTCTCTTCAGCCTAATTACTTATTTACTTCCGTAGGCCAGCATGGATTCCTGGTTAGTGATTTTGTTTTACGTATCACCCATGACTATGGTTAGTTCGTTGCTCATCCTCAGATTCGGTCACCGGGAGCTCCTCCAAGCTGGCTCCTACCTCCTCTGGACACGGTCCTGTCATTTTTTTTGTTTTTTTTTTTTTTCAAGCAACCTTTACTTGTTGGCGATAAGACGTCCCGGGCTCATCTTGTGCCGTCCCCACCCCAGCCCTGGAACTGATGTCGTCACGCGCACTAACGCACTAACGCAGCCATCGCGACTGGTGTGAGAGCACCCTGTTGAATCTATCATTGCTTCCTCCGACTCAGCCTGGACACGCTACCTGATGGTTTCCTTGCTCAGCAAGTTAGTGCTTACTGGGTAAAAGAGAATGCGTGGCATTTGCCCATCGGTTCGGCGAGAAAGCACCAACCACTTACCACACACCGGGCCCTGTGCCAGCAGCTGAAGATAGAGGGTAGCCAAGCCTCAGTTCCCCCTCCAAGAGCTCAGAGGCAAGTAGAAAGATGGAACAGCCAGCAGAGTCCGGGAACGGCACTGAAACACAGGCGCCCGAGACGACGGATATCACACGCCGGAGGAGACCCAACACACACACAGGGTGTGCCAAAGAGCTGTGTGAATTTTAGGAGTTGATAGCTCCAACCTCCCCCATACCAAGGGTTGCAGGGTGAAGATTAGGGAAGATGCTTGAAGAGTGCTACTTTGGAGAAAGCGGGGCTCAGCCCCAGCCCCAACCCGGCCCCCACGGGGAAGGGACAGTCTCCTAATCCAAGCCCA
Organism: Acinonyx jubatus; assembly: GCF_027475565.1. Lineage (NCBI taxonomy): Eukaryota > Metazoa > Chordata > Mammalia > Carnivora > Felidae > Acinonyx > Acinonyx jubatus. Next base: position 25,079,958 of record NC_069398.1, read on the forward strand.
GAGTCCGAGAGTTCAAGGAAAGGCAATTAAGAAGAGGTGGAGAGCCGGCTGTTGACGTGAGAACCCCACCCCCTGCCAAGCTCGGAGAGGGGGTCATGTGGTTTCAATAGCAACCCCCAAAGTACTCGGTACATAAGGGGCTGGTGTCTGTTTCCTACATGGGAAATATACAGCATGAGAGACGAGTTGGTGAGGGGCTGAGAGGGGCATTCCGGTCCGTCCTCGCCCGGTGGGTCGGGACAAAGCACCCACGCATGTCTCCCATGAGCCAGGTGTAGACCCTGCCCTACGGGGCCACTTGGAGGCCCAGTGGACCTCAGCAAAGAGAAGCTAGGGACGCTCCTGGAAGCATGGGGGTCAGCAAGGAATAAGCAACAGGTCCCAGAAAATGCATCACGGGGCACCTGCACAGCTCAGTTGGTTACGTGTCTGACTCTTGATTCCAGCTCAGGTCATGATCTCATGGTTTGTGAGATCGAGCCCCACATCGGGCTCTGCACCGGGAGTGCAGAGCCTGCTTGGGATTCTCTCTCCCTCTCGTTCTGTCCCTCCCGTGCTCTCTCTCTATCTCAAAATACGTAAAACAAACTTCAGAGAAAATTTTTACTTTAAATACATCGCTCACATCAAGGGAACCACTGATGAGCGGTCCTCGGGAATGGGGTGAGGGTATCTGAAGAAGTCAAACTCCCCAAAAGTCACCCCAAGAGAAAAGCCCCTCAATCCCCTCAAGGGCGGAGAACGTGACATCCTGCCCTCAAGGATGTGGCGTTCCCCTGACCCCCTCTCCCTCCTCGGACCCAGGTCTGCAGGGGTCAGAGGCTGGTGGCAGGAACATCAAGAGAAGCAGGAGAAGGAGCAAGAAGGGCAACAGGGGGGCCGGTGGCAGCCGTGTCCCAGGCTCCCCACAGGAGTGTGGGATTCAACACGACCAATCACCTGTGACTTTCCGCTATCGCACAGGGCTGGGATGCTCTTCTCAGACTCACAGTGACCATGAGAGCATTTCTTCCAGAGCGGCCCAGCCCAGTGGTCACGGAGGGGCCAGTGAAGGATTAGCCCCACGGAGCAGACGTAAGGGGACAATGTAAAACCCCTTCAGGATGACAGTCCCTGATTCGTGTGACATAAATAAACCCTGCGGCGGGCGCATGAGCAAAAACCCTGCAAAAGCCCAAAAGGAGAACTTGAAAGAAAGGTGTCGTTATCGGGCACATTGCTGTCCTTGTGCAAGAGGAGAAATAGAAAGACAGAGAGAATGAGAGAGGGAGAGAGGGAGGGAGGAAGAAAGAGAGAGAGAGAAAGAGAGGGAGGGAGGGAGGGAGGGAGGGAGGGAGGAAGGAAGGAAGGAAGGAAGGAAGGAAGGAAGGGGGAGGGAGAAAGAGAGAGAGACAGGGAGGAAGGAAGGAAGGAAGAGAAGAAAGAAAGAAAGAAAGAAAGAAAGAAAGAAAGAAAGAAAGAAAATGAGGGAGGGAGGAAGGAAAGGAGGACGGAAAGAAGGAAGGAGGCAGGGAAGGAGGGAGCAGAGAGGGAGGGAGGACAGTTAGGATCCGGCCGTCCTGAGGAGGGGTATGCTTGGACGGTGTCCCCGCCCTCCGGGCGAGACCCCACACCTAGGCTGTCCTATTTAATCTGGGCCTCGACATTGAGGACTGTGGCCCGATGCCAGACAAAGCTGGCTAAAAGAAAACCGTTTGTCTCAGCGGATGCTTGCACACCAGAAATCTTCATTTGTCGCCCGGCGGACAGGGAAGGAAGAACAAAAGAATCCGAGCCCCTGGATTCCATCAGCTCTTCTTTCTTTGTTATTTTTTTTTCTTTGGGAGCACTTTTCACCACCTGGCAATATTTCTCCTTTTAAGCCGGGCTTCGTGCTTTTAAAGCCGTCCCCTGTAACAGTTTTCTCGGGCTGATGTCACCAGGCGGGGAGGCGGCACCGTCGCCTGTCCCCGGAACGCATCTCCCTGCAAACCCCGCCAGCAAAAGGCTCCCAAGGAGCAGATGTTTCTGTTTAAGGCTGACAGCGGCTGCAGGGGCTGTCTTCCTCCCCATCCATTTTCAAGTGCGAGAGGCAGCTGTTTGCCAGGAACACAGACCCGGCTCCTAAGGAGGTTCGTGGCCGAGCCGGGCCTTGGCGAGGGAGGCCTGACCAACACCAGGACGAGGTGATGAGCCGACCCCGGGAGGGAGCTGGCCGCGGGCCATTTCGAAATCATCCGGAGGAGAAATGTCTGGTTTTCTAGGACGCGGTTGGCGGTTTTCAAAAGCATAATCAACGGGGATTGTTGATTTCGTCTGATTTCTGCCAGGGGTTGTCGCTCAGCTTAAAGAAAGAGCGGCCAAGTTTTTCAACATATCGGGGACGCTCTGACCAAGCGTTTCCCAAACTCAGTCTGTCCACAGAATCAGCATTGGCTTTGCGGCCGCCCTGGGACATTCAGCTAACGGAATGCGACGTGGCTAACTAATTCAGATTCGATTCCTTGCAAGTTCCGGCTATGACGGGTGGCAGGCGACCAATGTTTAGGAACGAGTTTCCGACGTGGCTTTGGAGTGGAAAGATTACAATGGAGAAAATCCAAGGCATTGACTTTGGTGTTGCTACAAACTGGGAGACGGCTGCAATTATTGTTTAAATAGGAAGTTATAGAAACAAACCTTTCATTTTACAATGAAAACCCTACAGACTTAGGATCAAACCCATCTGGGGGGAGGGGGGGAGACGTTAATTCAAAATTCACTGTTAAGTAGCTTAATATTACAACCTATCTTATGTGCACGTTTTCATAAGGCAGAGAATGTAACCAGAGAAAATAAAGGGCATGGCATTTATTGAGTTATCCATATGGATTGGGGGCCCTCATACATATCCCATTTCCTCTACACTGCAATTCAAAGTTGATTTTTTTTTTAATGTTTATTTATTTATTTTGAGAGAGAGAGAAAGAGAGAATCCCAAGCAGGCTCCACGCTGTCAGCACAGAGCCTGACGCGGGGCTCGATCTCATGAACCGTGAGATCATGACCTGAGCCGGAATCAAGGGTCAGACGCTCAACCGACTGAGCCACCCAGGCGCCCCCTTTTTTTCTTTTTTATTAAGTTTTTGTTTCTAAATATGCATACATGACTGATAGCCATAGGTGAAAACCAGAGGTTACCCCAATATACTACCTATGTTCCTCTGTATACACGTGTGTGCACACAGTCATGTCCCCATTTAAAAGTCAATCATATCATACACACGATTGTGCACCTGCTTTTTCGTTGTATGGGTCCTAATTGTGACTCCCTAACTTCCACGCTATCTTTCCTTGTCCCATAATACTCTGCTGCATCGTTGTACAAAATTATATTTAACCACTCCTCAGGACACCCCGGGGGGCTCAGGTGGTTGAGCGTCTGACTTTGGCTCAGATCATGATCTCACGGTCCGTGGGTTCAAGCCCCAAGTCGGGGTCTGTGCTGACAGCTCAGAGCCTGGAGCCTGCCTCGGATTCTGTGTCTCCCTCTCTCTCTGTGCCCCTCCCCGACTTGCGCGCACACGCACACTCTATCTCTCTCTCTCAAAAAAAAATAAACATTAACCATTCCTCTGCTGTACAATTAGACTATGGCTATTTCTTCCTATTATAAACAATGTTGCAATAAACATCCTTGCAAATACACCTTTGTCTGTATCCAAGATTGCTTTCTTTCTTTCTTTTTTTCTTTCTTTTTCTTTCTTTCTTCCTTTTTTTCTTTCTTTCTTTCTGCTATTTTCTTTTTCTTTCTTTCTTTCTTTCTTTCTTTCTTTCTTTCTTTCTCTCTTTCTCTCTTTCTCTCTTTCTCTCTTTCTTTCTTTGTTAGAAAGGGGGTGCAAGTGAGCAGGGGACAGAGAGAAAGAGAGAATCCCACAAGGAGCAGAGAGAGGGAGAAGTAGGGCTCACCCTGGGCTCATGTTCACCCGAAGCGGGACTCGAGCTCACCTGATGTGGGACTGAGACTTATGAACTGTGAGGTGATGACCTGAGCCAAAGTCAGATGCTTACGGAGGGAGCCACCCCGGCACCCCAGGATTGCTCTTTAGGGTAAATTCCTCCAAATGGAATTTTTTGAGGCCAAACAATAAGCACATTTTAAGGTTTTTATACATATTGTGAAATCACACTCCAAAAAAGGGTCCCCCAGGTTAAATCAGTGTAGTCAAGCGCCCCGTTTCCTCAAATTCTAAAGCTAGCACTGTCTTTTTCAAAAATGCCAATTTTTTGGCCGAAAAAAATGACATGTTGTTTAAATGCTTCTTTAATTTTTTTAATATTTATTTATTTTTAAGGGCGGGGGGAGAGGCAGAGAGAGAGGGAGACACAGAATCCGAAGCAGGCTCCAGGCTCTGAGCTGTCAGCACAAAGCCCGACACAGGGCTCGAACCCACAAACTGTGAGGTCACGACCTGAGCCAAAGTCAGACGCTCAACCGACTGAGCCACCCAGGCGCCTCCAAATGCTTCTTCAATTTGGAAAGATACTGCACTGACTTCATGTTTCTTGGCCATTTGCCTTTTCTCTCTTGTGAATTGCTATTTATGTCTTTTGCCCAATTTATAACCAGGGCATTTATCCTTTATTTTATTGATTGGTAAACACTCTTGACATAAGAGTATCACACTTTTTTCCTGCATTCTATGTTGCAAATAAATGCCCCAGCTCACGTCACACTATTTTTTCTAGTTTATGGTAGTAATTGGCCACACTAAAATTTTAAATGTTTAGGTGGTCAATTGCACCAATCTTTAAAATTCTTTCTTTGACTGGAATATAAAAATCAACATACGTATTATTCTCGAGCTCTGATGGGTTTTTTTTTAATATTTTAACGCACCCTGAAGTTTAATGTCCAAACTGTTAGTAACTCATTGACTAAAATCATTCCCCTTGCTTTATCGTACACTGAATAGTTATGTAAACTTGGGCCTCTCTGTGCATTTCATTGCTTTGATTTGCTTGGCTCTGAGCCACGGCCACTTGCTTGAATCATTGCGGGTTTAAAGTGGCTTTTCAAGTCCGGTCCTCGGAAGCTACTTTCTGACCACAGAACCTGTGTTTCTCCGAAAATACCCCATCTGGGGGCTCAGGGAGAGGACTGGCCCCCTGTCGGGGTTGGGAAGCAAAGCTCTTACACAAACACATCACCACTGTCCCGCTGTGGCCGGAGGTGGTCTTGCTGAGGAACACGAAATGCACAGAAGATTCAGGGCAGTGCAGATATCGAGTTAAGTCTGGAAGAGTCAGAGGACTCATCCCATCTTTGAACCACAAATGGAGGCTAACATGTGCTGAGAATTACGCTAGGCTCTGGGGACACTGAGAGGAGTAAGACACAATCTCTGGTCACGGAGCCGTGACGTGCAGAGGAAATCAGATCGGGCGCCCTGACCTCACCTCGTGTCTCTGCCTCTCCCCAGCCTCTCTCAGCTGGGAACCCCAGCCCTGAGCTCAGGATCAGCTCTGCCTTGGCTTTTGATGAGGCTGGAGTTACCTAAGCAGCACATCTTCCCTCCCTCCGATGTGTTTGCTGCTAAATCAGTTCCCTACTTTCCGCTAAGTGCTACAAGATTTTAATTTTGAATCCTAATTGTTAACATGGATCAAACACAGCAAATAGAAACACAATTGCAATACCAAAAAAAAAAAAATGTTTTTTAATTAAAATTAGGGGCGCCTGGGTGGCTCAGTCGGTTAAGCATCCGACTTAGGCTCAGGTCATGATCTCACAGTTCATGAGTTCGAGTCCTGCATCAGGCTCTGTGCCGACAGCTCAGAGTCTGGAGCCTGCTTTGGATTCTGTGTCTCCCTCTCTTTCTGCCTCTCCCCTGCTCATTCTCTCTCTCTCTCTCACTCTCTCTCTCTCTTTCTCAAAAATAAATAAACATTAAAAGTTTTTTTAATTAAAGTTTAAAGAATAAATAAATCAAGTTCCCTATGAGCCTTCCCCAAGGAAAAACGGTGTGCCCTCTTCCTAAAGGTTGCGGCCGTAAACAGTGCTGGGGTCAAAATTCACCAGTGCTGACCCTGCCATGCCAAGTCATTCCATGTAGTTCAATCTCCAGACTTCTTCCCTCCTCATATAGGTACCTTTTTCCAAGTACCTTCTTTGATAAATCTATGGGTGATCATATGAACTAATATGATGAATTGTTGATGAGGGAGGCTTCAGGAAAGTTTATTTAAAATATCTGACTCAGCTAGAATGCCCTTTGACTTTTTGCAACTTCTTCTCGTTCCCGCATGGAACATGGATGCAGTGGCCGGGACTGCGGCAGCCATCTTGGGATTATGAGGCAATAAGAATGAATACAAAAGCCTACACACTAAGAATAATGGAGCAGAAGAATGATGGCTTGGGTCCCTAATGTTATTGCTGAGCCAACCACGGCATCCCTGGGCCACCTACCCCAGGCTTCTGAGTGAGAAATAAAAAACCCTCATTGATTTCATTTATTGTTAATACAACTTCTGTTATTTATATCCCCCACCCCATTCCTAATGTGACCCTCATGCTGGATTCTTATTCTAGGAACATGACTGGTTTCTCTGTGTGTCTGCCCACTCCACAGGGCAGACTGATGTCTGGCCTAATTTTTTTTTTTTTTTGAGATCAAATTCCCATGAAATAAAATTAACCATTTTTAAAGGGCATCATTTTAAAGAGTATAATTCAGTGTCACTGGGACGCCTGGGTGGCTCCGTCGGTGAAGCATCTGACTTCAGCTCAGATCATGATCTCGAGGTTCCCGAGTTCGAGCCCCGCATCGGGCTCTGTGCCGACAGCTCAGAGCCCGGAGCCTGCTTCGGATTCTGTCTCCCTCTCTCTCTGCCCCTCCCCTGCTCACACTCTGTGTGTCTGTCTCTCAGAAATAAATAAAACATTTTTAGAAATAATAATTCAGTGTCGCTGAGTACCTTCACAATGTTGTATGATCATCATTTTTGTCTTGTTTTAAGACAAAAAGAAACTCCACACACATCAGAAGTCACTGCTCCTCCCACACCTGGCCACACCTGCCTGTTTTCTGGCTCTACGGATGTCCCCATTCTGGACATTTCCTATAAATAAAATCCTAGAATACGTGTCCTTCTGTGTCCGGCCCCTTCCACTTAGCACGCCGCTTTGAGGGTTCATCCAGGCTTTAGCGTACGTCAGTCTGCCGTTCCTTTTCATGGGCAAATAATACTCCCTTGCATGGAGACACTGCACTGTTCATCCGTTCGTCAGTTAATGAACATCTGGGCCTTTTCAGTCTGTGGCTGTGGCGGGAAATGCTGCGACTCATGTGGCCGTTTTTGTGCGAACATCTGTTTTCAGTTACTTTTGGTGCACAGGGAGGGGGGTAGAATTGCCGAGTCACGTGCTAACTCGTTGTCTGACTTTGTGAGGAACAGTAGCCTAACTTGGAAACGTGTTTCCTTACAGCCTTGGAGGACACTCCCTGGGTACGAAACCAGGGGCTGGAACACCGCTGTCCGGGGACCGGGCTGGCCAGGGCCACACACGCTGTCCAGCGGAGACATTCCTCCCACCGTGCTCCCCGCACAAGTGGCCCAGACAGTGCTGCGGCCTCAAGGCGGGGCCGACCGACCACAGGCCATTGTCTTGACCAGTGGTCCTGCTCCTCTGGGCTAGACTGTCTACCCCACCCCAGGCACTGGAGAGAGAGCATTCAGGCGTGAGAGAAAAATTGAAGGGGAGGGATGGAGCGTTCCGGCTCTCCCGGGAAAGTGAGCTCCGATGGAGGTTTTCAGGGTGAGAATGAGGCCGGAGGGGGCCAGTCTGGCACCATGTGGGGCCGACAGAGACAAAGGATGAGGTCCAGGGAAACGCCAAGAGGGCCAACGTCGTAGGAGCCGGACCCAGAGGCGGGAGGCCACGAGGAGGCACAGGGGAGAACTAGGCCTCAGACACTGAGCAGACTCCCTCAATGCCAGGACATTTTAGAGTGTCCGAGAGTCCCGAGAGTGGGGTGTGCCGCTCAAGGCACTGTACCCCTCGGACAGCAAGCCTTTGTCACCCCCCAAAATGAGCCTCAGCCTAAAAAAAAATGCTTCAGTCTCCACCGGCACACGGGCTTGACTGAACCGCATCGGACACTCTAAGAACGCCCAAATTCCCGTCGATCTTTTCAATGAAAGGTGCACATAAAAGCAGTAATACGTTTGGGCTGTGGGTGGATATACCAGCACATTTTTCATATTACAGACACAAGAGTTGCGGGCCTCGATCTTTGCTTTTATGTAATTTATGAGCGCTAGGAAAGCGTGGGGATTTCTAAAAGGTTGCACACATTTACGTATTAACCCAAAGTGGTGAAAAATGAAACACCCGAAGTCTGATCTTCTCTTTGTTTCCAAGGAGACCGGCAGATTCGTCTCATGGTGTCCCGTTGGCCTTTAAGTAAGAGAAACAGAGGCACACACGCCTCCCCTCCCCCCACAGAGAAATAAAGCTCATTATTCACCCAGCAGAGGAGTGGGTGAGTCGGGAGGGTGGCCTGCGCAAAATCGGGTGATGGGTTGTTCAAGGCCGTAGGCAGGTTGCCGTTGAGTGAGGACAAGAGCGCGGGTCTTTCTCCATCTTGCCGCCTCCCTTCCTGCCGCCCAGGATGGGACTCCAAAGGCAGGAAGTGATTACTGCCCATCAGTAAACCGAAGGCTCTTGCTCTGGTCTGTGTTCCCAACACAACTCTGCCAGAACTGTTGGAGAGCTCCCTACACAGAGTTCATGTCCCAAGTCAGGTCTTCCGTCCCATGAGAGCTCTGATTTTCTTCTTCCCAAGGTTATTACCCATCTTATTCAAAGAGGTCCGACCATGAGTGCTCGTGAGGGTGGGGGTCTGGCCACCCTAAGGAGTCTGAGACTCCAGGAGGATGGGTTAAGTCTTCAATAAAAATAGTACAAAGGAGGGGCGCCTGGGTGGCTCAGTCGGTTAAGCTTCCGACTTCGGCTCAGGTCGTGATCTCGAGGTTTGTGAGTTCGAGCCCCGCGTCAGGCTCTGTGCTGACAGCTCGGAGCCTGGAGCCTGTTTCAGATTCTGTGTCTCCCTCGCTCTCCGCCCCGCCCCCACTCGCACTGTCTCTCTCTCTCTCTCTAAAATAAATAAACATCAAAAAAAACCCACATTTAAACACATTCTCTGGCTTCTAGGTCATGTTAGTTGATTCTAAACTAAGATGCTTTGCTGGCTCTTCGATTAAAAAGCATGCATGGCTCTTGAAGAGAGTAAAAATCCTTGTGCCCTGACATCAATGGACTCATCAGAGGGCGTTTGCTCAAGAGCTCTCAGAAAACGTACAAAATCCAAACCGGGTATTTCCGCTGCACAAACAATGAGCGATGTGCGCAGAGGTCGTGCATAGGCCACTAGAGGATGGTGCCCCGGTGACCCATTTCTGGGAATAAAGAAGGAAGGAAAGGGCCAGGGAAAGGAAAAGACGGGGCATTGCCTAAAACAGCTAAATGTCTAATAAAGATGGCTTAAATCATTACACATAAACATCTGTATATTCATATGTGTCATATAGTTATAGTCACTTTATGTCTGTGTGTATGATGTAATAAAAGCAGAATGCAAACGCGGTGTGAATTTTGTTTTCAGGAACGTCTGTGTGTGTGTGTATGTGTGTGTGCATTCATGGGCTCAGACACAGGACCGGAGCCTCGTGCCGTGGTCATTTCTGGGTTCTGGTGTTACAGGTGATCATTTCCTTCCTCATACTTCCGTGTTCCCAAAGTTTCTGCCAAAGACACACTGCTTCTACCGTCAGAAAACCCACAAAAATGCACTCTGAAAGAGCACTGTTTGGACTACTACTCCAAAAAATATCAACAAAAGTTAAATTAATGTTTTTGGGCACCCATCCATGGGCTAGGCATCATGGTGTGTGCGGGGACACAGGAAGGAGTTGGATATGGCTCTTAACATGTCAAATTCAGAGACCAGCGGTGGAGACAAACTTAGATAAACGCGACACAACATGAGTAGGTATCGCATAGGATGATAAGTAACAGGGCTGCGGAAATGCAGAGGGAAGAGCATTCACTCCGCCGGGGGAAGGTGAGCGAAAGCATCACGAAGGGGATATTTGCGCCGGGCTGTGACGACAGAAGAGGAGTTCGTCAGGAGGCCACGGTCAAATCAGGGCATTCTCCATAACCCGAGCAGCACGGACAAGGGGAGAACAGTGGGGCAGGATCTGTGTTGGGGACCAAGGAGGGACGGCACAAAGGGAAAGTCTTCGATGGCCGATTACAATTCTGGATTCCATCCCGTAACAAACGAGGAGCCCAGAGCAGATGTGGGGAAAGACGACTTCAGCGAGACCACTGAGGGGCGGCCTCATGCAAACTCGGGGAGAAAAGCTTACTTAGCCAAATCATTGTTTAACAATTAGTTGCCTTTCATAATTTTTCCCTTTAGGATGGTGAGCGTTGGGTCATTTCCTTTTTTTCTACTTTCCCCTTTTTACATATGCCATCTTGTTCCTAAATTCATTTCATAATTTAAAATACGGGGGGAGTGGCCAGGGGGAATAAGTCTAGAGTCAAGCAAAATTTTCATTTCAGATGCTGTCTCTTCTCAGGATTGAATGGTATAAATCAGGTTGGAAATGCCCCAGCAAAACTGTCCCATCAACCAGACCATTAAAAACTTACTCCCCACGGGGCACCTGGGTGGTCAGTTGGCTGAGCAGCTGACTCTTGATTTCGACTGAGGTCATGATCTCCTGGATCGTGAGATCGAGCCCCACATTGGGCTCCCCGCTGCGAGTATGGAGCCTGCTTGGGATTCTCTCTCTTTCTCTCTCTCTCTCTCTCTCTCTCTCTCTCTCTCTGTCTCAAACTAAGTAAGTAAACTTAACAGCAACAACAAAGAACTTACTCCCCAGAGGAAAGCCTTGCCTCCTCTCAACTGGCTTCCCGATGTCTGGCCATGCACCTTCCCCCAAGGTGTGGACACCCCGCGTGCACGGATCTGGAGCCTGCTTTTTCCACTTCCCCTAAACGCTCCCCCGTGTTGTCATCTGTTCCCTGAAGCACTGCCTTCAAATGGCTCCTTAATCGTCCAGGAGCAGATGCTCTGTGGCTTACTTAAATATTCCCACCGTTGGACTTGCAGCTTGCCTCGGCTGCGCTAAAATAAGGCTTCCGTGAAGCTCGTTCTCTGTCAACTGATTTCCTGGGAATCTGTTACTAGAAATGAGTATCTGTGCTAAGGGTGAATCGAATCAATCCCAAAGGGGGTGGAGAATGCGAACATTTCTAAGACTCTTCATACACATTGCCAAACTGCTTTCGTGCGTGGGGTGATTCGATTCACACTCCGAGCGGAATACGGTGTTTAGCCATTGCTCTTTTTTGCGGCAAATGGCCCGGATCTTAGCTCTCTATCTGTCAAGCAGGGGCCAGGCCCCCTTCGGGTCTGGCCCGCCGTTGGTTCAACGCAGGGAGGGGTTTTACAGTTACCACGTCGGTTTCTGTCCTCTAGGATTAATAAGTTTGGAATTAAAAGAGTATGTGCTGTTATTCTGAGTTATTGCCCTTGAAAACAGAATCTCTTTTCGGCCGCCCCTCATTGGCTCCATTTTTTTCCGAGGTGAAATGGGGCATGAGACGACCCTGTGCCTTTCTCCCACGCACCCACCCACACATCTCATTTTCTGCCAGATTTAAAATGCAATCGTTACCAAGTGGCGCCTATTATCCGACTCAACACGATGCCCATACCCGGAAGTCTGGTCACCGTCGTATATAATTTATGAACCCAACCCAGAAACCAGGCTGAGAGAAAATGAGCACGGGCTCTAAGCGTCTGTGGTAATGAAATCATTTTTCGGTCTCGCGTAACTACGCCTCTCTGTGCTCATTTTCATGTCTCGATCTCTTCCCAAATTTGTTACCCCCGTGACTGACGCTCCAATTACGATTTCCTTCCCTCGCTCGCTCACATGTTATTCAATAAATGCCACGGCCTTTCGCCGCGCCGTGAACCTTATTTCCCAATTACTGTGGGTAAACAGGGATGAAGCCTTGAAATCATCTGATTTGGTCCTGAGCCCAACGGCAGAGACTGAGACATATACATCAAGGCCACGGTCTCCAGAAATCACAGGCGGTGGGAGAAGCCTCCGGAACGGGCCCTCTTTGGCGAAGAGCGGTGTCCACGGGGACATCTTGGCCCCAGAGTGACTTCGTGGTCCAAAAAGGCGCGTTTCCAAGTCCATCGGAGGGACGCCCTCATTTGCGTCAGCCTCTTCAATCTCCATTAGCAGGTTAGAAATTTATTTAGAAAGCCGACAGGTACTATTTGGGGGATTAATGACCACTGATTTATGAATATTGAGCAGCATTTCAATAATTGGAGACAGACTAATCACTGGTGGCTGCAGTCAGCTCTCCTTGTCACTGCCGTCTACAGCAATCACTCAAAGCCAGTTAAATGCTTCTGATTTATGACCTTAACCTTCAGGGTCCACTCCATTTGCTCTCTTGGTGTGTAAATTCTAAAAATGCAATTCCCTCCACCTCCAGAGAGCCAATTTAAGTCAACATTATGCATGATCCGAGAAGGCGGGAATTCTCGGATCTCTTATTTCACTTCATTAAATTTGCACCGAACATCTTGCAATTAAAATTTCATATAGATTTCTCCTTATGATTGACAATTGGCCTTGATGAAATGAGTTCACATTTGGTCTCTCGGAAGACTCAGAAGGAGAGAGATGGGTCCGGACATTGTTTCGAGAGACGTAATGACGGGGCGCTCACACTTGGATTAGCATTTGGAACAGACGCATCGGTGAAAGGGTCCGCCTTTATCACACAGCGAAACCAAGCCAGGGATGAGAAGCAAACCCAGTCCGCTTTGAAAACACAGCACATGTTGTCTGGCAATGATAAAACAAGAGAGTCACAGGCCCTTAGAGCAGGAACGAGCCTTGCAGGGCTCGTGGGCCAAAGCTTCCACGTTTCACACACAGAACCGGGTCTCCAGAGGGGGAAAGATTCCCCAGCATGGCAGAGATGTGGGTGTTCCCGAATCTCTTGTCTGTGGGCCTCCCTGGTGACCGTGAACCCTGTGACCATGGGACCAATGGAATATTAAAGAAAGTGGTGCCTGGGGCACCTGGGTGGCTCAGTCGGTTAAGTGTCCAACTTCCGCTCAGGTCGTGATCTCACAGTTTGCGGGTTCGAGCCCCGCATCGGGCTCTGTGCTGATGGCTCAGAGCCTGGAGCCTGCTTCGGATTCTGTGTCTCCTTCTCTCTCTGCCCCTCCCCCACTTGTGCTCTGTCTCTGTCTCTCAAAAATAAATAAATGTAAAAAAAAAAATTAAAAAAAAGAAAAAAGAAAGTGCTGCCTGAAATATTAAAGAAAGTGCTGACTGCCACCTCCAGGCTGGCCCATAAATTCCATCCACAATGGATCCTCAGTCTCCCCATCTTTCTGAATAGACAGTGGTGTGAGCGAGGAAGAGATATATGGAATTAAGCCACCCAAGTTGAGGGGTTGCTTTCACAGTTAAAACACCTCCAACGCAGACCGTGGATAAGTCCTTGCCTGAGACACCCAAGGGCACAAAGTTAGTGAAGGAGTAAAAGCCAGAGCCCTGGCTTCCAGACGGAGGGTTCCGCGCCCTTCTACTCCATTCAAAGTGCCTTGGGGTTTCATTTGAGAAGTTAGAATTTAGAATGTATACATCTAGTGGCTCGGTAGGTTGAGCGTCTGACTCTTGATTTTGGCTCAGGTCATGATCTCGCGATTCGTGGGATCGAGCCCCCCCTCGGGCTCTACGCTGACAGCACGGAGCCTGCTTGGGATTCTCTCTCCCTCCCTCTCTCTCTGCTCTCCACCCTCCTCAAAATAAATAAATAAACTTAAAATTTTTTTTAATTAAAAAAAGAAAAAGGAATGTACGCATCTAAGGAGGTAGGATTTGGAAAAGTGACTGGTCCCCCATGCATCTATTTAAACAGATATATGTGCCCCAGGTAATTGTTTTGTTTCCTTTTGTTTTGTTTTGGGGGGATGTGTGCCTGTTTTACTTCAGGCACAGGTGTTTTTCACAGAAGGACAAAGGGGTTTATGCAGGTCTGGGGTTTTGTTTTTTGTTTTTGCAAGGATGGAGCCTGAGGGAGACAGAAAGGAAAATGAGAAGACCCGTCTCCGCCTACCAGGTGACAAACAGCAGGGCCCTGAAGGGGCCGGGTGGATGGAAGGTGACAAAAAACTCAGGCGGCCCAGTGTAGCTTCCGGGACACTAGAGCAGCAGGGACAGTGACGCGTAAATGTTAACGGGCTGACGGACCCTCGGGATACAACGTTTGCCAATTTCCATGGTGGACACGCTCCCCCGTGGCCAATCCCAAGCCACCCCCGTGATGTCATGCTCGACCTCGGAGTTGGGAAGAGACGCACACAGTAGGCCCTCACAAGCCGGGAGGAGCCAGCCCCTGCTGCACCACGGGCGTGGAGCCTTAAGAACCCAGGGTGGCTTCTTCAGCACCCTGTAAGTTTGACGGGGCCTCAGTGAGGAGGGACGGAGCCCAGCTGGAGAGACCCCCAGGGGGTGGAGGGCGGGTACCAGCCACAGAGGCGGCAGAGGCCCCTTTCCTAGATCACATACTCGCAGCAGATCGCAGACCAGAGGGAAAAGGTGGCAGAACACACACGGGTGCGTCCTAGGTGCGGGGACTGCGTCGGGGGAGCGGGTCCAAGGCCGGGGACCTGGTGTTTCACAGCTGGAGAAAGAAGGCGGCGTATTTTGCGCATCGTCTTTCTCTTTGCCCCCGGGCTGCTGAGCGCTGGGCCGTTTTGGACACCCGAGAAAGACAAGGCTGACGTTTGGAACAAGAGGTTTACCCAGGCTGGAAGTCACTGACGTCAGCGGGGAGGGGAGGGGGGATCATAAGGGAAAACCACATTGCCTGGTAGAACGTGAACAGGAACGGAAGTGAGGATATCCGAGTCGGGGCTCAACCCCTGCCACTTTACGTCTCAAACTTCGTTCCTTCACCTGTAAAAGAGGGCGGAGGCTCCCTGTCGGAGTGCGATGAGACAGGACGAGTGAAACACCTCCCACCCGGGGCCGCATCACAATCCCAGGAGAGGACGGGAGGGCGGCCCGGCTCATCTGGACCAAGGACGTGGCCTGTGACATCCTCTGAGCCGAGCTGGAGGCAGAACAGCATCCGACTTCCTTCTCCACCTTCTCTGCACCGCAGACCCAAGCCCGAGCCCAGAGCCAGCTCTCAGGAGGCCGCCAATCGGCTGCACGGATTCAGGCCAACTGTGGTTCACCCCGCCACCTCCAAACGCCAGGCAGAGCCGCACGGAGGACATGGGCAGAGTTTCAACACACAGGGGCCCATCGGGCGGACAAACGTGTTAGAAGGAATGACCGCCCGCCCGGGGGGAGCCCCGCTCCCCAGGAAGCGTGCCCACCTGGCACAGGAGAGGAAAGTACATCCGTCCCGCGGCCAGACCACCCGGGAAGGGAGCAGTGCCTTCCCATGGAGCATGTCTTCTCCAAGACTGGTGGCCCTGTCGGGGTGACACCGTCCTCTCCCTCACCAAGCTAATGTGGGCACCATAACGGGGTAGAGGAAGGGTGGTAACTATAAGACAGGGCACGGCGCTCAGCACATATCCCTAATTCTTTTCCTTCGTTGGCTCATCAGCGAGCGGGTGGTGCTGTGTCTCAGGGCCCAGGCTGGGAACTGAGGGCACAGGGTGTGGGACGTAGGGTCCCTGCCCACTAGCAGCTCAGTCCGGGAGGAGCGGAGGGGCCGGGAGACACGTCTGTGAACAGATCACAGCCAACAAGCGACTATGGATGCCGATCCCGTCTTATCCGGATGGGGCCTCGTGGAACGAGGGGCCAGGACCCAGGGTGGGCAGCGGTCAGCCTAGCCTGAAACCTGTGTCCCTTAAGCTGAGTGTGGAAGTTCCCAAAACAGTCTGGAGGGAGGCGATGTCTAGGGCACCGATTTGGAGAACGGCATGGCAGTTCGGGGCTCTGCCGATAATCCAGTTAAACCAGAGGGTTCCAGCAAAAGGAGAGGTAACACGGGGGGGGGGGGGGAGGGCAGACTAGGGCCTGACCCTGACCCCACGTTCCTCTGACCAGCATGACTGTCGGTCCTTCCTCCCTAACTAAAGAGAAGTGTATGTACGGGGCTCGGGACACGGGGGCAGCGTGCGTGCTTGTGGACAGAGAGCGCCATGCAAAGATACCCTGTACCCTCCCTGTACCCTCACCGGCAGACAAGGTACAGATACGCACGCAGTCCCGGGACCCTGTTAATCCAGGCCGTGCTGCTGACCGGCAACATGATGTGAGAGGCAAAAATGAGCCCAGCTCCTGGGACGCACCGATGGGGCACACTGGATATCGGCTCTCAGGGAGATCGTTGATTATGACCACCTATGAGCTCCCATCAACACTTGTCTGCGACATCAGGCATCTTGAGACTTGTCTGCCTGGCGTTACCCCACTGGGTGAGACTCAGCAGTGCCTCTAAAATGCCGCCCTCGCATCCCGCAACCCCAGCCGAGCTGCACGGAGCTAAGGCATGCCATCGTCCCACTGATAAGTAGATCGGATGAGGGCAACAATCAGTCTCAAGTGCATTGCTACCGCACCTTAGGGTCCCGGCGAACTTTTGCGCACACTGCCTCGGTCGATCCGGCTCCTGGGCGGGCAGCTCACGCATGCTCAAATCAGACTTCTCGCAGTCAGGTCGTGGGGCTCCCGTATCCGGCTCTCCGTCCCTTACAGACTTGTCTCCGCCCCACACTGGCTTAGTGCTTGGCTATGGGGCACAGTGCCATTTCATAGACGGCTGTTACTCGAACAGTAACCATCGGGGCAAACATATCCAGTGTTGATGGACGTTAAAGGGGTCGGCCTTAGCGTTCCCATTTTACAGAAGAGGAGCCTGAGGCTAAGAGGCAGTTCACTTAAGGCTCAGGGCCAGCCAGTGTGAGAGCTGAGCTTGACCTGGTTTTGTCGAACGCTGTCGTCTAATAAACAGGCACGTAAGTGATCACCGCTGTGTCGTGAGCCTGAGACGGAAGCAGCGCACAGCAGCACCCCCGAGGCTGCCTGCAAGAGGTCCCCATCAACCCGTGCCCCGGGTGGGTGAACCTGGAGGGAGGAACACATGACCTCCGTGAGCGGCTTCGGGCGGAGGTGGGCGCAAGCCATCGAAACAGCCTTTGTCAAAGTGCAGTCATCTTTCCTCTCTGAGGCTCTTTACGGACTCGCAGGAGCAGCGAGGGTGTGTGTGCACGCGCGTGTGTGTGTAAGTGACAGAAAGAGACGCAGAGAGCTCTGGACCGATCAAGAGAGACAGAAGGCACTCCCATTTCGAAGCAACATTCGGGACCGATTCTTAAAAACCGCAACACGCCTCCTTCAATCGGAGTAGATACGCTGAGCTCTGAGCGGCCGATATGGGGGCGTCTGGGAAGCAACCGTGAGTGGTCTCCCCACCGGGGGGGCTCCCCGCTGCGGTCCCCACAGCACTGCTCAGTTCAAGAGCTGGCACCACAGCCTACTACGTCCGACTGCCTGTGCAGATCAGGAAGGTAGGAGGATTCCAAGTGTGTTCCCAAAGGGCAGGACTTCTACTTTGTAGGTCCCCTCCCCACGGCACCCAGCAGAGAGCCAAACACATGGCAGATGTTCAACAAATCTTTGGGGACTGAAAAGCCCACATTCTAGAAGGGGACCCCAGCCTGCAAACCAACAGGTTTTGCTATGGGACAGTGTCACCGCCGTGGGAGAAACAGTGACCACGCACAAGACAGACGCCTGCACGCCCATGTTCATGGCAGCATTATTCGTGAGAGCCAAAAGGGCCATCGACGGATGAGCGAATAAGGAAAATGGGGTCGATCCACACGAGGGGCTATTACTCAGCCATTAAAAGGAAGCAAATTCTGACACCCGCTACAACATGCGTGAATCTTGAGGCTGTGATGCTAAAGGAAAGAAACCAGACACAAAAGGATAAATATTGTATGGTTCCTTTTTTTTTTTTTTTAACGTTTATTTACTGATGAGAGAGAAAGAGACAGAGCATGAGCAGGGGAGGGGCAGAGAGAGAGGGAGACACAGAATCTGAAACAGGCTCCAGGCTCCGAGCTGTCAGCACAGAGCCCGACGCGGGGCTCGAACCCACAGACCACGAGGTCATGACCTGAGCCGAACTGGACGCTTAACCGACTGAGCCACCCAGGCGTCCCTTGTAGGATTCCTCTTACATGAAATACCTACAAGAGGCAGACTCATCGAGACAGAAAGCGGATGCAAAGTTACCAAGGGCTGGCGGAAAGGGAGGGACTCCACTCTCCACTCCCACCACCCCCTCAGAATCTGCGAGCCTCCCCTCCCCTTCCACCTCCTCCTCCACGAAGCCCCCCTCCTTGGCCCAGCCTGCACCAGCTCTCCCTGTTCCACACATTCTGAGAACGTAATTACACACCGCTTTGTATGGCTTCCTAATTCCGGGTCCCCAAAGCCATTCTGGGCTTTCCAAATCCCGCCCCCCCCCCCCCGAAGTGCTCTGTGAACAAGAGTTTCCACGATCAGATAACGTAGGGAAGTGTAGCAACCCCCCCTTTGGACGGCACAACGCGCACGAGCGCTTCAAAGAGCGAGAGGCCCGGCACCGTGTCACTTGGTCTTGTCCAGCGCGCTTTGCACCGTCATTCGTCCGCGCGAGGCTCTTTTCTCCCGAACGCTGGTTACGATCTTTGCGGCCCTTGTGCTCCCTGGGACCTCGTTAGGGAAACTCGGCCCCGAGAGAGAGATTCGCCCACCAAAACCCCTTGTCTTCCCAAGAAGAATGTAGGCTCGTGGAGGGTAGGATCTCCACGAGCACTTCCTTTCCTCCCGTCCCCTCCCGATGCCAAGCTCATCACCTCATGGTGCCTCCTGAAGGATCCTGTTGCCTTGACGACCAGCGCGGAGTTGCTATTTCAGGACTTTTCTCTCCATCTCTGGAGCCCCAGGAAGGCAGCGAATGCCATAAGGCATTAGTCGGACTGTGCAGCGTTTCCGGCAAAGTGGCGTTAATAATGTTCCGCGCGTCTCATCAGCCAGGGCTCCCCGAGACAGGCGGGACAAGACACTGCCGGTGACATATCACCCCAGCTGCCGCCTCGAGAGCCTGCTGCGAACGGTATTTTTATTTTTCCGGCTAATTTGGAAGGTGGGAAGCGGGGCTGGCTGCCTCATTTCTGCCTCGTTCCTGGAGGTAATACGACCCCTCCGGTGAGTTCCTCCCATCTCCGAGGCACCATCTGCTTTTCGCCAACAGCTCCCCTGTGCTCACGGAGCACTTTACGGGGCTGCTGAGGCCCAGGGGTGTCCTTTGTGCCTCTAATTATGAGGAGAGGGCGACTGCCACCTGGTTCCAGAGAAGGAGGCACAGGCGAGGCTCCCTCCCTCCTCGGCTAAGTACCAGCAGCAGCTCCCCCTGTCTGGACCCTCCGCTGATTCCCCCTGCCAGTCCGCGGTGAGCCCGGGGCTCCGTCTGGCAGGGACGGCAGCCTCAAGCTCTTTCCTGGTGGCACCAATCGGCCAGCAGAGCTCAAAGAAACAGACTTGACCCGAGTGAAGGAGTTATCCGTGGCCCATTGGCTGGAAACGGTCAAATACCTGCACAAGCAATGTCGCGATGGGCTTTGGTCGTAGGTTATGTTTATTACTTCCAAGACCTTCCCGGTGCCCAGCACACCACTGGGGCCCCGCAGCTGGTCCAGTTGTCGGTGGCCTCGTAACAAGCTGTCCCAAGACTCAACGACTTCAACAACGATCATCAAATTGGCTCGAAAGTCTTCAGTTCGGGCAGGGCTCTGAGGGGCAGCTCATCACCGCTCCATGTGGCATAAACCGGGGCGGCTCATTGGGATCAGAGGCCCCAACTCCAAGATGGCGCACTCATGGGCTGGCAGGTTGCTGGTGGCTCAGCTGGGGCTTTCATTTCGGGTCCTTGCTTCCTTTCCACACGGTCTTCCTTGTCTCTCCAGGAGGCTCCATGGGCGTCCTCATAACACGGAAGCTCAGGGCGACTCCACGTTTTCCAGTCTCTTAAGATCTGGGCCTGGACACTGCCACAGGATCACTGCCACCATATTCTAGGTGGTCAAGCAGTAATGGAGACCTCCCAGATATAAGGGGAGGCGCCTAAGCCCCATTTCTCAACGGGAAGAATTTCAAAGAATATGTGGTCGTGCATCCCTTAGATAAGATGCCAGCAAAGCTTACCAAAACCCCGCTCCTTTTGGTATGAATCGACCAATCCTGCCTTAGCCTGGGAACCCCAAAGCACCCCACCCAGGGACCCTAATAAAGGCTATCTCTCCCTCTGCCTGCACCCTGCCTTGAACTCACCGCATTGTGGCCCCTCAAGGCATGTCACTACCTCCTCCGGGACCTGGGGGAAAGAGACTGTTCTATTTAATTCTCCCTGGTCTTTTGTTGAACCAACTTCCACCATCCAACACCCTGGGGCTCTCCTTAACAAGTGTTAATTTATTTTTTTTTTTAATTTTTTTTCAACGTTTTTTATTTATTTTTGGGACAGAGAGAGACAGAGCATGAACGGGGGAGGGGCAGAGAGAGAGGGAGACACAGAATTGGAAACAGGCTCCAGGCTCCGAGCCATCAGCCCAGAGCCTGACGCGGGGCTCGAACTCACGGACCGCGAGATCGTGACCTGGCTGAAGTCGGACGCTTAACCGACTGCGCCACCCAGGCGCCCCAACAAGTGTTAATTTAACACACTCACAACACCAGCTCAGAAGGAAGAAGGAAGGAAGGACTGTCATCTATGAAGAACCTAATTACTCTGGCAGTAGAATTTCTCCCTTGTTTTACAGACAAGGACCCTGAATCACACAGCTATGGGTGGCGTTGGGATTTGAACCCAGACCCGCTTTGTTTCCAAGGCTCTGCTTGTCCTACCTTGTCCGGGGAAGCCAGAAGTCTTCCCTGAGCCAGACTACCTTCTTCCTCACCTTGGGGGTCTCCACTCAGGACCCCTGAGAGCCTTTGAGAGAGGTGGCTTGGTCCATGTTACAGATGTCAGGGTCACGCCATGGCCCATCCCCTACCTTCACCCCTGCCGTCCACTGTCCTGAGATACCTGTGGGGAGGGTGGCGCCGTGTCCGGGAATCCAGCAAGCCTGGGGCAGGGATTCCGTGGTCTCAGCCGCCACCCCTCCCCAGGGCCTGGCACCAGGTCTGGCTTTTGCTTCAGGACCCACACTTAGCACTCAAGCTCCGCCTCTCTGGCTGGAGCCCCGCCCTTGAACTCTAGGCTTCCTGGAGACCCTGAGACCCTGGGACCCCATCCAGCTCAGTGAGTGGGACCCCTGATGCACGCTGCCACCCCCACCGCCACCCCACTCTTCACCTGGGCCTCCAGCGGGCCTGATGGCCTCGCTCTTTGCTCCGTGTGTCGACCTCCTTCACTCCGGCCTTCTCTGTCCCCTGGCTGTCACTCATTTTGCTCAGACTTGTGACAAAGACAGCAGCCCGCCCCAGGAAGCCTTCCCTGGGCAGGCAGGCTGTCTGCACTTCCTCTGCCCTGGCTGGGTCGTGCTGGGATGTCACCTGTTCAGATAGGCATCTCTGCCCGAGACTGAGATGCCCGAGGGCAGAAGCAGGCAAGTGCCCAGCGGCGCACTTGCAGACAGGGAAAGAGGCGACAGCCCAGGGAACCACGCGCTCACCCCGCGGTGCGACGGGGCGCTTGCCACGGAGGCCCAGCAGCGGGCAGACGTCGCCAGTGTCCCTTCCAATTCTAGTAACCTGGTGCTGGTTCCCCTGGCTTCTACTTTTGTCGCGTTTCCCAGACGCCCTTGTCGCAGGAGCCTGTTGAACCTCCCTGTCCTCTGCGGGAGGGCGCTGTCACTCCTAGTTTGGGTCGGTTTGCTCTGCTTCACGGACCTGGGGCCGCAGCCCAGAAGGGGAGCCGAGGGCAGATCACTGATACTCTTATACTCCTTCTGGGAGATGAGCATATCTCTCTTCCAATTAGGGTCTCCCTCTCCCTCTCTCTCTCTCTGTCCCCCGTCTCTCTTTCTCTATCTCTTTCCCCTTCTCTCTCTGTCCCTCTCTCCTCTCTCTCCCCTCCCCTCCCCACCACAAACGGGAACCACAAATTCCCTTCCAGTCTATCACAGGCCCGGTTGGAGACAGGAAGCAGCGTGTACTGTGGGCCTCCCAGAACAGGTGCCGGATCGGGTGCTGTCCATCCATGACGCGCTTACCTTCACAGGATCCCCAACACGCAGGGATCCAGAGTCTCTCGTGCCATCAAGGTGGATTTCACGGAGGTCACCCCACTGGTTCGAGTCACGGGGTTAATGGGCGGTAGTGCAGAAGCCTGAAGCCTGGGTTAGTTTGTTTCCAGAGTCCACACATTCCCGTTGCCCTCTGAGTCCCTCGTGTCCCTGAACCAACCCGGGCTTCTTCAGCCTGAGTTTGATGAAGTCACGTTAATATTGATGCCAGATTAGGGGCACCTGGGGGGCTCAGTAGGTTGAGCGTCCAACTCTTGGCTTTGGCTCAGGTCACGATCTCACTGTTCGCGCGATTGAGCCCCACATTGGGCTTCGCACTGATAAAACGGAGCCTGCCTGGGAGTCTCTCCCTCTCTCTCTGCCCCTCCCCTGCTTGCACTCACTCTTTCTCTCTCAAAATAAATAAGCAAACTTTAAAAAAATAATTCTCTCTCTCTCTCCCACTCCCTCTGCCCTTCACCCACTCGCACATGCATGCTCTCTCTCTCTCTCTCAAAGTAAATAAATAATATATCTTATAGTATATAGGGTATAGTATATATATATAAATTACTAACACCCTTCATCTCCACTGGCTTACTTGGGTTCCCACATTTAACACCCTAACAGTCTTTCCAAAATAATCCTGAAGTTTCCCAGGGATGGTAGAAGAAGATCACCCCCAATAAATATCCAAACACTGGGCGCCTGGGTGGCTCAGTCGGTTGAGCGTCCGAGTTCAGCTCAGGTCATGATCTCGCGGTCCGTGAGTTCGAGCCCTGCGTCGGGCTCTGTACTGACAGCTCAGAGCCTGGAGCCTGCTTCGGATTCTGTGTCTCCCTCTCTCTCTGCCCCTCCCCTGCTCATGTTCTGTCTCTCCCTGTCTCTCAAAAATAAACGTTGAAAAAAATTAAAATATATATATATACACATCCAAATACATCAGATGCTGCCACACCCAACTCCTTAAATGGGACACCATAACACTATATTCCAAAGTGGACTCTGGACAACCTTCCAAATCTGGGACGTTGGGGGGTGGCATTGAAGGAAACCAGACAGGCATCTGAGTTCCAACTCGTGTTCTCTGGTCCAAATCACAGCCCACTTGGGGTGCCTGGGTGGCTCAGTCGGTTAAGCGTCCAACTTCGGCTCAGGTCATGATCTCCCCATTTGTGAGTCCGAGCCCCACATTGGGCTCCCTGCTGCTAGCCTGTCAGCACAGAGCCTGCCTCAGATCTTCTGTCCCCCTCTTTCTCTGCCTTTCCCTTGCTTTCTCTCTCCCTCTCTCTCTCTCTCTCTCTCAAAAAGTAAATAAATATTTAAAAATATATATGTATGCTATCAACAGTTACTCTACTATTCTTTTTTTTTTAAGTTTATTTATTTTGAGAGACAGAGAACAAGAAGAGGGGAGGGAGACAGAGAACCCCAAACGGGCCCCAAGCCGTCAGCGCGGAGCCCGACTCAGGGCTCAAACTCGTGAACCGTGAGATCCAGACCTGAGCCAAAATCAAGAGTCCGACGCTTAACCGACGGAGCCCCCGGGAGTCCCAGTCAGTCTACTGTTAAAGCATCATGTCTCCCTGCCTTACAAATGTCTGGTCCTCCTCTGAACCCTCCACTAGAATCCAAAAATCCCCCCCGAGGTGTCATAATCTGACCCTTTCTCGGCTGACTGCAGTCACACCCAGTTGAGTAAGGGCCTCAACTCATCAGCATGGAAACGTAAAACGGATTTTATTTTTCCTCATTAGTGCAACGACGGTGCCACCAAGCCCGTCCTCCTCCTGGGCTGTCGGCTTCTGATTCAGCTCCATTTAATAAACTCGCCGTGCTCCTGTTAAGGTGGTCCCATCCCCTGTCCCACGTGACTCCTGTATTTCCGCTTCGTTCTCTCTCCTCCCTTCCCCAGGGCCAGCTGGGGCTGGACACTCCAGAGGCTTGGGGTGGGGGGGCTTCTGTTCTCTTGCTGCTGGGTCAGCAGGTGGCCGTGGGGCACAGGTGACCTTGATGGCTTCCGTGCAGACGCGCACTTGACCCCGGGGGAGCTCACCACTGCCAAGCCCAACAGCAGGACAGCCTCTGCCCTCCCCACCCCGCCTCCAGGGTGCCTTCTCCCCTCTCCTCTCCCCCCACCTCCATCTCCCCCTGCGCCAACACACCAGGCACATTCCCACAGCCTCTGGCATGATGGGAAGTACTTCAAACAGCCCAGCACACGGGAAGGCACAGTGAGGGCCAGAAAATTTCGCGACATATTCTCACGGGGAGTGATGACTTCTTCCCACAAACTCCCAGTTCTCCCAAAAGGCTGTCTGGATATAGCCCTCCTGCACAGCATCTTGGGGGGCTGGAGGTAGGGCGAGGACGCGGGCTGGTCCTGTGCGTGGGCAGGGCCCAAGGGCAGGCTCCGTGGCCACGGGTTTGCTGAGCTCAGAATTTGGGATCCTAACTAAGCACCTTTTGTTCTCATTTGTCGCTTTTTTTCTTTTAATATTTATTTCTTTTTGAGAGAGAGAGAGAGAAGGGGAGGGGCAGAGAGAGAGAGAGAGGGAGAGAGAGAATCCCAAGCAGATGTGCAGCTCCAACTCACAAACCGTGACATCACGACCTGAGCCGAAATCAAGAGTCGGACACTTAACCGACTGAGCCCCCCAGGCACCCCTCATCTGTGGCTTTAATAAGCAATTCAGGAAACAGGAATAACGGCTCCCCGCGGACCTCATTTGGGGGGTGACAGTGGGGCCATGTGCTGGAGGTGACGGAAACCGAGAGACAACAAAGGCAGCGTCTCCAAGCAGGCTGGTGGCTGGGCCAAAGGTGAGCATCACCCGCGCCCCGATATCTCGGGGTCTCTAAAGTGAGCTGGTGACTGTGACCGAGGCGTGCGGGCGTGTTTCCACCCTCCGCGAGTTAGCGCCCTCGGACTTGCCTCTAGAGACCACTTATGCGGTGACATGGGGGGAGAGAAAGGCAGCCCTAAAACCTGAGCCTGAGGACCTTCTGGTCACACCCTCCCGGCTTGCCCTCAGTGCTCTGGGCTCAGTTTTGTACCCCCAAAATCCAGATGTGGAAGCCCAAACCCTCAGACCCTCAGAATGTGAGTAATCTGGGGGGGGGGGCGCCTGGGCGGCTCAGTCGGTTAAGCATCCGACTCTTGATTTCGGCTCAGGTCGTGAGCTCGGGGTTCGTGAGTTCGAACCCCACATCAGGCTCCGCGCTGACAGAGTGGAGCCTGCTTGGGATTGTCTCTCTCTCCCTCTCTCTCTCTCTCTCTCTGCCCCTCCCCTGCTCATTCCCTCACCCCCTCCCCCCAAATTCATAAATAAACATTTTTTTAAAAGGCTAAGGTGGCTTCTCCAGGATTCAGCCTGCCACACAGCAATAGAGACGGGAGAACAAAGCCTCTCCTGGGGAACCACCACCCCCCCGCGCCCCCCACCCCATCCCAACAGGCCCTGGCACTGGGTCTCCCGGCCAGTGCAGCCATGAATGTGTTCATTGGAGACACTGAAATTCTCTCCAACTAACACATCACCACCCTGCTGTGACAAAGGCAGAGAGAAGACTAACCTTTCTCTTAATAGCACAGAGTGTTCAGTAAGAGAAAACCCAGACGCAACTCTTCTAAAGTATGATATTATATTACGTCACGTTCGGTAACACTGTCTCATAGTATAGGATGGGATGGGATGGGATGGGACGGTATAATATGGCATAAGATGCAGTGGTCCAGTATAGTGTAATACAGTATAATATAGGATGGGAAGAGACGATACAGTATAGTATAGTCTAGTGTATTTCACAAGAATCCCATGTCCCATTAGCACCGAATAGCTCTCCATTCCCTCACTTGCCCAGAGAGGTGGTTTTAGTCAAGATAAATGACCAAAAATCTACACATGTTCTTTACTCTTCCTTTTATGATTGGGTCGAAAACTATAAAATACCTATGGATGTGTTTATGAAGAAAGGCACAAAGTGCCTATGAGGAAAACAATAAATGTTTATTAGAATACATGAATTGTTTTCTTAATGGGTATTTATTTTAAGGGGGGCGGGGGCAGAGAGAGAGGGAGAGAGAGGCTCCCAAGCAGGTTCTGTGCTGTCAGTGCAGAGCCCCGACGCGGGACCCGATCCCACGAACCACGAGACCACAACCTGAGACAAAACGGAGAGTCGGACGCTCAACCAATTGAGCCACCCAAGTGTCCCTAAAATGCATAAATCCTGAGCAAATGGGGAAAATATATGTTCGATGTTCCCGAAATGTTAACATATAACTTGAATGCAATTCCGTATAAAATCCCGACAAGCCATTTTTGTTTATATGTGTGTTTGTTCAGGGTTTGGGAATTGTACGACTGTCTTAAAGAATAATCAGTCGATTTAGTTTTGGTCAAGGCATGGATAAATCAGTGGCACACAGTAGAGAACCCAGAATCAGATGCCATTGTTTTATAAGTTCACTTATCACAAGGATGGCAGTTTAATTCAAAGGGAAGTAAATGGATTATTTATATGCGCTGGCAAACTCATTGTCAATCTGGGGGAAAGAGCGAAAACAGTCCATATTCTCTCTTGTACAAAACAAACAAACAAACAAAAAATGCTAATAAAAGGCACAGCATAAGGAATAGAGTCAACGCGACGGTAACGGTGAGGTGTAGGGATCCACCCTTGTTCACCTGCGGTGAGAACAGCGTAACATATAAACTTGTCGAATCACTGCATTATACACCTGAAATAATGTGTCAGCTGCACTCAAAGAAAAAACCTTAATTAACTCAAACAACAACAACAACAACAGCAACTTATGGGTGTGTAAAAAAACATAAATATGAAAACGAAAACCGGGGGGGGGGGGGGGGGGGCCCGGCTGGCTCAGTCCGTTAAGCGTCCGACTCCTGGTTTCGGCTCAGGTCACGATCTCGTGGATTGTGAGTTCGAGTCCCACATCGGGCTCTGTGCAGTAGGTGCAGAATCTGCTTGGGATTCTCTCTCTCTCCCTCTCTGTCTGCCCCTCCCCTGGTTGCACTCTCCCTCAAAATAAATAAATAAATTTTCTAACGGTAAGTTACTTAATAATTAGAATTATATTTAAAATATCTCTTCTCTGCCGGATCTTGACCCCCCCCCCCCCATGACAACACGGGCTGCGTGTTTCTGGATCTACTTTTGCATCCTCTGTAGCCCAGCATGGCTTTGTGAGCACAAAGTAAGCAGCCCACATGTAATTATCCTGCGAACGGGAAAAATCTAAAATAAGGTTTTTCCCTCCATCACTCAAAGCGGGAAGAGACACAGAGGAACCCGAGAGGCTCCTTACGCAATAATTCTTCTCTCTTGGCAAAGCTCTTCAATTCTAACAAATTAACTTCATAATGAAAATGTCTTTAATGGGGGCAATATGGCAAAAAGTAATTAACTCCCTAATTGAAATCTAGAACTTTAAAAGTAATTAATGGGAGGGCCAAAGTGTCCTTCGTAGCAAGAGTGCAGGGGCAAAACCAGCCGGCGGAGGGACTCCGGGAAAGTGTCGTCTGAGCGAACCATGTCTGCCCGACGAGTGTCCCCCTTCATCAGCGTGGAGATGCCATCAACCAGGGCTGGCTGGTGCCACTTTGCTCCATAAGAAAGAACTTCTCTTTTTTTTTGTTAACGAGCAGAGATTTTCATCAGCCTGGCCCCTTCTCTCCAAGTCGATGGGAGTCAAGGGCCACAGAATTCGGGGATCCCGGTGCCCTTCTTCCATAATCTCAGAGGCTCTGGCGTTCGTTCGACCTGACTGTGGGGTTTTCTGTGGCTTCTCACTGGCTTCCTGCAGCCTCCCCTCCCCGCCTGTAAGGAAGCGGCTGCTAAGTGGGGGATCAGTGATAACATATTGCACAACGGCAGATGGTATCTATATTTAGAGGCCCTTCAGAGGAAGGATTAATGCCATTTAGAACACACCACAGGCCAAGAAAACGAGAGTTGAGTGTTCCAAATGAATCCTTAAAAAACCTCCATTTGTCCCCTGTTACCGGCTGAGTTGTACCCCCCCCAACTCATATGTTGCAATCTGAACCCCCAGAACCTCACAATAACAGCATTTGGACCTTGAGTTTTTAAAGAGGTGATTCCGTTAAAAGGAGGTCGTTGGGGTGGACCCTAATCCGACAGGAAATTATGAGAACAGGAAATTAGGACACAGGGAGAAGACAGCCATCCACAAGCCAAAAAGTGGGGCCTCAAAAGAAACCAACCTACCCACACCTTGATCTGGGACTCCCAGCCTCCAGGACCGGGAGAAAATACATTCCTGTTGTTTAAGGCGCCCGGTCTGTGGTGCTTTGATGGCAGCCGGAGCTGACCAACTCCCCCCCACCCCCCGCCCCATGCACATAGGACACGACACCATCTCCTTAGCTTGGTAAGCTGGCCCCACCCACCCTCCTGAGTCCCTCTGCCCCTTCCCAGGCCTCCCCTCCCCCAGGCACATGAGCCCTCACCCTGTTACCCCACACACACCACACACGACCGTTCATGCCACCGGGCCTTAGCACATGACCTTCCTTGTATGATCACTCTCCTCGCCCTCCTCTTGAAAAGTCCAACAACACACCTTCCAGACTCCATTGAAATGCCCCCTCCCCAGAGAGGACCACCCCAAACCGCTCGCCCCCACTGGTAAGAGAATCAGCAGGTTCCTGCTCTGCATTCTTCTTACTCGCTCTGCATGCCTGTGGTCTGGTCAAGGCTCCATGGGGAGCCAGACAGTATCTTTGTCAACTTCGAGCTCCCACTCCAAGCCATCCCTGGAATGAGGGAATTCAGTGGTTCGGGCCGCATCGCCTGAAGGACTCATGGCATGAGAAAGGGGAACCGGGAAGTGGCCAGCCAGTCTTTGCTGCCTGAAAACAGCCCCACAGATGTAACAAACAAACACAAACAGAACACTCGTGGTAACGACAGAAGCCACGTAGAAGCAGAATTAGGAACACCGTAACACTGTGTTCTGGGCCGACTTTTCTGGCACTAACTTGCCACAACTTGCCATATGACCCTGACCTCTCCCTCCATCCAAACTTGGACTTGTTCATCCCTAGCTCTGAAAACAATCTAAGTGTTCGTGACTCCAGCGCCTTGGAAAAATAAAATAAAAAGACTGTCACTCTTCCACCCCCATATTTATTCATGCATTTGTTTATGGTGCATGTATTTTTTAATGTTTATTTATTAATTTAGAGAGAGAGAGAGAGAGAGAGAGAGAGCGCAGAAGCGGGGGAGGGACAGAGAGAAGGAGAGACAGACTCCCAAGCAGGTTCCGCACCATCAGTGCAAAGAGCAAAGCGGGGCTCGAACTCATGGTCCGTGAGATCATGACCTGAGCCGAGATCAAGGGTCAGCTTAACCAACTGAGCCACCAGGGCGCTCCTACTGTGCATGTACTGGGCACGGATAACCTGCCGTGAGAGTTGGAAGTTGCCAGGGGAAGCAACATTTGAGCAGGATCTTGCAGAAGGAGACTTAGAAGTGAAAAATAAATAGCATTTCCATAGAAATTAAATTTCCCAACTTCAAAGAATCCTTCCAACTCTTAACAATGTTATGCTTTTCCATTCCAAGCACAGAACAGTGCGTCTCCTAAGCATGAGTGGGTGAGAGGAAGAGGGAAATAAGACATTTCTGGCGGCAGGGGTGGGGGGGGGTGGGGGGGCAGGGATCAAGGCAGACAGAGTCAGAGGTGGGAAAGCAAAGCACACAATGGGGTGTGTGAGAGTCACGTTCTGGAAGAATGAGGCACCTGCGGGGCAGTGGGGAAGAGGTCACACTTTGGTTGGGGACGCACTTTGAAGGGGCTCCAAAGTGACCCCTCTGGGCAGCCCAGGAAGGCTTCTGAGCTGCAGCATGAGCTAAGCGGATTTGTGTGTTGGAAAGAACTTGCTGGAAGGTGCTCGAAAGTGGGGTGGAGAGGCTGATTCTGGAAGCAAGAACCAAGGGGATGGCTCGGGAGACATGTGACCGGTCCTGGGGCAGGCCGGGGGCTGGGTGGGAGGGGGCGGCACGGGTTCGCCAGGGTTGCTCAGCCCT
Source organism: Acinonyx jubatus (assembly GCF_027475565.1). NCBI lineage: Eukaryota > Metazoa > Chordata > Mammalia > Carnivora > Felidae > Acinonyx > Acinonyx jubatus. The sequence continues at coordinate 25,110,365 of NC_069398.1, forward strand.
GTCTGTGTCTGCAATGATGGCGGGCCGACCCCAGCAGGACGGCTGATCATCTCATTAGATCCCAAATCCCCAGCAGAAATGAAAGAGCTTTAAATTCAATCATCGGTTGGAAGGCATCTCTTCTCATCAGCCGCAATCCATGGCCACCGCCATGTGCGTGCGGGCACACGGGCCCAGCCTTTGTCTTTCTGTGGGAGGCCAGAGAGTTATGTAGCCTATTATTTAGTTTAGAGAAGATCCATGTGATTTAAATTGGAGGCTTCGGACAAATTGCATTTGAAATTGAAAGGGGTGAAGTACCCAGATGCTGTCATCAATTTAGGAAGATAACTAGGGTATTGGGTGGCCACGATGACCTGTTTTACTCCAACTGTTACTTAAAATAAAAGACCCCAAGCTGAGTAACTCTAAATTTCTCGATCTGGGCCTTTGACAGGACGCTGAAGGATTCATCTGTAGCCGTCTTTATTTTTCGGTAAGACCCGGGGCCTTTTTCTTCCCCCAATGAATGAAGACGACGCCTCTGAATAACAAGCTGAACCTCATTCTCTTCCTCCCCTCCCCCACAGAGTCCATGTGGAAAACAGGCTAATTCATTCAGTCTGGATGGAAGCAAAGCAGAGGGCCAGAAGTCTGAGAACAGCACATGAGTTCCAGCAGATGCCCTGCCTAAAGAAAGAAAAATAGAGTGTCTGTGAGGTCTAGGAAAGCAAAGAACAGCCTCGTAATGTCCTGTAATGTCAGCAAGAACATCCCGGAAATGGCCAGTTTGCATATGTAAGTATTACCTTCATGTATATTATTTTTAATTTTTTAATGTTTATTTTTGAGAGAGACAGAGTGCGAGCGGGGGAAGGGCAGAGAGACAGAGGGAGAGGCAGGCTCCAGGCTCCGAGCCATCAGCACAGAGCCCGATGCGGGGCTCGACCTCACAAACCAAGAGACTGTGACCTGAGCTGAAGATGGAGACTTAACCAACTGAGCCACCCAGGCGCCCCCCCCCCCCGCATCATATATACCACTATGATAACATTTATCAGGAAGGGATCCCTTAGAATAACGGGATCCTAAATTTACCCAGAAGCAGGAAAAAAAAAAAATCAGCATCACCATTTAAACACCATTTAAACAGGACATGAATTTTAGATCTCTACATATGTTCCATGTCAGAGCCTGAGCTGTCCGTCCACCCAGACCACACTGGGTTCGAACCCAGGTTCAAACGCTTTGAGACTGTGGCATTGAGCTGGTGAAGTAACCTTTCTGAGATTTGGGTTCCTCATTTGCAAATCAGAGTAATGAAGGCACTTATATCCTCACACAGCTGTTCTGAGAGTTCAGTGAGATCATGCACGTAAAAACACATCTTTGGTAAAATGTTGACTACAGGGCCCCAGCTCGTGGTGAGGGCTCAACACATGAGAGCGATTCCTATAGTTACTGTTTCCTTTTATTGGGTTTGTACAAAAAAGCAACTCGTAATCTCACCCTCCTCTCTAAAAAAAGCTAGAGTTAGTCCTGCTCTCGGGTCTGAGTGTTTAAAAATATTTCGAACGAAAGGCAGACTGGCTGGTGGGGGTGGGAGGCCTGAGGTATTTGGGAAGGGAAGACATCACAGATGGCCCATCAGGAACTTCACAGAGTGTCACATCCAGAGGTACCTGCCAGCTCACCCAGGGATGAATCTTCTATGAGGACCAGATGCTACTAATTGGCGAGGAATCCTGTGGCTGCCACCCAAAGAAGGGAACAAATTCTTTGCCACCACATGGCTCCTTTTTCCCTTCCAAGTGCAGCGCGTTAACTCTTTCCAATAGTCGTACAAGCTTCGGTCTCCGAAAGCCCATGTCCACCAGTAGGAAATTCCTAAGGAAGATACTGAAGCGTTGATTTCATTGATTCTGAATCTCTGCTCAACAGGCAAGCCCGCATCCTGCATGATCTTTGGGAGAACCACTGATAGGACCCTCTGGATGAGGTGTCAGCTTAGGGTTCCAGGGTGGGGCTCAGAAGTTCGATGCTCCCACTCTTCGCCTATTCCTGTCCTTATGCCATCCTTCTCCATGCCTCTCTCCCCCTTTCAAATTATCACCTCTTCCAAAGACAGGGATTGCTCTTCGTGCCCTCCACCGGGGGCTCCCAGAGCCTATCAACGGGCCTGCCACGTGGGATTGCTTTGCTCAACAGGTAGATAAATACGACTGGGGCCCCAATTACATTTTTAGCATTTCCCGCTGCCTCAATTCCCATACCTCAAATTAACACCATCTGCTCCCGTCTCGTCAAATTATTCTCCATGCACTCCCACACATCCAGGCCTTCCTGCACACTGGTGTTTCTGTCTAGAGTCCTCTGCATGGGACGGGCCAAACCCCATAAAAGGAGAACATGACAGAGCAGAGGTTATCAAAACCACAGCCTGTAACTCCCACCCACTTCCTGTGTCTGTCAGTGATGTTTCTTTGGAATATAGCCACGCCTATTTGTTGACATAGCATCTGTGGCTGCTTCTGTGCTACAAGGGCAGGGTTGAGTAGTTGTTCTAGAGCTTCTGTGGCTCAGCAAGATTCAGGTATTCACTTTCTGGCCCTCCCGCTGGAAAGTTGCTAGGCGTCATTTTAGAGGCAAAAGCGTGGGCTGCATAGCAGCAGACTTGAGTTCAAATGCTGCTGTGTCCATCAACAGTAGCTGTGTTATTTCCTCTCTAAACAGGAGACAATAAACCTATTTGGCAAGATGATTATAAAGGCAAAATAAAATAATAGTGTGGTGGCCAGCAAATGGGTACACAGTTAATAACTATTCCCTTCTCTCTCTCTCTCTCTCTCTCTCTCTTTCTTCTTTCTTCCATGTATCAGTGAGCTCAGGCTGCATAACAAAATATCACACCCTGGGAGGCTTCAACCACAAGAAGCTTATTTTCTCACAGTTCTGGAGGCTGGAAGGCCAGGATTGAGGCATCTGTCTCCTCCACCTACAGATGGCCACCTTCTCACTGTGCTCTCCCGTGGCCTCTCCTTTGTGTCCAGAGAGAGCTCTCTGCTGTCTCTTCCTCTTCTTACAAGGACTCAAGCCCTATAGGATTAGGGTCCCACTCTTATGACCTCATTCAGTTTTAATTATCTTCTTAAAAGCCCTATCTCTGAATACAGTCACATTGGAGGTTGGGGCTTTACCATACGAATTGGCTGTGGGGAGCACACCATTCATCCCCTTAAACTCTAGTTGACTCACTTTCCTTCTCCTCTAACTTCGTGGGAATCTACCCAGGTTAGATTGTAGTATCGGCCCCATTCTTCACCCCTCCTAATTTGTATCTACACCCTATGCCATGTTCTTTTACATTTCCTCTGACTAAAATGGCAGAGTGTAATTCCCTACCCTTTGACTTTGGGCTCAACCATGTGACTTGCATTGGCCAACAGAATGAGGTCGTGTGAGACTCTGGGCTGTCTGTTAACAACAATTTTGTGTTATCAGCTAACTGATGCACCACCAACCCATCGGTCTTGAAGACACGACCACAATTCTATCTTGTTTGGGTTCAAACCCTAGCTTCCCCATTTACTAGCCATGTTGTCTGGGGCAGGTGGATCAGACTCCATTTCTTTCTCTCTAACACCAAGATAAGAGGACCACGCCATAGTTTCTGTGAGACTGAGGTGCAACTATTAGGTAGGATGACACATGATGGACGCTAAAATAACTATTGGTTTTCGTTCCCCTTCCTTGCTACTCCAAGAAGCTTTCCAAGAAATGCTGGGGTAGAAGCAGTCATTTCTCACACTAAGTTTTTTTTTTTACCTCCCTCTGTGCATATTACTTGTCACTTGGCCTGCTTCCCTTGCTAGTTTATACAGGGGTTCCCACACCGCAGCAGCCATCAGGATCACCTGGGGACAATTTCAAACACACCAGTGAATGATCTCCACTTTAGTCCTGCTAAATATTTATGTTCAGGAATGGATACATAAATTCCCAAACCTTATGTATATTCTCCCCTGGCTAAGAAGCAAGGAGCAGGAAACTCAGGGAAGCAGAAACCGTATCTCAGAATCACTGAATCCCCGGGTTCCCCATCTAACCCAACACAGAGAAGATGCTCAGCGTACATCTTTTGAATGAATGAACTTTTTAAAGTGCACGCCTTTATGGAGAATCACAGCATTTTAAGAGCTGACATGAAGCCTCGTTATCCCAACGCAAAAGCAGAGGTCCAGTCTTAAGATTACAAAGGTGTCTCTTAAGGTGCTCCTCCCAGACAGAGCGGGCTGACTTCCGAGAAGGCGGGAAACCTCTCATTGCCAAAGCTGCCCTTTCTTGAACATGTTGCACTTGCCCGCTGTGAGACCCTCAGCCCCTCAGTGGAAGTCCAGGCTGTGGTAGGTGAACAGTCCTGCATTGGGGTCCAGGAAAAGGAGGTCATCTGCAGTCTTACCCAAAGACTACTAGAGGCCCCACTAGGGCTGGAGGGCACAAGGCAAGGTGGACCCTCTTTATGAGCAACAATGTGTTTATAACTGTGGACTCTGAAATACCGTATGATCCCATAATTCCGCTGCTGCATATTTACCCAAAGAAAGTGAAAACACTAACTCAAAAAGACATATGCGTTCCTATGTTTATTGCAGCATTATTTACAATAGTCAAGATATGGAAGCAACCCCAGTGTCCCTCACTAGATGAATGGATAAAGAAGATGTGGAATATTACGCAGCCATAAAAAATGAGACCGTGCCATTGGCAGAGACATGGATGGACCTACAGGGCGTAATGCTGAATGAGATAAGTCAGACAGAGAAAGATAAATCCCATACGTATTCACTTATATGTGGAACCCAAAAGACAAAAACAAACCAATGCACAACCAAAAAGCAGAATCAAGCCTGTAAATACAAAGAACAGCCTAATGGTTTCCAGAGAAGAGGACGTAGGGGGGACGGGCAAAGGGGGTGAAGGGGAGTGGGAGGTACAAGTCTCCAGTTATGGAATGACTAAGTCACAGGGATGCAAGGAGAGTACGGGGAGTTTAGTTGACCGTATTCTAATAGTGACGGGTGGTGACGGATGTTAGCTATGCTTGGGGTGAGCACAGTATAAGGTATAGAGTTGTTGAATCACTATTCTGTACCCCTGAAACTAATGTAACATTGTGTGTCAATTATACTCAAATTTTTAAAAATTGAGGGGCTCAGTCGGTTAAACGCCCAGTTCCTGGTTTCGGCTTCGGTCTTGATCTCACAGCTTCGTGGGTTTGAGCCCTGCCCTGGGCTCTGTGCTGGCAGTATGGAGCCTGCTTGGGACCCTCTCTCCCCTCTCTCTCTGCCCCTCCCCGACTTGCGCTGTCTCTCTCTCAAAATAAACAAACGTTTAAAAAATTAAAATTTAAGTTAAAAAAAATTTTTAATAAAAATTAAGTAAGAAAAACCAAATAAATTAGAATCTCCAATCCTGTTTGAACTCATGGGTTCACTAGCCAAAGGAGAACCTAAAAGCGAAGCCTCTGGTTGGCCTCCTTATACTCCAGCAAGGTTGGTAACATCCACAGGCAAGTGGTAGCCGACATTCGGATCAAAAACGATACACACGATTAAGCGATTCTTAATTATAAATTTAATCTAATAGCTTTGGGGACAGCAATGTTGTAGCTCTTTTTCCATCTTGGCAAAGCTTGCCGGTGCTCCCCAAATACTCACCTACGTTCTGCTCAGCCCCAGAATGTCTGTGGAGCCATGTGACCATTTCTGGCCAATGGGATATGAGCAAAAGTGATATCACCGTGACACAAGCCCTGTCCAATCTTGGAACTTGAAAACGTTGCATGGCATGGCCCGCCTGCCACGGTGGCCATGGAGACCCCGCATTCCAACTGGCATAGCTTCAAGATGGAAGAAACCTAGATTCCCCAAGCAGGCAGAGATGCCCTGAAGACCCGCGAGACCCACATCTGACAATATCAAGAACAGAAATAAGTTCATTCTGCCTGCACCACTGAGATCTCAGGGCATATTTTCTACTGCAGCATAGCATAGCCTCTCCTATATAAGACGTCTCCCCATCACAGTACAAAGAAACCCACAGATTCCCATTTATCTTTTTTTTTTTTTGAGGGGGGGCGGCAGGGTGGGGAAGGGTGAGTGGGGAAGGGACAAACGAAGAGGGAGAAAGAATCCCAAGCAGGCTCCACACTCAATGTGGAGCCAGACAAGGGGCTTGATCCCATGACTGTGAGATCATGACCTGAGCCGAAATCAAGAGTTGGACGCTCAACCGACTGAGCCACCCACGTGCCCCCCATTTATCTTCTAAGTTCTCCATCCCCGAACGTGGTGACGATAAGTCATGGCGATGGGCACATGGGCCACACAAAAAGCCAGCAACCCAATGAAAGGGAAAAGCAAAGCAAACAGCTATAACAGCAATGAAATACGTGTCCTAAGAGAGAGACGAAAGTACTCTTGGCAGCCTTCTGGCGGCGGCGTGAACGAGAAAGACTGAGAAACCCAGCCCCTACAAGACACCCAAAAAATGCTGGACTGAAAAAGAAAAAAAGTCTTCTTAAATACACAACCCAGTAGTCTAGAGGCAAAGAAATCCCTCAGAGCCCTTCCCTCTCCCAAAAAAGAAGAAGAAATGGGAGCAGAAATCCAGGAGTGTAGTAGAATGCTGAATCTAGAAGCTTCCCTTGGGCTATCTTTCAATTCTCTCCCCGGGATTCTGCACTTTCACCTCATGGCCCTGCAGAGAAAGGAGGACAGACAGCCTGGGATCCACACAAGGTCGGGATAATATCAGACCGTTCTTGTACAGCGCCAGGTTCTCTGGGGGCCACACTTCCAAGGAGGCAAAAACTAGGAAGAAAAAAAAAACTTTCCCCACGCAGGGGGAAGATGAAGACGACCCGTCTGCCAAGCCTTCCTTAGAAGGAAGGAGGTAGGGATTACTTCCTAACCTCTCCTGAGAATTCCCAACCGCAGATGTGCCATTCGCGGGGCTTTGGGAGCTGAATTTATTTGATTTGTTTTAAAGCACAATCGGAGAATTTAAAGTGGTCCTGCGGTGGCAGTGCCTCCGAGCGGCTGGCAAATGTCCCCGAGCAAACGGAAGCAAATGTACGTTCTCCGAACATGCCCTCAAAGAATTATCGCGGGTATGAATTTCAGTAAGTATGAGCTTACCACCAAGAATCACAAAACTCAGGAAGAAAAAACATGGCAATCAGCGACAGCAGCAACAACAACAAACAAGCGGGATAAAAGGCACAAAGGACGGCTTTCTACACCTGCAGAAGGTCCTCCGGGGATATCGCAGGCACAGCAGTCCCAGGGGACAGTGAGCAGCCCCAGATCGAGAACCAAGTGTGAGTGTTGACATTGGCCAGGAGTCCGGACTGGTGTCCCCGCCACGAAAGAAAATCAGACAATCAGCTGGCCAGGGAGACAGCCACCGTCCTCGACCACTGCCATGGGTCTAATCCACAGTGGTGTGGGCTTCTCCAGCGGACACCGGCCTGTTCTACCCTCCCCTGTGTCCATACAAACAGACGGGACCACGAAATGCAGGCCATCAGCAAATAACTAACAAACTCGGTGTCTTTCTTCGGGCTGCCATAGCCAAGCACTATAGACTGGGTGGCTTGGAACAACAGAAATGTATTTCCCAAAGCTCTGGAGGCTGGGAGTCCAAGGTCAGGATGCCAGTATGGCCAGGTTCTGGAGAGATCGCTCTCCCGGGTTGCAGACTACCGACTCCTTGCTGTACCCCCACCTGGCGAAATGCGGGAGAGAGTGATCTCTGAGGTCCCTTTCCTAAGGGCACCAATCCCACTCGTGAGGGCTCCACCCTCATGACCGAACACCCCCCCCCCCCACCGCCGCCAAAGTCTCCACCCTCAAATACCATCACATTGGGGTTGGGGATTTCAACCTCTGAATTTGGGGGAGACGCAAGCATTCTGTCAATAGCATTGTTTTATTTGGCTTTGGGTAGACCATAAACTCGGGAACGTGAAAGAAGTGAATTTTATGAACGACAGAGACGAATTAGCCAAACTCTTTTGAAATGAAAAGACAGAGAGAGAGAGAGAGAGAGAGAGACAAAGAGATGTCTGAGCTCAGCAGTGGCTAAGATCCAGAGTAAATAGTGAGCTTCACAAAATTACCCCTTTCAGTTTCGATCTTTTATACTTTAATCATCTCCGGCCACGGACACGGTTCTTGCCATGAAGACAAGGGCTCAGAATGAACGCAAGGATAATGAAGGTGAAATGCTATTATATTTAATACCATAATATCATTAATGCAACTCCAGTCAGAGATCAAGGACGTCCCAAATTAATTATTTCTTGTTCCAACACACACCATGAAATGGGCTTTCTAAATCAGAATGACACATCCCAACCTTTTCTTTATTAAGATAATTCTATTTTATTTCTTGGATCCTTGCAGCCGAGGCAAGTTTTATAAATATTTAAGAGAAGAATTAGACGAGAAAACGCTGGATAATGCACGAATAGCAACCAGTTGGCTGAGACAGGGGCACGCAGAGAACTCACTTTGGAATCGTCCTGCTTTCGGTACACAAATTCTGCAAAATCTAGACAGTCTTTTCCCTTTGCGGAAAGATCAGCAGTCTCTGTAAAGGACACTGAGAACTTGCCCGCCCTTCCAGATTTGCATTTTCCATTTTATTGCCAGAGTGAGGAGAGAAAGTCACTGCTTGAAATACACTCATTAAGGCTGAACTGAGTTTTCGCGGTCAGCAGTAAAAATTAGGCAAAATACGGATGACTTGCCTATTCACGGTCTCTCCTCGGTGGGTCTCTAATTGCTTGAATGATTGATCAGCTTGCAGAAAGTACTTTCCCCCCTCATTGGGGTCTCCAAAGAAATCTCAGCGTAGACAAAGACCTTGATCCTTGGAGATAGTTGAGGATCTTGTGACTTGTCCGCACAGAGTGACTTGAGTGGTGTGGCAGAGGGTCCCGTCCATTGTGAGGGGACAGCCGCCTTTTGTGGCTGGCAGAGCATTTTTATGAGCCCGTGTGCTGATTTCCAGGAAGGCACCATCAACCGCCCCAAACCGAGGTATCGCTTCTCTCCGTGCGGTTGGACAGCTTCTTCAAAGAAAACGCTTTCTGCAAAATGCCTCCCCAGTTGACGCTTCACAGTTGGCTAATTGCCAGGGTAATCGGTTCTAACCATTTCCTTTCTAAAAGCATCGCTCTTGACTTGATCATTTAATTCTCAAAACGCCTTCGACTGACGGGAAAGTATGCTATTTTACTTGCAAAGCTGATTGCAAATTATTTTCTGATTGCAGATTTATTTTGTTTGTGACAAAATGTTTCCCGCTAATTGCTAAAATCATCTTGTAGGAACTTGCGTTTGAACACCTCATCTATTAACCCACTGTAGTTTCTCCCTAATCCCTGTTTTCATCCTTTTATTTATTTTAAACACCTATTTACAGGATCATTAATCCTCATCAATATTGTCTGGAATCCTTCAGCAACTACCAGGACTGTCTCTGCAAAGAAAACCTTACAGTCAGTGAAACTCGACACTCAACAGTCTGCCTTGCTCATCAACCTTTCCTTCCTGGGGTGGATGAGAGATGAAGAGAAAAGCCCTCTCGGCTTGATCCACGATGGGGAATGGAAAACAAGAGACACGAATCTGGTTGGTCAAGAGAGAAATATCTATTTTTTTTTTTAATTCAAGTTAGTTAACACACAGTGTAGCCTTGGCTTCAGGAGCAGAACCCAGTGATTCATCTCTTAACATCTGCAGCTCTGTTACTTGGGTTTAGTTTCTATCCTCCAGATTTTTTTCTGTTATTTTGCATTTGAGATGGAAGGAAATAGTATTGCACATAAATGTTCATTTCTTGAGGGGCTTCTGCACAGTGACAGAAGAGAACTGGTTTTTCCTAAATACCACGGAGATGACAGATTTATAAACCCAAAGACCAATCTTGGAGACTCTCATGTAGGGACGGGTCTTGACAAATGTCAGCCCGTGCCAGACCGGAGGTCCTTCTCAACACTGCCCCCTCCCCTCGAAGGCCAGCAGAGAGAAGGAACTCAGGTTTGGGGCCGAATAAACAAGCACTTGACAATTTCTCTGGGCTCTGTGAAGACGCAGCAATTGTCAAGAAAGAACTTTTATCTGACTCTAATTTTCCCCAGCTCTGCTTGGCCAAAGTTCATGTCGAGTTGACCTTAATTCATTTAGCGTCTTGGATATGCTTCAAGCTTAGCTATATTAACTCTTCCTTCCTAGTGGGCTCCCGTGCTCACTGCAAACCCCTTTCCTGGATCTGGCAGAGAATTGCCTATAATTATCCTTAATGTACTCCTGGAGCAAAGATATGCGTGTTAAGAGCCAAAATAGAAGGTTAACTACAAACTGCACAGTAATGCAATTACCTCCCAATTATCCCTTTCAATGCTTAGCGAATGAATAGGAGACGTTAAGCTCAATTCTGCAGTAGAATCTCTGGATATTGGAGGTGGGGGTGGAGGTAGGGAGAAGCAGAAGGAAGGAGCAAAATAAGGCTGCTGTGGGTAAAGGATGCCAGGGAATACTGGTGCCGTCTCACTGGAATGATTCCTCTCGGTATTGGATTTCTTTCAAATTCTTCTGGTTGCTGTATCCTGCAGAAGGTGCATTGGGTTAACAGAGTGTCCCATCTCTGTTTGATTTAGACCGTACTCAGCAATGACCTTGTGCAAACGTCTCTGTATAGGGGGCAGGTGCGTTATCCCCCAGAAGTGCGTATCCGGAGGTCATCAGATACAAGCGGTCCATCAGACGTAAGCCAGTCAGGAATGTTCGGCTGGGATGAACAGGGTATATACCCTGCCCAGGTTGGGCTATACCACAAAAGAGGGGCTCCACAAAACAGAGGAGACCTGAAAAGGGAGTTTAACCAAGGCAGCCTAATTGTAAAGCCAAGAGGAAGGACCCTAGTGCAAAGAGTGATGGGGACAGACTTTTCAAAGCCAAGTCCCTCCAGAGAATGTTGAGATTCCTCTCTGGCTGGAGCATGGCACCAGACGTGGAGATGACTTATAGGAACCCTAAGAGTTGGGGAATTAAAGGCACTCGTGTGCCAGCTTTACCGGCACCTACATCCCCCCCCCGGTGTCACACACGAGGGCAGCTACTCGTTATCAACCTGGACTTTGTCGTTGGTCAGCTGCAGCAAGCGACCCAGTATTCAAGACATAACCCTTACTTCTTTGTTTTTTTAAGTTCATTTCTTTAAATTCAAGTTAGTTAACCTACAGTGCGGTATCGGTTTCCAGAGCAGAACGCAGTGATTCATCACTTACACCCAGTGCTCGTCCCAACAAGCGCCCTCCTGGATGCCTGTCATTCGTTTAGCCCATCCTCCCTCCAGGAACCCTCAGTTTGTTCTCTGGATTTAAGAGTCTCTTATGGTTTGCCTCCTTCTCTGTTTTCATCTGATTTTTCTTTCCCTTCCCCTGTCATCTGTTGGGTTTCTTAAATTCCACATACGAGTTAAATCCTATGATATTTGTCTCTCTCTGCCTGACTTATTTCGCTTTGCTTAGCACCCTCCAGTTCCATCCACGTTGTTGCAAATGGCAAGGTTTCATTCTTTTTGATCGCCGAGTAGTATCCCATTGTATATGTATATAGACCACATCTTCTTCATCCATTCAGCGGTCAATGGACATTTGGGCTCTGTCCATACTTGGGTTATTGTTGATAGTGCTGTTATAAGCATTGGGGTGCACCTGCCCCTTTGAATCAGCATTTTTGTATCCTACTTCTTAAATGGCTCTTGTCCATTTTCATCCACTTAACAGAGATGTTTTTTTATTTTTTTAAAGTTTATTTATTTTTGAGAGAGACAGAGACAGAGCATGAGCAGGGAGGAGTGGAGAGAGAGGGAGACACAGAATCCGAAGCGGGCTGCAGGCTCCGAGCTGGCAGCACAGAGCCCGACGCGGGGCTTGAACCCACGAGCCGTGAGATCATGACCTGAGCCGAAGTTGCATGCTTAACCGACTGAGCCACCCAGGCGCCCCTTGACAGACATTATTATTCATCTAAATTATAATCTTTGTGATTATATTGGCTGCTATGGTCATATACTGTGGTGTAATAAATCATCCCAGAACTTAGTGGTTTCAAACAGCAATCTATCATGGTATGTCATGATCCTGCAGGTGGACTGGGGTCAAGGCAGCTGGGTCTGTCTCAAGGTGTCTCGTGTGGAGGCAGCTGGGAACGTGCTCATCTGAGAGCTCACCTGGTTCCATGTCTAAGGTGGCTCGTTCATATACGAGGCAGTTGCCACTGGTTATTTACTTAGGAGCTTAGCTGAGACTGTTGACTGGGGTACCTACATGTGGCCTTTTCTTTTTAGCTTGGGCTTATCCCAGCTTGGCAGCCAAGTTCTGAGGGAGAATGCCCCAAAGATAAGCATTCCAAAAGACCCAGGCAAGAGCCACCAGGCTTCTGATGACCTACCCGCAGAAATCCTAGAACGTATCTTTATCGTACTCCACTGGTGAAATGAGTCACTAAGGCCAGCTGGGATTCAAGGCTCCAGCTCCTGATGTGAGAAACACCACATACTTATAGGGAGGGAAAGAATGGGTGGTGGCCATCTTCGGAGACAACCTGCCACAGGAGCGAGAATCCCAAATTTCCATCATATGAAAATTGATATTCTTCCTTCAGTGCCATCATTCAGAAGAACAGTGATAATGCAGGACTGAGGGGAAAGGTCAATGGCACATTGCTAGCGTCTTCCTTCCAGGTTAAGGTCTCTCAAATTATTTCTGACCCTGTATTCGATGGAATTAGGTTTATCTATGAGTCACCAGAAAAAAAAAAAATGACTTTTGTGGCCTTAACACCACAGAAGTTCATCACTCATATAAAATCTGTCCAATGGCAGAAAGTTCTGGGCTGTTTTTATAGACTCTGTTCCACAAACTCTTCAAGGACATGGGTCCTTCTAGTTCAACACTCAGCCATCCTGAGAGCACAGCCCTCCTCAAGGTCCAAGATTGCTTGGCATTGGCCAAGTGGCAAGATGGAAATAGGGATGAAGACGAGGAGCTGAGAGCTGACGCTAGCTGCTCGTCAAGCAAGTTCTAGAATCCTCCATGCAATACTTCTGCTTACGCCCCGACTGGCCAGAACCCAGTCACACAGTCAGACCAGCTACAAAGGGACCTGCAACCTTTGTTTTGGGTCACCATCTTCCTGTTGAAAATTCATGGCTTTAGATTCTTTTTTTTTTTAATGTTTATTTATTACTTAGAGAGGAGAGAGAGAGAGAGAAAGAGGTGGGGAGGGAGGGACAGAGAGAGAGGGAGACCCAGAATCCGAAGCAGGCTCCAGGCTCTGAGCTGTCAGCACAGAGCCCGACGCGGGGCTCGAACTCACGAACTGTGAGATCATGACCTGAGCTGAAGTCAGACGCCAACCGACGGAGCCACCCTGGCGCCCCCACGGGTTCAGATTCTAAAGGAAGCCTGAAATATTGGTTATAAGGGGATCCACCAGTGCTCTCTGGGTAAACCCACCCCCTTCTGCCCTTCCGAGTAATCACACTCTTGACACTCCTATCACGATGCTGGAAGGATTTGCTCCTCTCCTTTGAAAATCTCTGTTCTTTCCGTGTCCCGTATCCAAGATGTTTTGGTGAAACTGTATCATCCTTAATTTCCATTAAGAAAATCACAGGCATCTTTGAGTTTCCAATCAGGAAGGTATATTATAATATTCAATGTGCCCTTTCAAATATTCTTCCTCTCTGATATTCTCATTAGCCTGGTCACTGTTCCCAATACACTCAGTGTCCTGATCGAGAGCCACTCCTTCAGGACAGACAGAGCCACAGACTTCATTCGGAGCGCCAGCTCGGATTGCAAGTGGTAACCTGGAGAACTTCATGTGGGCACCTGAGGCTCGTGTGTAGAGCCCAGGTTCTCCCTGGTCTCCACACTGAACCCAGTAAGGGGGATGGGCTACTGGTACTGTCCGCCTCTCCCCTGGCCCCGTATCAACCCAGGCTGACCAAGTACCATCGACATCGTGCGTCGGACTTCTGACCACTTCCTCTGGGGGTCAGCCCCACACCCAAGCCAGGCTCCCAGCCTCCGTGCTGCCTGATCCCCAGCCTGCTTCCTCTCCATTTCCTCCTGAGGGGTGAAGTCCCAGCACGCCTTGCTACTCAAAGCCCCAGGGTGATGGCGTCACAGGGGCTGGGTCCTATGGAAATGACAATGAGGGCAACGGAAATCCTGAAAGGGGAGTTATCCGCATGGCTGAGACCTCTCCACTCCCATCGGCAGGGAAGGGAGCAGAATGATCACCCAAGGAGGCCAGCAACTGACAGACAGGAAGTGAGCACAGAGAATCCTAGAAAAATCCCATCGATCATCAGGGGCCAGAAACCAGGGGACAAGCCTGTAAGCGAAGAACCAGGTGGTGCCAGACTGAGCGGGTGGTAAGACTCGGAGGCGGGAACAAAGAAAAGAATCAAGGACACCCGATGCGAACAAGGCCAGGTGCCCAAAATGCCATCTCACTGGGCATGGAACACACAACAAGAGGACAGTCAGCCTGGCCAAGGGGTTCAGGGTCAGGATGGGCACCGCAATCAGAAGAGAAACTGACTCACCCGGGACTTAGCTTGGAAGGGGGGACGGGGGGGGGGGGGGGGGGGAAGAGCCTATTCCAAGCAGGCAGGTCTGGCTTAGAAGAGCTGAGACAGCCAGCAGCCACTTCAGATGGAAAGCTGCCCGCGTTTCATCGAGTGCTTTTCCAAAGGCGGCCCTGGGAAGCTGCGGCTGCGGCTGTAACAAAGCCAGCGGAGCCCCAGACAAGCCTTTTGTAAGGCCGGTTGCTCCATTTTGTTTCACATAATTTATTGCTCAGTACCTATCGATAATACGATTGTCAGCCCCGCAGACATTTTCCATTTTAATAGTTCACATGAGATACCGCATTATTGATCCTACACCACTAAATAAAAAACTCGTTTGTCAAGGGAGCACAGAATGGCTTCTAATGGACACAGCCAAACACCTGCTACTAGTTAGGGAAGAAAAATAACCATCCTGCCGCAAGGACATTTGGAAGCGGCCTCGAGATGCTCTTTTTTAGGGATTCGCAGGGCTCTCCGAAAACAGGGGTGCTTTCTCCAAACGTCCGAAGGCTGACTTTCCCATTGATGGTAGGAAAAAGCTGCCATTCACAAAGCATCTACCATGTGCCAGGCATTTTTACCTTCTGTGCCTCATCTTACGTGGCTTTCCCGGCGATCTAGCAAAGGCACATATTGGTACATTTCACAGGACGCTCTGGCAAGTGAGGCACAGAAAACAGCAGCAAACGGAAAAAGGTGTCTGTTTCTCATTTAGAAAGTCTGATGGCCGATGCTCAGGTGCCGACTGATTCCAGGGCTCTGTCATCCTCTCAGCTTTTCCCACACGGCCACGAGGCAGATGCCAGGCAAGCAACCAATGACGTCTGCCACTTTCAGATGAGGGACCCTGGGTGACCTCAGTGACTCAGCCCATGTTCCGTGACTAAGAAGGAGCAAAGACGCCAGAATCTTTGTCTGCAGGGTTTCAAATGAGTTTTCTTGCCATGGATGATACCAACACTTTACCAACCACACCGTGGTATGGGCTGAGCTGTGTCTCCCACAGCCAAAATTCATATGTTGGCGTCCTAACTCCCAGTGCCTCAAATATGACTGTTTGGAGATGATCTTTAATTTTTTTCAATGTTTACTTATTTTTGAGAGAGAGCATAAATGAGGGAGGGGCAGAGAGAGAGGGAGACACAGAATCCGAAGCAGGCTCCGGGCTCTGAGCTGTCAGCACAGAGACCGACGCGGGACTCGAACTCACAAACCACGAGATCGTGGTCAGACCTTGAGATCGTGGTCAGACCTGAGCCGAAGTCAGACCTTCAACCGACTGAGCCACCCAGGCGCCCCAAGATGGGGTCTTTAAAGAGGTAATTAAGTTAAAATAACATCATTAAGATGGGCCCTAATCCAACCTGACTGGTGTCCTTATAAGAGGTTAGGACAGAGACATGCACAGAGGGAAGACCATGTGAGGACACAAGGAGAAGGCGACCATCTGCACACCAAGGAGAGGCCTCAAAAGAAACCAACCCTACCAACACCTTGATCTTGAACTTGCAGCCTCCAAAATGGTGAGAAAATGAATTTCCATTTATCTGCTAACTCTCTCCTTTCATCAGGAATTTCCCCCTTCCAGTTAACGTGTGTTTCTTCCTCAAGGACCAACTAATATTTCACAGTGTTATAGAGCTGTAATTTATATAGAATAAGGTGAATTATTTTTAGAGAGAGAGCATGAGTGGGGGGAGAGGGGCAGAAGTGGGGAGAGAGAGAGAGACTATCTTAAGCAGGCTCCGCACTCAGCATGGAGCCCGACTTGGGGCTCGATTCCACCACTCTGGGATCATGACCTGGGCTGAAATCAAGAGTCAGACGCTCAGTTGGTTGAGGCACCCCAAGGTGCACATATTTGATAGGCTTTGAGATATGGATACACTCGTGAAACCATCACCATATTCAAAAAAACGTACACATCATCGCCCCCGAAATTTTCTTTGTGCCCCTTGGTAATTCCTCTTCTCTGCCCCCACCCCACCCCTGGCCACCACTGACCTGCTTTCTGTCCCTATCAGTCAGTTTGTGTCTTCCAGAGTTTTATATAAATGGAATCATGCGGTAAGTGTTCTTTTGTCTGACTTCCTTGACTCAACGTAATTATTTTGAGATTCAGCCATGCCACGTGTCTCACCAGCTCATTCCCCTTTTATTGTTGGGTAGCGTTGCATTGTACGGATATACCACAGTATGTTTCCCCAATCACCTCTTGAAGACCGTTTGTGTTCTACCTAGTGTTCGCCGTGAACATTCACATGTAAGTCACTGCATGGAAAAATGTTTCCTTTTGTCTTCAGTGAACATCTAGACATGGACTGGCCGGATCCTATAGGGAGTGAATGTTTAATTTAACTTGTGAAGAAATTGGTGCCCTCTTTTCCAAAGTGGCTGTCCCAGCCGTCGGGGATGGCAATCAGTTCTTCTGCTTCATCCTCAACACTTGGTCGATCTTTTCCTATTTTAGCCATTCTAATAGGTGTGCAGGGATAGGCTCACTGTGGTTTTAATTTGCATTTCCTTAATGATGAATGATGCTGGCTATCTTTTTATGTACTTAGTGCTTATGTACATCTTCTTTGTTAAAGTGTCTACCTTGGACACTAATCTGTCAGCCTATGCATCGCCTCCAGTCTGTGGCTTATCTTTTTCTTCTCTTTTTTGTTAACCGAAGTCTAGTTGACATACACTGCTACCCTTTGTTCCAGGTATACAACACAGTGATTCGACATCTTTTTATTCTCTTAGTGTTTGGGGCAGACGAGAAGTTTTTAATTTCAAATTAAGGTCGGCTTAGCACATTTTTTTCTCTGAAAAATCGCACTTAGAGTATTGTCTCCCGACTCTTGGCATAGACCACGTAAGATATGACCCAGATAAGCCCTCCCTTCACTGTCCTTCACTATCTTACAAGCCTGTGTCTTCCCAAACTCCAGGCATGAGGGTTTGCCTTATAAACGGAGATGAACACGATGTTGGAATCACACTCTTTAGTCTTCAGTAATGACCTTCTTCACCCCAAGACATGGGCACCATCCGGAGCAGGCAACCACTAAGGTCGAGCCAGGAAAAGCTTTTAGCGAAAGTATCTGCTTTTCTCCCACACGACCGGAGAGGGTCCGGCTGAGTGGGATCCATCTTGCCCCACACACGTCCTTGCCTAGACAGTCACCCTTCTCTCTTACAGCTTCTCATTTGGGGAAAAGCGGGGTGAATGTATGAAAACTAGAGTTACCAGAAGAATATCATTCTCTGTGTGTCCGAACCATGTGGCATTTGTATATATTAATATTAATTTTAATAATCCTGAAATCTTCATAGGATCATACAAATCTAATAACCATTAGCTACGGGGCACCATATAGTGTCAGGTAATTTACATACTTCATTCGTTCATGAATTCTTCCCATACTTTCATGCTTCCATATCTTACTTTTAGACCTTTGATCCATTCGGAATTTATCCTGATGTAGACATGAGGCATGGACCCAGCTTTTTTGCCCCCTCCAGTTTATACAGCCCGATTTATGGATGAACCCATTTTTTCTCCACTGATTTGAAATTCCTCCTATATCATCTACAAACCTCTTTCATATATTTCCATCTGCTTCTGAACTTTCTATTCTTTTCCATTGATCCGCTTGACCAAGCGCCTTACTGTTTTTATTACTGAGGCTTTATGATATGTTTTAAAATCTGCCAACGGTCTCCCCCACCCTCTTTCTTCCCCCAAAGGTTTTTGGCATAATCATTATTATTTAAATCTCCATTCAATCTACCCAGTTCCAAATCAGGAATCGTGTAAAAATGCTACAGATTTTTTGTACTCCGCCCCAGCCCTCCCACACGGGAGTCTTCATGAAAGGAGTCGGGACTGTGTGTTTTTAACAACTGCATCAAACACCATCAGCCACCCAGCATGTGGGAACCGCGGCTTGGAAAAGCGGATCCTGAAAACAGCCAAGAGGCGTTGCGATGCACCAGGTGACAGCCTGACAGGTACATGTGGCGTCGGATGACCGCAGGAACCGTGGATCTCTGGGAACTTGCCCTAGGCCTGGCCTGGCAATGGTAACGCTCAATGCATGTGTGCTCAGTAAGTTAACAGATGAAAACACGGACACAGACAGAGGACAGACACGTATCATGGAAAGGGCCGCGGGAGGGCTTGCTGGGAAACCCCTTCCTGCTCAGACACCACGATGGAGAGACTGGCCAAGCAGAGAGAAGTGGAAGGAGGGACGCCTTCCCTGAAGGCACCAGCAGAGTCAGGAGCGGGGGAGGCCAAGAAGGTGGAGAATGAGACAAGTAACTGACACGCAGGCCTAGAGATGGGTCTCATACCTTTCTGTGCTCTTGCGTTTGTCCAGGTGATTGAGGCACATGCCACAGCTTCAGGTGTGGGTGGAGGAAGTGAAGGAAAGAGTTTGGAGGAGCTATGTGAAGTGAACAGTCCCTGCAAGACCCAGTAATGACGGCCAGGACCGGGCTCCGGAAGAAAAGAGCCCAGGAGCAGAGGGCGGTCAGTCTCTGTGGGACAAGATGGCCGGAAAGAAGCATTTGCCCCGACCGTGCAGAGTCACAGGCTTCTTGAGGCAGCTGGCCTGGGGAAGGGTCCTCAGAAGGAGGGGATCTATCTGTCTATCCTTTACCATCTTCCCCCCACCGTGGTCCTACCCCTGGCCCACAGAGAAAATAAAATCCCCGCCCAGCTTCTTACCTGCCCCAAAGAATGCAGGATGCAAGGGAACATCTGCCCCCCTCCCTACTCCTTCCTCAGCTCCTCCCCACAGAACGTTCTGATCATCCCAAAGCAGATTTTCCCAGGGAAGGTGTCAACGTGGAGACCTAGGCAGGAGAGACCCGGAACCCAAAGACATTTCAGGCGCTGGCAAAGGGCCAGGTTGGACCAACTGAGGCATGAAGTTCACCTTCAGTCCACTCACGTCACAAGAACGTGCAGGCATTGCTTTTATCCATTTTTTAGAGCTGAGCAGGCGGGCGCTTGGCCAGAGTCACCAAAACGTGTGCGTGTGGGAGGTGTGCCAAGACGGTCCAGAAACCTCTCCGAGCCTCTCTGGCGAAGGCAAGTTTCTTGCGCCTCGTAAAATCTTCATACCGCGCAGAAGGAATCGGCAACAGCTGCACATCTTCGTGGAGGCCGGGGAGGGCCGGGAAGCCCAAGCCACCATCTGGGAGCGTGCAACGTTATCTTCTGCTGCAAGGAACTGTCTTCCTAAGTTCTCTTGGCCCTTGCCAGGAAAGAAATAGTACATCCGCTGACTGCGTCCGTTGGCATCTTTCCATTGATCATGTCACCGCTGCACTGTGACAATGACACAGTGACAGAGAGGGCACCAATGTCTCGTCTTGGTCCTTCTCACATGTGACTCACTAATCGACATTGATCACAAGCCCTGGATACCTCTCCGTCAGAGGCACCATTAATTCATACAAACAAGGCCTTGGTTCATCGGGGCAAATCCACTTGTAAAAGTAGGGACTGGTCCATGAAATCATCCACTGGCCTGGAGGCCACTGTGGTCTTGATCACACGGATTCTCAAACGGTGCTCCCCAAGGCAGCAGCGTCGGGATTACGTGGGAACTTATAAGCAATGCAGATTCTCAGGTAACCCCGCCCCCCCGCCCAGAACAACTGAATGGGAAACTCTGGGGGCGGGGCTTAGCACTCAGTGTTTACCCCACTGGTAAAACCCCACTCTCCAGTGTGTGAACCACTGGTCTGCACAATGTAATAGAAGCCTGTCCTGAAGTTCCCCGTAAGGCTTCAGAAAAAAATCCTTATCCTTTGTGTGGGGGAGAGCCAGGACAGATGGTCCAACCAGATCCACCCTCTGTCGGCTGTGAAGGTCCCCACTGGTGAAGGCCACACTGCCTTCTGCACAGCCTTCCCCGCGAGAGCCCAATATGGGGCTGTGAGCAAGACAATCCTGCCACTATGGAGTCATTACTATTCAAGTCAGAGTCCCTGGAGCTCCCGTTGGCCCATGAGAACCTCTATGAGGCCTTTCCAGAATTGACCTACAGACGCAGATCATTCTATTCTAGCACTAAGGTCACATACCCAAAATTCAAAGTCACAATGGGCCACCAACCCTCATTCCTCGCTGGAGTCTGGACCTCTCAACTTCCTGGCCAGCCAGCACATCGGGAGAGCTGAGCGGTGTCTGGGGAGCAGGAGAGTCACCCACCAGCCTTGAATTTTTGTAGCTGGAGAAAATTCAATGGGAAGGACCAGAGGCTGCTTTGAAAGGGAAGACGTGAGCAGCCGTTCATAGCTTATCCAGACGCAGTAAGAGCTAACAGCTACTGAGGGCTCACGGTGTGAGCACTGAGCCTCCCACACTCTGTCCTGGTGTCCCCATGACAGCTAAAAACCCTGTGGGGCTTCAACATCATTATGCCCACCCTACAGATAGAGTGACTGAGGCTCAGCCAGGCTGAAGGATTTGTCCAAAACCATGCAAAGAGAGAACGTTGAAATCAAAATTTGACCTGAAGTATGGTCTGACAGCAGCAACTGCAATTCTCATGGCCCTCTTTAAAAAAGGAAAAAAAGAAAAGAAAGGAAGGAAGGAAGGAAGGAAGGAAGGAAGGAAGGAAGGAAGGAAAGAAAGAAAGAAAGAAAGAAAGAAAGAAAGAAAGAAAGAAAGAAAGAAAGAAAGAAAGAAAGAAAAGAAAAGAAAAGAAAAGAAAAGAATTTCTATAGGGGCACCCGGGTGGCTCAGTTGGTTAAGCAGCCGACTCTTGATTTTGACTCGTGAGATCGAGCCCCGTGTTGGGCACTGCTCGGACAGCATGGAGTCTACTTGGGATTCTCTCTGTCTCAGCCCCTCCCCTGCTCCTTCTCTCTCTCTCCCTCCTTTCTCTCTCTCAATAAATCAATAAGTATTTTTTAAAAAGAATTTATATATACAGTTGACCCTTGCACAACACAGGTTTGAACTCTATGGGGCCGCTTATATGTGGATCTTTCTTGATAAATGTGATAACAGTATTTTCTCTCTTCCTTATGACTTTCTTAATGGCATTTCCTTTTCCCTAGCTTACTTGATTACACAAATATGGTATATAACACATGCAACACACAAAAATATGTGTTCACTGACTGTTCACGTTATCAGGAAGGCTTCCGGTCATCAGTAGGCTGTTAGTAAAAGTTTTGGGGGCATCACAAGTTAGATGTGGATTTTCAACTGTGCAGGGGGTCGGCACCTGTAACTCCTGCGCGTTCAAGGGTCAATTGTACAGATTTGGGTGAGCGTGTGTGTATGTAGGGAGGGGGGTTATAGATCACAGTTCCTCACAAATAATCCTTTGGGTTGCCTCTTGATAATCTTGGGATAAGCACTCATCAGGGGAGTGTAAGGAAGCAATAAGGGAGACATTGCTACCCCTAATCAGGAACGCAGAATCATGGGCTCAGACCAGGTCGACCAGCTGACTAGTGCAGGGTGCTGGGCCAGCAGGGTTGGGGCCTGTTTGGATGAGACAGTCAGCAACCCGTACATACATACTAAGCATGCACAGCACAGAGATGAGCCCTGGCAAAGGAGGACACCCACCTCCTTTATTAAGTCACTTCAAGTATAATTCCATTCAGCATGTAACTGGAGAAGAAAGTGCTGTCCCTCTGTGCAATTCTGGGCTCTTGACAGTAATGAAATGTGCAACCTGTGAGCAATTATTTAAATATTCAGCACTTTGCATGCATGACTGGATCAGCCCTGTAATCAGAATCCTGGGAACATGGAATTTTGGAATGGAACAGACCTTAGGGGCCATGTAATTCAACCCCTTGATTTTCACAGATGCGGAAATGGAGGTCCAGAGAGGTCCTGTCATTCTCCTAAGGTCCCTGGGACAGGAACCCACCCCAGATTCCTGGTCTTGTATCCTTTTAGAAAACAGGGCTGGGAGAGCTAAAACCCTGCTGCTGCATCATTGTTGGATCTGACACAGTCATCTTATAACTGAACGCAAGCACAGGTTTGCCAAATGCCCAAGTCACAAGTTACGCCGCTATGATTCTATTCTCAAGGATTTATAAAATACCCCAGTGATGGAATCCTATACACAGAGCCACATAACATTTAATTTTTTATAGAACACATATTGATGGGAACAAGGACGCTCAATTTTTACAAAATCTTAGCTACCTGCAATACGGAACAAAATATAAACAGCGTTCATACCTTTTTATTTCACACACACAAAAAACTGTTCCTTCCCATTTCTGTCTACCTCTATTCTTGCAACTTCACATGTATTTGAGTGCTAGCTGACATCCCGCGGATACGACCACAACAAAAAAGGAGAGAAAAATGAGAGCTGATCATTTCTCAATGTTTCCTGGCTCATAAACACAAAATTTTCCTTGGCGGGGGAGGGCAGGGGTGAGCGGGATGGGGGGCGGGGGGTTGGGGGGGGAAGGTGTACGTACATTCAAAAACAGACATGTCAACTTGTTAATTAAGTGATGCAAGACAAGAAGGCTGACCTATTTCAGCAGATGTGTATCAACTCTGCCTCAAAAGTGCCACAAAGATTTCTAAAAATAACAACGCGCTACGCTCTTCAAGGTGTGGTCACATGGAAGGGCTCACATACTGCTACCGGAAGTATAAGGTGGCATAGTCACAACATACTATCACTGAAGTGCCATTAATCAAGGAAGACGCGTTGGAAGAGTTGAGCTTTAAGCCAAGTCTCAAAGAAGGTTACACAGGTGGAGGAGAAGAGAAGAGCGAAGGGTCAAAATGGAGGAACTCTGACCTCTGCCCACTCCTCCCTGTTCCTTCTTTAAGGACCGCCATGATTACATTAGGCCCACTTGTGAAATCCAAAATAACCTCCCCATCTCAAGATCCTAAACGTAATCACGTCCACAAAGTCCCTTTGCCATGAGAGGTAACATTCACAGGTCTGGGGCACTGAGACCGTGGATGTCTTTGGGGACCATTACTCTGTCCCCCACAGTTCTTAACCTACCGTGCCTCTATTTCCCTCATCCGTGACATGGGTTTAGTAATACGGTATCCACTTCCTAGGGTCATTGTGGGCATTAAATGGCTTAGTACTTCTCAAGTGCCCAGAACAGTGGCAGGCACTAGTGAAAACTCAGAAGCATGTTTTCTATTTCGATCTGCCCATCTGAACGCATGAGTGGAACTTGCTCCTTCACCCCTGAGCTCCTTAAGACAGTGGTTTTCAAATCTTCTAGACCATGACTCACAATAAAAATACACTTTACACCATGACTCAGTACACCCAAAGATTTATGTACTCACCCAGCTAAAATCAATGTTTCACAAACAAAATTAACCCCATTATGCGTAATGGATTCCGATATATTCCACTTCGTTTTCCTGCAATGAAATAAGCCCAGAGGAGCCTCGTTAAGACTTCCACCCTGGCATCCAAACTCAGCATCGTTTCTTTTTTTCCACCTGGTGGGACCAACAACCAGCAGAAGCTGTGTGAGGCTGCAGACCCCTCGCTGCTGCTTCGGGAAGTCCCGCTTTCCCCAGTTAAGCTGGAAAAACTGAAAGGAGAGAACAGGAAGATCGGGGCCATCACTCCCATTGCAGACTTCGGCTTTCGTATGTCAGCATTCAAACTCTTGTGATCATTGAGCGGCTTTAAGGAAGTTGACAAGCTTTAATTTGTCAACCTTCTTGGCGTCGACGCTGGAGAGCACCTAATTGCCCTGTCCTCCTTATTCACGCCGTGTGACCGGGGTGAGTTGCCACTGGCTCATCACGTTGACAAGGTTTCCGTGACAGCTTCTCTTGTCCACGCATAACCAAATCTGGAGAGGCTGTCGTTCAGTTTGACAAAGTGACAAGACAGCACTGTCAATCTCCCAGATGGGTGCGGGAACGCGGTGACTGACAAAAATCTAAGGGTCATGACAAATCCGATCGTTACTGTGTCCAGAGGCTGACAGCTGAGGAAGCATTCCTCCGATGGTTCAAAGCCTGCACATTTTTCACCTCAACTGGCCTGAGAAACATGTAAAGGTGACCAGCATGTGTGTGTATTTCGCTCGGGACGTGACAGTCCCTGCCAAGGCTCTTCAAGAGTCTTCCTGCTGCCACCGACCAATGTGGCCACCCCTCAACTTTGCCTCTGGCTCCCCGGGTCACTGGACAAGACTGTGAGCTTCCCTGATTCACAGGTGCCTGGGATATGACATCTGAGGGGGCTTCAGACACCCAACCCGGCTCCACAAAGGCACGTAATACGCAAAGACACTCAAGAGAAGAGACCTGCGTGTGGACAGATATGATTGTTAGTAATCACGGGTATGGGTCTTGCAGGTAAGTAACATCAGCATCCATACAACACGCAGGTGGAGTCAGTCATTCCCAACCCTGGCTGCCAACTAGAATCCTCTAGGAGCTTTGAAGAAGCATCCATGTCTGGGTCCAACCTCCAACTTCTGATTTTATTGATCTGGGGCGTGTTCTGGAATGCTCAGTATTTTATAATGGCTCCAGAGGACTGGATTGCACAGCCAGGGTTAGGAAACCCCTTGAGCTTGGCTGCCTGGGTTCAAATCCACGTGTTCCCAGCTACTAGCTGTGTAACCTCGGGCAAGTGATTGAATTTTTCTGGGCCCATTTCCTCATCTGTAAAAATGGAAGTGAGGATAATAACACTTCATTCCTAGAGTTGTTTCAAGGCTTAAATGAGCTGTTAGATAGAAGGTCCTTACTACGTCGCCTGAGAGACAGCACATGATAAATAGATGTCAGCTACTCCTGTTATTTAAGGATTTCCTGTATTTAAAAAAAAAAAAAAAGGCTCAAAAAGAAGGATTGAGCAAATCACGCAGCACTGACCTTCTCTTCATGGCCTTCTCTAAGACAGAATGTTGAGAGAGAGAAGGAAAGAGTAACTCTAATGCTCTTGGCCTGAGCAAGTGGAAGAATGTTTCGTTCAGCTTCATTTTGTCTGGTTCGATCCTTGTACCATTCCCATTATACAGAAGAAAACAACTGAGGCTCAGAGAGGTTAAAGAGTTGGCACAAGATCAGAAGGTCTTGGAGAACAGTCAACCCAAGAGTCTAACTCTGATATTTCTAGCTCAAAAGTCCACGATTTCTTCCCACTCCCTCATACTGCATCCCCAGGTGGATGTGCGTCTGGTCTTTAAAAAGGTGACGCATGTGGGCAGGAGGCCATGAAAGAGAGAAAGTCCAGTTGGATAGGAGTCATGAAGGAGAGATGGACTCAAAGCCCTTTGTGTCTTAACAGTCTGTGATTTTGAGACAGAGACAATGCTCGACCCGCAGACAAGCGGGCTGGCATTGTCCTTCCCTGGAGGGAAGGACCCTCAAGCAGAGAGGAGTGTGAGCCCAGCTGGAGAACACAGCAGTGAAGGGCCCGATGGCTGCAGACCTGGGAGTCTGCACGGTAGCCTGCAGAGCCACAAAGGTGCCGCTCTGTTGAAAATCCTTATTAAACTCTGTTTAAATGCATTACGTTAAATCATGCAAGCTGCAAAAAAAAAAAAAAAAATCACAATGTGAGAAATTATACCGCACGGATGATCCATTGTCTTCAACAAATAGATGGCAAGAAAAACGCAAAAAAGGGGAGAGACGGTGAAGATTAGAATGCCAAATGTAATGGCGGGTTTTGACAGAATGCCGATGCAAACAACGGAAACACACGCGCAGGCACGCACGCACACGCACAAGGAGTGATCGTGGAAATGTGGGTGCTGGCTGGATATTTGAGGAGCTAATGAATCCTTCCTTTGAGTACATTACAAACTAGCGAGCACGTATAAAGAGGGAAGTCATACAACTGAGTTTCGTAAGACAAGGGTAAGGAGTGCTACAAGTTCCAGAGAGAAAATCCGTAAAATGCCGTGATGGGTCTGAGGAAGGAGTTTAGTGTCAGAACAAGGAAGAGGGGAGCTCCCACTGGTTGAGCATCATCTGAACACGATCTGAGCCAGGCCCTTCCTCGCCGCCTTTTATAACCAGCAGTGGCTTTCAAACTATGCTCGGCCGAATCCAGGGGGCTCCCTGAGAGCCCCACCCGAGGCCATGTTGGTGGCTGAGGTGCAAGTGTTATCGTGGGCTCCTTCAACCAGGATAGCTCAGCTCTGGGAGTCTCCTGGAGAGAATTCAGTTGGAGAAAATGCGTAACTGAAAAGAACCCCCTGAGCTATGGGTTTCCTAGTTGCCTCCACCCCCGGCAAGCTGCCCTTAGCTCTTCCCGATGGTCAGGTTCACTGTGAAGGGCTTTGCTGAGAGGGGAAGCAAGCCAGCGAGAGCACAGACCCCAGCCAGCTGCAGTTCAGCCGACTCAAGTCATACACAGCGCATTAAATTAGAAGTGCACGATCTACTTCGCCTTATTAAAAAGGACGCCGGAGCGGATAAATTTTATTGCAATAAATCTCATCGTGGACAAACGGCAGCCATATATCTGCACGGTAAAATCTGATGATTATATACGGTTTCAATGATTTATTGGGCCAATGAGAAGGGCGTGATTCAGAGCCGAGCGCTGCGTCCAGACATGTGGATCCCAGAATGAAGGTCCTGGCATCCTCCTCCAAATGGAAAACACCTGCCAAGGACACCGGACTTTTGCAGACACACAAAGGTCCCTCTGGGTTGGGCCTCTAGAGCAACGACATGGCAAGGCAGGTGGCTGGTGGCAGAAAGCTCTACCCCGACACCAGCAGTGCAAACCCCTGCTTCGGAGACACGGAGCCTAAGCCACTGGTCAGAAACCGAGGCAGTGAGTCCCTCTCTAATGTGACATCTGCTTCCCCAGGCAGCCAGAGCCCCTCCGTGTCCCCTTACCCACCCCATGACACCCCCAACTCTTTCTGTGACCTCTAAAACATCACCTCCTCACAACACTCATTCCCAAGATGCTCCTTCAAAATAAACATCTGCAGCCAAACATATCTGGGGGAAAGTTGCATGTAATGTGCCTCCTTTCAGAGGTCTATATCATCTTTACTCTGTACAACCGACACGCCGCTTTGTCGCTCCGGGTTCCATGGCTCTTCTGGAAAGTGCCCTTCCCCATCTCTGCCCTTCATGTATGTACTCAGGGAGCGCGCGTTCTGCTCAATGTGATGGGGGCAATCTTGGCTGCAGCTGATTGGTCTAAGAAAAAGCATCTGCCCTACGCTTGGCCAATCACAAAATTCTTTTCCCAGACTCCACCTACTAGCCACATTTGATTGGCCCCAGGATGGGTAATTGAGTCACATGAGGCCAGGGAATTAGGCCCTGGGAATTTGGGACAGAAACTGTCAGGACTTTTGTCCTGCTTGAAGCCGTAAGCTAGAAAGCTCTGAAACCAGCCATCACTACATTTCCCACCATGATGAACTACAGAGCAGGAAGAGGTTTGGATGTGAGGGGTGGGGGGCTGGATAGTGAAAAAGAGGCTCTGGAAGGAGCATGGATGGGAGATAGGAGTCTGAGTGGATCTTGAGCCCAGCCGGAGGCGCTTCTGGAAGCCCCTGTATGGTCGGCCTCAGTGCTGTGAGATAAGGTGTCCCACGTCCTGCTGAGCAGTTTTCCTTTTCACAAGGTTGGCTTCTCCACTTCAATCAAAAGATTCCGGCACATGGCTGCCTGGGTGGCCCGGTACCGCTAAGCTCCGACTCTTGATTTAGGCTCAGGACATGATCTCAAGGTACATGGGTTTGAGCCCTGCCTCAGGGTCTGTGTGGACAGGGCAGAGCCTGCTGGAGATTCTTATTCTCTCTCTCTCTCTCTCTCTCTCAAAATAAATAAATAAACATTTTTAAAAATTCCGGCACGACTTACTGCAGTGAGGAAGCCCATTTAGCCTGCAAGAGCCCAACATTTCCAAATATATTTGCCCACTCTACCTTTTTTCATGTTAATGAGTTATCTAGTTAATGGAATTACCGCTTTTATCGTCTCCCCTTAAACTACTCTCCATCCCCTTCCGTGAAATGCTCTTTTGGGAAATGCTGCCTTAAAGAGAAACTCCTCAAAATACAACATGGCCCCAAATGAGACATGTCTGTAAAAGTTTATTTCACGGACATGAACGGGGAGCCACAGACCCTGTGGACTAGAAATCTTCAAAGGTCACTTGTAGCAGAAGAATTCTGGACTTTGTCAATTACCCGGAAATACCTTCACTTCCTCTAAGGGACCAGATGATGAGAGCAAGAAAGAACTCTGTTGTGAATAAATGCTTGTTGTTCTCCAGAAACGTGGCCATGGGCTGTGTGCATCCATTAACCTCCAGCCTAAGATCCCAAAAAGGGATTCTGGCAGAACCCAGGCAGCCTGTGAAGGGGATAAAAGAGACCACATACCCTGTCTGTTAGCAAACACTGACGGGGAAGAAGTCTCTTTGCTCAAAGATACACACACACACACACACACACACACACACACATGGAAAAGTGGGTCTGTAAAAAGCATAATAGGCACATGAAACTTAAAGTGTACATGTTGTGTTGGGGCACCTGGGTGGCTCAGTCGGTTGAGCGTCCGAGTTCGGCTCAGGTCATGATCTCGCAGTCCGTGAGTTCGAGCTCCGCATCGGGCTCTGTGCTGACAGCTCAGAGCCTGGAGCCTCCTTCGGATTCTGTGTCTTCCTCTCTCTCTGCCCCTCCCCTGCTCATGCTCTGTCTCTCTCTCTCTCTCTCTCTCTCTCAAAAAAATAAACATTAAAAAAATTTTTTAATTAAAAAACTCTCAAATAACCACTACCAGATGAAATATATATATATATATTATACAATATATATATACATCCCCAGTATTTATTAACAAACACTTATAAATATTCAGATATCAAAAATAGAATGGGGCAGCTTGTATATAATGTACACATGCAAAATGTATTTTAAACACCCTGTGAGTTTCCCATCTTTATGGCTGCCGAGCTCTTTGCTAACCTCCGACCCTCAAACTCCTTTTCCAAGTACCCAACAGCCTGAAGGCAGGTGATGTCACATTACAGGCTTTCAACATCACATCACTGTAGGAAACCAGCATCCACAGGGCTCCTCTGCCTGAAATCTGGAAATTGGAAGGGAATACTTTAATGTAGTGATTCTAGCCACTCGTGCCTGGGGGTAAAACCATCAAGCAACTTAGTGGGAGAAGAGAGACACAGGATCTCTTCTCCAAATTTTGGTGGAGTTAACAGTACCCCCCCCCCGCCCCCAAATCGCCCTTTGGAGGTCTGTCAGCTGTCAGTCTCCCAGTGTGGAAACCTCGCACGCAGCTCTCACTACGCGTTAATAATCCTTCTGCACGAATCTATTACCATCAGACATTC
Source organism: Acinonyx jubatus (assembly GCF_027475565.1). NCBI lineage: Eukaryota > Metazoa > Chordata > Mammalia > Carnivora > Felidae > Acinonyx > Acinonyx jubatus. Next base: position 25,140,403 of record NC_069398.1, read on the forward strand.
CCCGAAAAGTATACCTATATGTTTAGCTTGAACTCCCTAAAAAAAAAAAAAAAGGAAGGATTCATAAATATTTCAGGTGGAGGCTGAAAAAAAAAAAGATGAAAGAATTAAGAGGACAAATGGTTGCTGTCCTTGGGATGCTGTGTCATCAGTGGGGCTCCTGGCATCCAAAAGTGAGAAAATGCAGACGAAACACCAGGCGGTGTGCAAACACACTTGTCAAATTCACAGAGCCGGGGCGGGGAGGGGGGAGCTATTCCGGCAGTTTATCTGCCCCAAGTGGATTAGCTACTAGCAGAGATTGTGCAGATTTTTGCTGAGTTTACAATTTTCATTGTTAAATTTGAAAAAAAAAAAAAGGAGAAACATGGGGGAAATAAAATGCAGAGGAAACAGAATGTCAGAGCTGGAAAAGAGCCAAGAGGGTTAGTCCAGCTCCACCTCTGACAGGTGAGGAGGCTGAAGCCCATATAAGTAACCTGACTCACCCGAAGTCAAAGGAAGGAAGGAAGGGAGGGAGGAAGGAAGAGAGAGAGAGAGAGAAGAAAGACAGAGAAAGAGGGAGGGAGGGAGGGAGGGAGGGAGGAAGGAAGGAAGGGAAGAAGGAAGATAGAAGAAAGAGAGAGAGGGAGGGGGGGAGGAAGAAGGGAAGGAAGGAAGGAAGGAAGGAAGGAAGGAAGGAAGGAAGGAAGGAAGGAAGGAGAAAGGAGGAAAGGAAGAGAGAGAGAGACAAATGAGAGAGAGAGGGAGGAAGGAAAGAGGGAAGGAAGGAAGGAGGAAGGGCGAAAGGAGGAAAGGAAGGAAGGAAGAGAGGAAGGGAAAGAAGGAAGAGAAAAAGAAGAAAGAGAGAGAGGGAGGAAGGAAGGAGGAAAGGAAGGAAGGAAGGAAGGAAGGAAGGAAGGAAGGAAGGAAGGAAAAGAGAAAGAAAGATAGATGGAAGAAAAGAAAGAAAGAAAGAAAGAAAGAAAGAGAAAGAAAGAAAGGGAGGGAGGAAGGAAGGAAGGAAGAGAGAGAGAAGAAGAGAGAGGGAGGAAGGAAAGAGGGAAGGAAGGAAGGAAGAAGGGAGAAAGGAGGAAAGGAAGGAAGGAAGAGAGGAAGGGAAAGAAAAGAGAAAAAGAGAAGACAGAGAGGGAGGAAGGAAGGAGGAAATAAGGAAGGAAGAGAGGAAGGGAAAGAAGGAAGGAAGGGAAAGAGAGAAAGAGAAAGATAGATGAAAGAAACAAAGAAAGAAAGAAAGAAAGAAAAAAAGAAGAAAGAAAGAAAGTCACATGGATTTTTTTAATGACAGGCACTGGGAAAGGAAAATGGGGAAACTGACCAAAATCCAACCTCATGGCTGTCTCTCCCCAACTGCATTCTAGGCCCCGGGGAGTGGGGGGGGGCGGGGGGGGGGGGTTGGTGAAATAGGGGGCGGAGCTTTATTCCCAAATGCATCTCTCCCCCTTAATCTGCCAACGATATATATTCCCTTACCCTCTTCTGATTTTTGTTTCCTTTACTGTTGCTATGTAACAACCCACCCCAAAGTGCAGGGGCTTAAAACAACAACAATCCTCTGTTTTGCTGGTGGACCCACAATCCAGGCAGGACTCGGTGAAGAGACCCCTCATCTCTGCGCCACAATGTCTGGGGCACGGCCGGCAAACCTCTCAGTTGCTGGGAGCCCTCAGGGGTTGATGCTTCTGTTAGCTAGAACCTCAGCTTGACAAACTGTTGGCCGGAGCACCCACACGTCATCTCTCCTGGTGGCGGGGATTCCTGGCCGTCTGGTGGCGGGGCTCCAAGGACCAAAGTCCCAAGAGCACCAGGCGGGAACTGTACTGCTTCAGGACCTAGCTTCAAGGGCACATGGTGCCCCTTCTCCCATACTCGCTGGTGACCCAGAGTCCCTTGGAGGGGAAATAGACTTCACCTCTTGGGGAGACAACTTGTTACCTTGTTAAGTTGTGAAAAGAACACTGTAGTACGGGAAATGTTATTGGTGCCATTTTGGAAAATATATTCTGCCACAACTTGAGACAGGAATCTTCCATGAAAGGTTGGGTCGGGAGAGAAAACTGTACTTTTGAAGGCAACTGTGGGGGTGTAGGGACTGGAACAAGGGGGAGGAAAGGGAGGTGTTGAAAACACATAATCAAATGTTGTAATTCGTATTTGGAAAACACAAAAATGTTTTCACAACACAGACTTCAGAAAATAAAGCTTAAAAAGATCTCCTTGACTGGTAGGAATACACAGACAATACCGTGATTCCCAGGTTGCTGTATCAGGGTGGAAAAGCTCAGACTTTTATGTTTCAATAGAAGAGAGAGCATGGGTTTAAAAAGTCTGAAATTTATTAGCTGAAGATTTCTGTCTTGCGATAAAGGTTGAATCTCCTAGGAAGGCTGGTACAGTTAGCCTGCCTCGTTATATACACTTCATTAAAAAGTAAGCTTGTTGTATCCTTCTATTAAAAAAAAAAAAAAAAAAAAAAAAAGAGGTTTCAGTAAGGGTGATAAAACATTCCAGGGCCCTAAAGTTGTGGATGGGGAGACACTGCTGAAGGCAGAAGCTGGAATAATAGGGGGAAAAAAAAAAAGAACTCTCATGATTTTTCCCAGGGTCAGCTCAGCTTACAAGGGTCATGGTCCTAGTTTGGCTTGTGCTGCTACTTCTTGGGCTATTACCTAGTCCTTCCAGAATGTTCTGAGAAGGGTTCACAGTGCCAGAGACCAACAGAGCTAGACAGAGGGGCCTTTATGGTTGATATACATGTCACTATGTCCCTTTCAGATCATGGCAAACATTCCTAGCTGATCAACACACCCTTCCTGCTGATTTCAGGCAACTCAGGATCCTTCTCAACCATCCTCCCGTCCTCCTGGCCCCCAACATTCAGTGATCTGATCCAATGAGGAGTTCTCAAACTTTGGCTTCAGAACTCCTCTGCATTCTTAAAACGACAAAGGACCCTATGCTGGGAAGAATAACCATGGAACCATCAGCCCGGACGGCAGAGCCACAAACCAGGGAATTATTTCCAAGCCTTGAAACCTTATGGGGTTTGCCCATCTCGATTTCAAAATTGGTGAGGACTTACGATTCCTTTTTTTTCCTTCCATTTTCTCCCTCTTGGAACCAGAATGTCTATAACTGTTACCCAACGCCTGTCCCACTATCGTATTCCAGAAGCAGAAAACCTGTTTTCTAGTTCACATGGAGTGAGGAATTGTGCCCCTGGATCACACCCAGAGTCTCAATGGATCACCATTTGGGGGCCAGATGGTAAAAGAAGATAGGCAGGATAATGACCCCTCAAAGATGTCCACACCCTTATCCCTGAACTTATAAATATATTACTTTATATTTGCAATATAAATACATTATTTGCAAATGTGATTAAGGGAAAGGATCTTTAAATGGTGAGATTACCAGGGTGCCTGGGTGGCTCAGTCGGTTGAGCATCTGAGTCTTGATTTTGGCTCAGGCCATGATCCCAGGGTCCTGGGATCAAGTGTGGTTGGAGCCTGCTTAGGATTCTCCCTCCTTCTCCCTCTTCCCTTTCCCCAGCTTGCAATCTTTCTCTCTCTAAAAAAATTTTAAAAATTGTTTTAATATTTATTTTTGAGAGAGAAAGAGGGACAGAGTGTGAGCAGGGGAGGGGCAGAGAGAGAGGGAGACACAGAATCTGAAGCAGGCTCCAGGCTCAGAGCTGTCAGCACAGAGCCCGACGTGGGGCTTGAACCCATGAACCGTGAGGTCATGACCTGAGCCAAAGTCGGATGCTTAACCGACTGAGCCACCCAGGTGCCCCTCTCTCTAAAAAATTTTTAAAAATAAAACTTAAATTTCAAAAACTGAGGAGATTACCCATGTGGGTCCAATCTAATCACATGACTCATGAAAAGTGGAGAACCATTCCTAGTTGGGGTCAGAGAGGAAGCTAGAACTATATAGCCTTTATAGATAATTGTGTGTATTCTTTTTGGGCACTACATCAAAATGCAGCAAGCAGTTAGTTGCTGGCAGATTGGATGCAATGTGGAATCGGTACCATATAAATGAACTTTTCATTCTCCGTTACTTCCAAACTCATTGACCCACCTCGCGCTTTGAATGGGTCTTTTACTGGAACGTGAGTTTGGGACATCGCGCCTGGAAAGACGGGAGCTCACGGAGTCAGGCGGGTCTTCCGAATGGTGGCACGCTTTCTCGTACAAAATCAAAAATCCAATTAGTGAGGATCCCACCAATCTCATCAGAAAAGTGGATAGTATGGGGAAGCCATCAAGCTCAGGGCAGGGGCAGACAGGAGTCTCTCAAAGTTCTAAACTCCACTTGAAAGCTTGAGTTTTATCATCGGTAACAAGTACCGTCAGCTGTTTTCCTCCAAGCGACAGGCTCGCCGTGTTCATTTTCAAGGAAAGGGGTGCCGTGGCTTCTCTGTCGACAGGCTCGCCGTGTTCATTTTCAAGGAAAGGGGTGCCGTGGCTTCTCTGTCAACTGTTATTTCAGGTAAAAATGTTCTTCCTTGAGAAAAGCAGCTAGTTCACCTTGAACACATGTGTGCTTCCTTTCAAGACACCCACCGTGCTTATGTATGTCTACGGCGTGTGTGGTCACCCGGAATAGTAGAAAGAAGTGTTGTCAAGGGTCAAAATTTAATACAATCAGTAATTTTTACTGCTTTGGGGGCATCTGAGTGGCTCCGTTGGTCAAGCATCCGACTTTGGCTCAGGTCATGATCTCGCGGTCTGTGAGTTCGAGCCCTGCATCAGGCTCTGTGTTGACAGCTCGGAGCCTGGAGCCTGCTTTCGATTCTGTCTTCCTCTCTCTCTGCCCCTCCCCTGCTTGTGCTCTGTCTCTCTCTCTCTCCTCTCTCTCTCAAAAATAAATAAGCATTAGGGGCGCCTGGGTGGCTCAGTCATTTGAGCATCCCAGTTCGGCTCAGGTCACAATCTCGCGGTCCGTGAGTTCGAGCTCCGCGTCAGGCTCTGTGCTGACAGCTCGGAGCCTGCTTCAGATTCTGTGTCTCCCTCTCTCTCTGCACGTGCTCTCTCTCTCTCAAAAATAAACATTAAAAAAAAGATAATAATTTTTACTGCTTCCAGGACATTCTTAGGTGACGCTGGATTTTTCTTTAAGTGCCCGTACTCGCTGGTAAGACTTGGCGATGACATCAGCATGGCTCGATGTCACCACTAAGGCGCCACTGATTTGGCGCCTTCCGTGCAAGCGGCAATTCAGCGAAAATGGCAAATAAATACCGGCAATAATATGGTGAGAACAGCTCTGTCCTCACGGACATCTTGAAAGTGTCTTGGGCACCTCGAACTGCCGCGGAGCACTCTTCGAGAACCTCTATTCCAGTAAGCCATTTTCGTCTTGCAGATGAAGAAACCCAGGTCCCGAGAGGAACGGACCCTTGGCCTCAGCCTTTTCTCCCTGCATATCACAGGTTGGGTCTGGCAGAAAGCAGACTCCCGGATGGAATTCAGCCTGCAGGGTATTTTTAAGGGAGGCCTCCCTCCCACACCTGGGAAGGGGGGGAAGGGGGGAAGGAAGGAAGGGGGGTGGCTGGGGAGAATTCCAGCTGCCCTCAGACCCAGCCCCCCGCCTGCCGGTCACTTTGCCTGGGCCCCGTATCCTCACTAAGGAGACGGAGAAAAGGTTCTGTGCGTTCCAGGCAGGCTGACGATTCAAGACGTCTCGCTGAAAAGTTTCTTTGCTCCGGAAATATTCTGCCCTCGAAATAAACAGCCGATGACTTACGAAGGGATCTGTGGACACAGAGGCTTAAGGATTTCATTCGACTCCACTTCAAAGGCATCTCTCTTGCTTCCAAGGTGTCCCCAGGTTCCCTGGGACCTGGATAAATACTCTATTTGCTTACACAAAAGCCTCGGAGAATGACTCATTACTCCACACAATAGGTGACTTAATCTGCAGGTCATGGTTAAGTGACTGCACCACTTGGCGACACAGGCAGAGGCCACATAATCTCCCAGGGCCCTCAAATCAGACAAGAGAGGCTGAGGCTCCAGCGCTCAAGCAAATGCAGACCTTTCCTGTCCCTGCTCCCCAGCCCAGCTCTCAATCCATCTTGTAACAGCTCAACCTTGTAAGATGCCCCCAGGAGGCCGGTCCGCCTCCGGTAATCCCCTGCACCGAGTTCAAACTCCTGCCCCTCTCTCGAGGCCGCCTGTCCCCTTCTAACCTCTAACACATGCATCGTGCGTCAAAGAAACTGGCCCCTCTGCTCCCTCGCTCGGGCCCCCACCACGGCTCACGGGGCTCCTGCACCTGAAAACCATCCCAATTTCCCAAGGACCTTTGCAGAACAGATCCCTTCTTCAAGGCCGAGTTCAGATCGCCTCCGCCTGACCGGTCAGCCCTGCCATCTGGACTCCTCCTGTTCACGTTACGTGCACCATACCGCTCTGGACTTAATGATCCACCCTCTAACACCATCCCGGATGTTCACCTTTGTCTCATGTCGTGCTCGACCCACAGCTAGTCACCGAGGCCTTACTGTCTCCCAGGGCCTGAGCTGAACAAGGGGTGCAGAGAGGAGCCACACGGGACTCTTGTCTCGGAGGAGCTGACTTTGGAAACCCACGCCCCACAGCCACGCTGTGAAACGGGCCATCGCTCCCTTCAGAGAGATGCCCTCGCACCTGCCCCCAAGGAGGCAGCACCCAACAGACACCCAGCCAATCCAGGGTAAGCTCGAGCCCCTCCACCTGCCGGCTTCCCACTCCTCACAGTCCAGCAGCCTGAAGGTCTGGACACCCTCCTGTCTTAGCACCAAAAAAAAGTCAGGCAGCTCCTGTATATATGGATAAACTCACAGCTGGACACGGAAGTAAATAACAACGAGACTGTGTGCCAGGCACTGATGCTGAGCACATTAGATGGATTAACACACTTCCTTTTTTTTCTTTGTTTTCATGTTTATTTATTTATTCTGAGAGAGAGCAAAAGAGAGCGTGAGCGGGATAGGGGCCAAGAGAGATGGAAATAGAGAAATCCCAAGCAGCCCCCTTGGGAGTCTCTATCCCTCTCTCTCTGTCCCTCCCCTGCTCATGCACTCACTTCCTCGGTCTCAAAAATAAAATAAGCACTTAAAAATTAATTAATTAATTTGATTAAATAAATAAGCCATAGACACGAAAAATACAGCCTAGGGAATATACTCAACAATACTGTCATAACCTTGTGTGAAAATGGGTAAGAAGAACCCTCACTAAGTGGACCAGGGATAGGAGAAGGGGAGGCTGTTGGGGGGGGGGGGACCATACCACTCCCTGTCAATTACAGGAAGAATTGTTAATTACAGACCCCACATAGAAAGACATCCACCACCCCTGCAACTCAGTCAATGGGAAACCCTCATCACCCTCAGCTCTTGCTTCTCTCCAGTAGACTTTTGTTCAAAACAACCCCAGGGAGTGCCTGGGTGGCTCGGTTGAGCCTCCAACTTAAGCTCAGGGCATGATTTCTGGGTTTGTGAGTCTGAGCCCCGCATTGGGATCTGTGCTGACATCTCGGAGCCTGGAGCCTGCTTCAGATTCTGTGTCTCCCTCTCTCTCTCTCTCTCTCTGTCCCTCTCCCACTCACGTTCTGTCTCTCTCAAGGGGCGCCTGGGTGGCGCAGTCGGTTAAGCGTCCGACTTCAGCCAGGTCACGGTCTCACGGTCCGTGAGTTCGAGCCCCGCGTCAGGCTCTGGGCTGATGGCTCGGAGCCTGGAGCCTGTTTCCGATTCTGTGTCTCCCTCTCTCTCTGCCCCTCCCCCGTTCATGCTCTGTCTCTCTCTGTCCCAAAAATAAATAAAAAATGTTGAAAAAAAAATTTTTAAATGAATAAATATTTTTAAAAATTAAAAAAAAAAAAAAACCTCCCAACTTCCTCCTCCTTCTCCATTAAATGATAGTCCTTTCTTTTGTTTCTTGGGCTTGCCTACAGTTTGGCGGGAGCCTGATCGTCCCAGATGGCAATTCTCTACTATTCCCGAATAAGCCCATTTTTGCTGGTGAAATAATGGGCAGTTTTATTTTTAAGGGTGACAGTTATATGGTGATAGAAGGTGCCTACGCTTACCAGGGTGAGCACTGAGTGCTGTATGTAAGTGTCGAATCACGATGCTGTATTCCTGAAACTAATACAACACTGTATGTCAACTATACCTCAGTAATAAAGTGATTAAATAATAAAGTAAATCAATTAGACAGAGGGTAAAAAGAGAGATCCTGCAGATCTCCCTAGCCCCCTCCACTGCACAAGGACATAAGAAGAAGTCTGTGACTCAGAAAACAGCCCTCTCCCGACCATGCTGGCCCCCGGATCTCTGACTCCTGGCTCTTGAAATAAATTTCTGTTGTCGATAAGCCACCCTGTCTGGGATATTTTGTTATAGCAGCCAGAACAGACTAAGACACCCTGACTGGGGATATGCAGGCTGCCCCACACCTGTCCCCGCCCCCCATCCACTCCGCAAGACTGCAGGGCAAGACGCTAGGGCATCAGACTTCGGGGTTAGGCAAGCCTAGGCTTGTGGTTCCTCTCCAGAGGGAAGTTCTGTCTTGAGAGTCTGGAGACCTTGGGCGAACCCCTTCCCTGTCTGGCCCTGCGGCCCTCCATCACTAAAGTGAGGGTTAAGTGACATGCCAAGGACTTGTTCATTCCACAAACTCAATAAACGGTAGCTATGATTAGTCACGATCGTTATCACTCTGTGCCAGGCCGCCTGGAGGGTTCTCTCAGTTTCCTCTGGGGTCCGGGGGACTGACATCAGGAAGGACCTGGATGCATCCAGTTCCTTCCATCCAAGACCAGTCTTCCACGCTGCCCTCTCTTTTGTCACCGGCGTTTACCTTCACACTAAATTTCCATCTAGAAAGAGTGCTCTTGGATTCAGTCCTCCCCTCCCTCCCATCCCTGGGGTGGGCTTTGAGGATCTCGTCCGGACATAATCAACGTGCTAAGTGGACACAGAGACTAATGCTCTGTTACAATTTCTCTGCGCACCTCATTTATCCTAATGGAGAGCTAATACGATATTCAAAAAGTTAATATTGTCATATGTATCTCAATTAGCTTGCCGCGGCCCCTCTTAGCAGAGGCAGCGGGCTGGATGAAAGCAGGCTGCAGGGCCCTTGTCAAGGGACGGGATGTGCTGGGCCAAGAAGGGAGCCCGGCTCTGGCATCGGGTGCTGATAAGAGCTACTCCGGAACATTCTCACGTAAAGACCTCCTCCCCCAGGCTTCCACTGTGTTGATGGTGTGGCCTCAAGGTCCTTCCATCCTTAGGAAACATGCATTTCTCAGCAAATTATCCTACAGCCAGTATCTCTCAAAACCTCATTTTCGTAGCAGGCCCATCCGAGCAGGGCAGAGAATGCGGCCATGCACGTTCAGGGTCCGTGGCGGGTTCCCGGAGAGTTTCTGGTTTTGCATCAGGTGGATGGGGAAGGGGCAGATGACTTTGAGAGGAGGGGGCCCCGGGGGGGTATTTCTCTCCTCTTTAAATGTGCACGTGTATCATTGCCTTTTCCCTCCATCATCACCATCGAAGCAAAGCCTCATTACTTTAAAAAAAAAAAAAAAAACTAAGATATTCTTAACAATAGTCCATAATTACTTTGCAAATGGTTCTGTGGAGTAATTACGCCATTAGTCCAAGTGCTTCTACTTCAAAGGTTTCCCTGCCGCCTCGGAGCCATCCGCTGGAGTCAGGGAATGAGTAGAAGCTCCTGGGAGCCTGTGTGAGAGGGACCCGGGCTGCGTGCACGGGCTGCAGAGACGCCCTTCTTGGCCTGTCTCCTGCCAAACCAACCATCCCTGCAAAGGACTCCTTCCTGCGGGAAGGCAGGGCGCCAGGCCCCGAGTTTCCAAGGAAAAGAGATTAACAGTCGGCCTTGGGAGACATTGCATTCAGGCAGCCGCCTCTGGGGATTTCTGGCCACACTAGATAGAGAAAGCAGGCTCGGAGCCCCCTTTAACCGGTTGGGTATGACAGGCCCCAGCCACGTGAAGGTCGCCCCTCCCACAGCTAACATATCCAGTGGGGAAACCTTTTGTGTTTCCCGTAAACCGGATGAGAGAGCCGAAAGCTACAGGCCGCCTTGGCTTGAGTGCCCCCTCCAGGTCAGCTCCTGTACTGGTTCCCCCCCCCCCCAAAATGCTCACAGGGAACAGGCACAGGGTAAGGTGTTTGTAGCCACTGAAAACTGTTTCTGGCTGATCTGCCAGTCAAAGAAATAACAGCGGTTTGACAAGATTGAGATTTCCTTTTTCCCTGATAAAATAGTCTGAAGGAAGGCAGGCAGTCCAAGGCCATCGTGGAAAACCCATCAGAAAATCATTAATGTCCAGCCTTCTCCAATGTTTCTATCCCAGCATCCTTAGTGGCTTTTAGCCTCATGGACACCCCATAGTCAGAAATAGCTGCAGGAGCACCAGCCGTCACATCCACGTTTCAGACAGGAAGAAAGAGGATATGGGGTAGGGGGAGAGGCAACAGGGCCCTTTAAAGAGATTTTCCAAATCCTCACCCAGTGATTTCTGCTTCAATCCCATTGGCCACCCCATTGCTAAGGAGATGGAGAAACAGAGCATTTGGCCACGCAAAAACTGAGTTTAAAAATATAAGGTGCTAGGGTGCCTGGGTGGCTCAGTCGGTCGAACGTCTGACTCTTGATTTTGGCTCAGGTCATGATCCCAGGGTCGTGGGATTGAGCCTCGCATCGGGCTCCATGCTGAGTCCAGTGGAGCCTGCTTAGGATTCTCTCCATCTCCCTCTACCCCTTTCCCCCACTCGCTCTCACTCTCTTTCTCTAAAATAAAAAATACATGGTAACTAACTAGGCTTACTGGGGGAATCATTTCGTAATGGACAAAAATATCGAATCGCTATGACATACTCCTGAAACGAATAGGATATTATACACCAATTATACTCCAATTACATCTACGTGTACCCAGTACAGAGTTCTGTTACTAAGAAAGGAGAGATTGGACAGTGCGTAAGCAAGCCACAATCACCATCCTTGCCCTTGACGCACATTATTTCATGTGAACGCTCACAGTGACCCTGCAAGGTGAGTACCGTTAACGCCCATTTTGTAGAGGAGGCTCGGAAAGTGCCAGGTCCCCCGCCTGGCACAGGACGTTGAGTAAGTGGGTCTGACCCCAAAGGGAGGGGCTTCACCACTGAGCTCGCCGGCACAGGCCTGGCAGCAAGGACAGGGCAGGGGCAGCACCAAGGGATGGGGCGTGTATCGCTGGTGGGGAGGCACCCGACCCTGCCGAGCGAGAGGGGAGGGCCGAGAGCTGGGGGAAAAGGGCGAGCACTGCGCCTGCCCCCTCTTGGGTGTGGAGGAAGCCGCCGGAGCTGAGCCGCCCGCGGTGCTGGAGCCCCAGGCGCTGCCGCCCAGAAGAGACCAATGTCCATCTGCGTCACTGCTCCAGCCCTGGTGCCCACGGAGCGTCCCACCGTATCGTCAGGTCAGTGAACGGATGAGCAAACCAGCAATTGAAATAATAAGACGACTCGCAGCCTGCTTGCTGCCTTCTTCAGATGTCACTTCCTTTTGCAAAGGGGGGGGGGTGCCTGGGGGGCGCAGTCGGTTAAGCGCCTGACTCCTGGTCTCGGCTCAGGTCATGACCTCATGGTTGGTGAGTTGGAACCCCGTATCAGGCTCTGCGCTGATGGCACTGTGGAGCCTGCTTGGGATTCTGTGTCTCCTTCTCTCTGCCCCTTCCCTGCTTGTCCCCTCTCTCTCTCTCTCTCTCTCAATGTCTCGTAAAGTAAAAATATTTTTTTAAAAAATAGACCATTCTGACTCAAATTCTGGTTGTCCCAGATCAGGGACCATAAGTGCTGATAAAACAGAGGGGGCGCCTGGGCGGCTCCGTCGGTTGAGCGTCCGACTTCGGCTCAGGTCACGGTCTCCCAGTTCATGAGTTCAAGACCCGCGTCGGGCTCTGGGCTGACAGCCCGGAGCCTGGAGCCTGCTTTGGATTCTGTGTCTCCCTTCCCTCTGCCCCTCCCCTGCTCATGCTCTGTCTCTGTCTCAAAAATAAATACACATTAAAAAAAAATTTTTTTTTGAAAAAAACATAGAGGCACACAGCAGATCTATGACCTCTGGATGACTAGAGGTGCATTTTATAATTTTGGCAACTATTTAAATCTGCATGTTGCAGTCCATAATTTTTTATCCATCTGCAGCTGTCAATGTATTTGGTCCATATAAGTAAGATAAGGAGTCTACATGTTGCTAAGGCAAGTGTTGCATTATGATGATTGATTGATTGATTGACTGATGACTGGTTGTCCTCCCAGATTCCAGCAGGTGGGTAGGAGGTACTCAGCCACCAACAGGAAAGATGCCCCAAGTCTCCCCAAATCCTTGACCCTGGTTCAAGATATTCTACTTCATTACTCCCTCAAACCACTACCATTTTTTTAAAGGCACCAGTTAACAACTCCTCTGGAACAGACAGCCTGGGAAGTCCAGCCCTTCAGCTCTGTGACATCCCCCCCAAAAGGGAAAGAATCCCTCGGACCCCCAGGTCCCCCTCCATCTCGTGATAAGCGACTGCACTGAGGTTCTGGGCGTTCCAAGGGGGGCAGGAGGGGTGACTTTGGAGCCTGCAGCTCTGAAAGGGGACCCAGGGTAACTGGTGGGCCACACCTGGAACAGAGGGCAGCTGAGGGGTCTGGGCAGAAAGGCAGTAAAGCTTCTAGAAGCGGGGGGGGTGGGCCACAACAACCCTGCTGCCCTCTGCAGCGGCCGAGAAGCCTGAAGAATGTGGCATCCCTGAAGGGGGCCCACGATGCTTTGCTTCCGGTTTTCCTACTTATCTGCACTTTTGTCTCAAATTGCGGGGTTAAAGACACATATGCTAATCAGTTCATTAACATTCCGATTTCTGTTACTCACCTCCCCGGAGATTCTGATGCACTGAGTCCCAGGGGCCCTGGAACGGGCATTTTCAACAAGATGAGGTGGTGATTTTGTTGCAATGAGAAACCCTGCCTTACCCTCTCCGTCAACTCATTACGACTTGTCAATTGTGCTTTTCTGCCTTTGCACGACCTCTAAGACCCAGCCCCGGGTGGGGAGGCCGGCCTGGAGCACATCCCCAGGGAGCACGAAGGAGGAGGCAGCCACACGCTGCAGACAGAGGTGCAGTTAAATCCGGAAGAGGCGGGGTGGCTGCACGGAACTGTGAACCAGAAGCACGCAGAGAGTTCTGAAGTCGAGGGCAGGCCCGATGGGTTGTGGGTGACCCCGCCCCATCTGTTCCCATTTCCAGCTGCTCTTGGGTTGAGCCGATGCCTACCTCTCTATAAGCCCTTCTGACAGGGGCCAGCTCCGTCCAGTTTTCTTCCAGGGGCTGGCTCTCCAACCCCATCCCAGTTGCCACCCAGTCTGACCTCTCTGCTCCCCTGAGGCTGGGAGCACGGACACAGAAACCCTCCCAGCCCTGCGGACTGTGGCCCTTGGGGGCCGGCACTGATGGAGCCTCCTGTCCTCCCCGGAATGTCCCGAAATCTATCAGAGTGCAGCCTCAGCCACTACAGCACGAAGACAGTGCGTTAGCCCGTCTGGCTGGGGTGGGGGGCATGGGGGGCTCTACTCCCGTCCTCCTACTCTTACACCTTGACACACGAGCATCCTGCCCCGGACATGTGCATAGACCCCCACGCACCAGTGTCTGTTTCTGTGCCTGGCTCACTATGGTATTTCCAGCCTTTCCGGGTGCCTGCACCTGACCGACCCGAAGCACGCAGGATCGCTCCCCATGTCTCAAAACTCTTAAGCTGACTCCCCCTGCCCCAGGTCCCTCTCACCTCACCGGAAGGTCTCCCGCCCTGCTCCACGTATCTGCTGCAGGCTCAGTCAACTGTCCTGCCTCAATATGATCATCCTCAATCCCCTCTACAGTCACAAGGACCACACACGTGGACTACAATGTATCGATGTTGTAAACTAGAGCGTAAACTCCAGGAGGGCAGGGACCTGCTCCAAGCAGGCCACTTCTGCCACCCCAGCATCCCCCAAGTGCCCCGCCACAGACACTTAGTAAATATTTGTTGGATGTGAAATAAATTCTTTAAAGGCTCTCCAAAAAATTAACTTAATCCTCACAGGAACCCCATTGTGGTCATTTACTTTTGAGAGAAAGAGCGTGAGCGGGGGAGGGGCAGCGAGAGGGGGACAGAGGATCTGAAGCGGGCTCCAGGCTCTGTGCTAAAAGCAGCGAGCCCAACGCCGGGCTCGAAATCACAAACCACAAGATCATGACCTGAGCCAAAGTCAGACACTCAACCAACTGAGCCACCCAGGTGTCCCATTCTTTTTTGTATAGAGGAAAAAAAACAAAGTTAGGTAACTTGTAGACACAGCACAGCAAGTGAACAGCAGAGCTGGGATTCCAACCCCAGACAGCCAGAGGTCAGAGCCCAAGCTTCTTTAACCAAACTGCTTCTTCACAAGGCCAAGACAGGGTCACCTGCACTGCCCTGAGACCCAGGACAGTGTCTAGTCTATTTTACAGATTGTATCAGCGAGCTATGGCTGTGTAACAAATTTCTCCAAAGCTTAACAGCTGAAAACAAACATTGATCATCTCAGGTTCTGTGGGTCAAGAATCCTAGCACAGCTCAGCTGGTTCCTGTGGCTCAGGGTCTCTCAGAAGACTGTGACCAAGCTGTCAGCAGGGCTAGAATTCACTTCCAAGCTCTCTCCTATGGTTGCGGGCAAGAGGCAATTCCTCAAAGACTGTTGGTCAGAGGGCCTCAGTTTCTCCCTGGCTGTTGCCCAGAGGACACCTGTGATTCCTTCCTACATGCACCTCCCATGGAGCAGCTCCCAACGTGGCAGCTGGCTTCACCAGAGCAGCTGAGAAGAACCAGAGAAAGTGGGAATGGGGCAGAAATCACAGACTGTCTGTAACCATATTTGCCTGCTTGGGCCGCCGTTGCAAATACCACAGAAACGCATCGTCATGGTTCCAGAGGCTGACAGCTCCAGATCAAGGTGTGAGCCGGGCTGGTTTCTTCCGAGGGCTGCGAGGAGAATCTGTTCCATGCCTCCCCACTGGCTTCTGGTGCTCTGCTGGCAATCTTTGGGGTTCCTTACCTCATCGACCCATCACCTCACCTCTGCCTTCATGCTCACCTCGGGCTCCCCTGTGAGTATGTCTGCCTCTGTGTCCATAGTCCTCATTTGTATAAGGACACCAGTCCTACTGGATTAGAGCCCACCCTAACGACCTTCTCTTTACCTGACCTTGTGTGCAAAGACCCTATTTCCAAAGAAAGACACTACGTTCTGTGGAACCTGGGGGTAAGCCTTCATCATACCTTTATGTTTCTGGGGGGAGGGGGCACAGGGGGACACAAATGAACCCCTAAGAGTACCCCCATTTTGGCAGTGACACCCCAGAGTCTATTTATTAAAAGAGAGTCACGAGGTCCGGCCCGCACCCCGTGGCTCCAGTGATCACCATTTTCTGACACAGCCACACGTGTCTGTAAACATTACATGAACGAGTAATCCACCTACTGTGCTTCGGCTGTAATTGTTTGTGTATTTGCTTCTCTCCCCGCCCCAGCCTGTGGGCTTCCGGGAAGCAAGAACCATGCCAGATTCATCACTAGAACATTCTAATACCTAATACGAGATGTGATAGGTACCCAGTCAATATTTATTGAATACATAAATAAACAAGTGAATGAATGCGAAGCAGATAATGTTTCTCTTTGTCAAAGGGAGCAATTACTTCTAAACTCTGTATCAGGAGAGCATCACAACAGGCCATTGCCATCATGTCTGGGATTAAATGGATTCTCCTCCAGCTTGCCCAATCTTAAGTATCGATCAGAAAACTAAACACTTGTTTATCTAAGGGGAAAAAAGCAACATCGTCTGCATACAAAGAATTCGCGGGACCAGTCAGATGTCTGATGAGCAGTCTTCCCTGCCATTTAATAAGACTCGCGAGATACATCTGTTTCAATCACTTTGATCAGAACTGAAAACAACCTCAAACATTCTGCCTAACGCAGCACCTACCTGACAGGTGTGCAGAGAGCGATTATATTGTCTCGTTCGTCCTCCGAAGCATTAATGAGAGACGACGACGACCACGACGTGACTGGCAGCCTTCGATGCGGTGCCTCAAAGGGCGTGGGGGAGGGAGCAGATCCAGCAAACAGATCCCCACAGAGAAGCCGCTGGATGGTGGGGGCAGAGCCCACGTGGCGGTCTTGACTCGGAGGAGAAATGGGGGCCAAGGCCAGGACCTCAGTTGGGACCTCTTCCGGTCACAGGCCAGGTTCTCACAACGGGAATCAGGCGCTTGGGTCTGTCTGCAAGAGAGTCAATTTGTCAGATTAAAATAATGACCGACAGGGGGCGCCTGGGGGGCTCAGTCAGTTAAGCGTCGGACTCTTGATTTCAGCTCACGTCATGATCTCATGGTTTAGGAGTTCGAGCCCCATGTCGGGCTCTGTGCTGATGGTGCAGAGCCTGCTTGGGATACTCTCTCTCTCTCTGTGTCTCTGCCCTTTCTCGATCTCTCCCTCAAAATAAATACATAAACTTTAAAAAAAATAGAATAGAATAGAATAAAATAAAATAAAATAAAATAAAATAAAATAAAATAAAATAAAATAAAATAAAATAAAATAAAATAAAAATAAAATAAAAATGACCAACAGCACACACATGGGAAGCACCTGTATTATTCTGGGAGGAAGTGTTGTGCCGCGAGGCGTGTGTTTGAATCCTGTCCTGTCCCTTGCTAGTTCTATGATCCAGAGACGTCTGCCTGAGCCTCAGTCTCTCCAACGGTAAAACGGGGACATGGTCCTCACAGTAAAGTGTTGTGGACGTCAGCCCGTTATAACATCCGCGAAGGAGCCCAGCACAGCCCCCGGCTCACAGGCGGGTCTCAGAATACACTGGGTCAGTCAGCTTCCTTGCTGCGTCGGTCAAGCTGAGCATCGGCTTGGAAAGTAGCTCGACAGTGATTTCTAAATAACTATTTTCTGGGCCAAATGACTAGAGAGAAATCGGCGTGTCTGTTCCATAGAGCTGTGTCTTAACCTTGCTGCTGTGGTTTCTCGAGCTACGTCCTTTGGGCGTGTGTGTGTGTGTGTGTGTGTGTGTGTGTGTGCGCGCGCGCGCGTTTGCATGAACATGGATGTGCATGCATGCGTGCGTGTCCATGCGTACTCACATTTGCACACACACGTGTGTGTGCTCAGTTCCCAGAACTCCAGTGATTACCCGTGCTGTCAAAGACTTTGATAAAGTATTTATAAAAGCAGGGCAATTGGGGGCGCCTGGGTGGCTCATTGGGTCAAGTGTACGATTCTTGATCTCAGCCCAGGTCTTGATCTCAGGGTCACAAGTTCAAGCCCTGTGTTGGGCTCCATGTTGGGCGTGAAACCTCCTTAAAAAACAACAACAAAAAAAAAAGCAAGGCGATTGGGAGTCTCTAGGGGTTCCATTCAACCCACTAGACAGAAAAATCATCTGCTTTATCCATCGTTCGTGAGGGATATAGTGCAGCGCTTAAGAGCACGGACTGTTTCCCAAGGGCCCGAGTTCAAATCTCTGCTCTGCCACTCTGTTTGTGGGACCGCTCCTCTGTGACTTGCTTTCCACATCTGCAAACTAGAAATAGCAACAGGCCGCCTCCTAGGGTCTCTGTGAGGACTCGGTGAATTAGGCTTTAGCAGAGGCATCCTGGTCCCCACGTAGCCGTGTCCCGCTCTGCGTGGAGGAGTCGGGGCAGAGCACTGTCTGTGTCCCTTCAACGTGCGTTTGGGGAGAGCCATTTCCGTGGCACCCAGGGCACAAGCAGGGCAGGTTTGGCAGATGAAAATGAACTGATGAGTAAATGCAAAGAATTGCACCTGCTGTTAACAGAGTCCACGGAGAAAGGGAAAGACCAGTCTAGGTGTTAGCTCTTAACAGACGGACGCTAAGTATTTGGAAAGGGGGAAACTATTGGAAAGTGATCCCCTCTGTCTTTCGGCTGGGCCTTCGGATGTTCTCATGCTGAGCAGGGATGAATAGTTTACGGAGACGGGGAAAGAGCTGTCCCCGGCAGCGCGCTAGAAGCCCGACCGCCAGCCGGCTTCCCCGTCGTGCCCGAGATGTGTCTGCTCCCCACAGGACGCCCACAGGGCCCAAGACCCAGGGGCAGCTGTGCCCTTCTGACCACCCCCAGTGCAAAACTCCCTGCAAATGCCTCCTTCCTCATCTTGTCAAAATCCACCTCCTGCGTGACTGGGAAGCTGTCAGTGTGATCTATAACCCCCAGGCAGGCCTGGAATATGAGCTAAATTGCCTGAGTCACTAGCAATGATAGAGTCATTCTGCAGGAAATTGGAAATCAATTCTTGTCATCACTGTACAGAGCTCCTTTATCAAGAGATCCAGCTCACCACGGAATGTAACCAAGAAGGACTTAAAGGCTGATAGGGCAACAACAACGGGAAAGGGGGGTGTGTGTGTGTGTGTGTGTGTGTGTGTGTGTGTGTGTGTGTGTGTGTTTATCCAAAAACGTATCAACATCCAAGGATAGTGCCAAGACCCCTCCGGCCGGCAGAAGAACTCGAACTTGGCGTCCAGTGGATGGAGACGTTGCATCCTACATGCGCACCTGCTCTAAAGTCACTCGAAAATGAGGTGCTGTTTCTGGAGCCCGTGCCAGGCCCTCTTCCACAGCGGACCACGGGCCACCGCCTGCGCGGTGCTGGGGCAAAACAAAGCACCTGATAACAATGCTGCCTCTTTTGCAGGGTGCTCGGGGACACCCCGACGGAATTCCCAGCACGCTGTCCCAACGGACGGCACCGAGGGTTGTGGCTTGCTTTTGATTTCTGGTGGGCTTGGCTTGTACCGTGCGGTTGTTCTGAACTTTGAGAGGCAACAGGGTCTGAAAAATTATCCAAAAGACCTGAATCCAGGCTCTGCCTTTTCTATATATATATATATATACATATATATATATATATATATATATATATATATATACACATACTCGCATATATAATAGAGAAAGAGGCGATAGATTTCTCCGAATCTCATTTTTCTGTACTGTTTATAAAATACGGAGAATAGCACACTTAGGAGAGTGAGCACACACGGTGAGTTTACATAGGGAGAAGAGCCATGTAAATTTACAAGGTTACACAATGAGTGGCTCTCACACTGACGCAGACAGATAGCCTTCAGACCAACGTGCAAACTGTGAGCCCCACGGAGGTGAAACGACTTGCCTAAAACTAGTTGGTGTCGAAAACTAAAAGCAATAGCTAACGTTGATTTCAGGTGAGAGAACACTTGCTCACCCAGAACAAGCAGAGGGGAGCAGGGTCAGGGGACAGACAAAATGCCGGAAGGAGGGAGGGAGATGCCAGCTTCTGTTCTAGAAGGAGCAGGGTCACGGGGATGGAAGACTGCATAGGGAATGCAGTCGATGGCATCGTAATAGCGTTGTGTGGTGACAGACCGCAGCTACATTTGTGGAGAGGATAGTATAATGTAGAAACTTGTCGAATTGGGGCACCTGGGTGGCTCGGTTGGCTGAGCGCCTGACCCTTGGTTTTGGCTCAGGTCATGATCCCAAGGTTGTGGGATTGAGTCCCATTTCGGGCTTTCTGCTGAGTGTGGAACTTGCTTAAAATTCTTTTGCTCTCTCTCTCTCTCTCTCCCTCTGCCCCTCTCCCCAGCTAGTGCACTCTCTCTCTCTAAAAATTAAAAACAAAAAAGTTGTGGAACCTGAAACTAATGTTAACGTTGTGTGTCAGCTACACATGACTTAAAAAATAAAATAAAATAAAATAAAAATGTTTACTCATCCACAATGGATTTTTGGAACAAGGATCCAAAAAGTCCTCTCGGCATGCCTGGGTGGCTCAGTCGGTTAAGCGTCTGACCCTTGATGTCTGCTCAGGTCACGATCTCATGGTTCAGGAGATCGAGCCCCACATTGAGCTCTGTGCTCGCAATGTGGAGCCTGCCTGGGATTCTCTCACTCCCTCTCTCTCTCTGCCCCTCCCCCGCTCATGCATGCTCCCTCTAAATAAATAAATAACTTTAAAAAATAATAAAAATCAAAAGTTTCCTCCTTCTAAGGAAGGCATGTGGGGAGCATTAGGTAAGAACTCACAAATTAGGGACTCGTGACCTGGCGCTCTTCTGCACTGGGACTTACTCCTGGTTTGCAGAGACCTCTGGGTGCCCAGTCTGACTGGGAGTCCTTTCAGGAAGGAGGTGACACCCATATTCTTGAGCGTCCGCGTGCTACGCTATGGATGAGGACCATCGAGGGATGCCCAAGAAATCTTGGAGGAGGAGGAGGAAGAGGAGGAGGAGAATGGTAACGCAGTGTTTCAATTCCTCATTAAATGCAAATACTTGTAGGTCTAGTGGAGAGGCCAGGGCTAAAGGTCTCAAATTCGGCAGACGGCACGGCCTGACTGCGGTCAGTCACGTAGGTACCAACCCCAAAAGCTGTGACCACATGGTTGTGCGTGATGCCGGGGTCTCAGCCAAGCAGCTGGAAGAAAAAGAGACCAGTCCGCCCGGGGAGGGTTAACCGAGGCCCAGGGGACAAGGTCCAGGGCTGTGGTGAACCGCAAAGTGCTTCAGGAGAGCACAGAGATCCAAGGGAACCCACCCAGGGGGCGGGACCCTGCTGAACGAGGCCGAGCAGAGGTGACGCTCACAGTCTGGAGGCAGCGTCTTCCTCATCCCCGGCATTGCCACTCCCAGCCCACAGCCCAGGTCCGTGAGGGAAGCCCAAGGGCAAGGGCAGTGGTAATAAAGAATGCGGTTCAAGGCGCCCGGGTGGCTCTGTCGGCTCAGCGTCCGACTTGGGCTCAGGTCATGATCTCGTGGTTTGTGAGTTCGAGCCCCGCGTCAGGCTCTGTGCTGACAGCTCGCAGCCTGGAGCCTGCTTCAGATTCTGTGTCTCCCTCTCTCTGCCTCTCCCCCGCTCTTTCTCTCTCTCTCTCTCTCTCTGTCTCTCAAATAAATAAACACTTAAAAAAAAAAAAAAAGAACCTGGTTCCATTTTTGATGTTACACTCACGTTCCTCTTCCTGCTTCTGCCCCGCATCGGGGCACTGGGATGAGAAAGCCCAGGTCCTCCCCGCTCTGGCACAGGTGGGAAGATCAACCCACAGACGCACAGGAGTTCTCACTCCGTCCCACCCCCGACCGCCTGCGGGGGACTGAATCGAGTCCCTCCCAAAATTCCTAACCCCCCAGGGTGATGCTATTTGGAGGGGAGGTCTTTGGGAGGTGATGCGGTCAGGAAGGTGGAGCCCCCCGTGAATGGGATTCACGACCTTGTAAAAGAGACCCCACGGAGCTCCCTCGCCCCTTCCGCCCCGTGAGGACACCCCCAGGAGATGATCGTCCCCGAGCCAGGAAGCAGGGTCTCACTCCCAGCACCTCAGTCTTGGACCTCCCAGCCTCCAGAGCTGTGCAAGGAAATTTCTGTCGTCCGAGCCACCCAGTGTGTGACGTCCTGTACCCAACTGTCGCCACCCAGGCTGGCCAGGACACCACCATAAAACCCCCGAGCCGGTCGTCTCGCATGCCATTGCCAGAGCAGATACTGCCCCCAGAAGGCCTCATGAGGGGATCAATAAGTCCTTTTATATTCTCTTAGTACACCCATGGCACCCTCAGTCTCAGAATCGGAGCCAAATCTGGGGAGCGGATGGGCCCATCCCACCTTTGCGGAGTGGCTACAGGTGAAAAGTCCCAGCGACGATGCCTGACCCCCATAGTCCAACCAGCTAGGGCGTATGGCCCGGAAACTTGAATTCAAGTCAGAGATTTCTAGCCAGACTGACAGGGAGCAGAGGGCGGGAAAGACTAACCTCGAAATACTACGTAAAAAACCCTCAGCTCCCACAAGACCAATGCCTGCCCCCACCCTCTGGTGCTCCGGGGCTGATTCAGGCATCTGCAGGGCTGGGTCTACAAGAAGAAGGATACATGCCTCCCCCAGAAGGGACCAAGGAAAGCAGGGGCTGATTCAGCACAGCGTGTTCATTTAAAGAAACTCCCCCTCGAGGGAAAACCTGGGCTCTGCAATGCAGTCATGCCGTAAGCTGAGCAGAAACCGTAGGTTGGCTTCCCCTGACTATTCCCGGTCCTGGGTTTCTTCCCTCCCTCTATTTCAGAAAGCTAAACTGTTTTCTATCTTGAGTCTCCACTTCAGCTAAGAATGACGCAGTGACATAGCTCTGGACAAGGAGACAGACACAGAAATTTTCTAGGGACGCCGGCTCCTCCAGGTCCAAAGGAGGAAGCCCACCAAGAAGAAATCCCTTCCTCCTTCTTTCCGCCTGGAATGCAGGTGCAGAGCGGTGAAGTGCAGCAGCCACATTGTGACCACGAGGACGGAAGACGCGTGCCAGGGATGATGCGGCAGAATGATGGAAGGACCTGAATCCTCCCCGGATTGCTCTGTGAGCTCCCGATTACGTGGGGGAAATACACGCTGGGCTTGGTTCAGCCACTCTGGTTGATTTTCTCTCACTCACAGGCACGCTTGAGTAAAACTTCTGGCACATCAGCAAAGCTGGAGGAGAAATCCACTGATGGTCAAGGGCGGAGGCTTAAGCATCAGCTCTGACAGACCTGAGCCTGTGCCCCATCTCTGACTTCTTACCAGCTGGGGGGACTTGGGCAGGCTCTTATCTCTCTAACCCTTCGTTTCTTCCTCGGAAAAATGGATGTGATAAGAGCGCCCTTGTCAGATAAATACAAACTTAAAGGCAGAGAGGGCAGGCCCAGGGCTTGGCACAGAGTAAGGCCGAAGTAAATGTGGATTAATCCAGTAGAACTGGTTGTTTCAACACGGTCAGTGCCCCATCTTTCTTGGAGGAACAATTACAGATAAACTAACTGTACCATTTCTTTCTTTTACTTTTCAGCCATTCCGGGGCTGCTGTCACGTGCTGCTGTGATTTTCCTGTTCAGAGGCCAATGGGTCACATAAACGGATCTCAAAAGATTCGCTGAGAGAGAGAGACTGAAACTGTCAGCTGTGACTCCTTCCTTAAAACTAACAGCAGAGACAGGTCTTTAAAAGGACTTCAAGTGTGTCCCAAGAGGAGTGTCAGGATCAAGTCCCTGTGTTCTTAGAGACACTGGACTGGGCCGGTTTTCCACTTAGGAAACAGAGAGGGAAATCTGAGGGGCAAAATATCAGAGAATCCTTCCCCGGAACTCTCTTGAGAAATCTTTCTAGCCGATAATTGAGGCTTGCCTTCTGTAATGAGCACTGAGCTTTAAATGCAAATCCACTGGAGACAGAGATACATGAACTTCAATTCTCTTTAAACTATAGATGACTGGCATCCGGGTATTTCCCGAAAGCAGGGCTTCAATGCATCAGGGCCCTTCCAGAAAGCAGTGGCAGAAAAGACGAAACGTGAGTGAGAAAGAGGAGGCCAGGGGCCCAATAATATACTTGGTAATGTTCACAATTTCGCCAGGAGCCAGTCCTCCATATGGATGCCATAACGAACCCCGAATAAGGCCTTCTGTCCCCATAGGGGACAAGCCCGAGACTCACTCCTTCCTTCTCACCCAGAGATCACCAGCCAGTTGGGCTCCAAAAGAGCCACTGGAAAATGAACAAGTCAGGAAACGACAGATGCTGGCGAGGATGTGGAGAAACGGGGACCCTCTTGCCCTGTTGGTGGGAATGCACACGGGTGCAGCCGCTCTGGAAAACAGTGTGGAGGTTCCTCAAAACATTAAAAACAGAACTACCCCACGACCCAGCAATAGCACTGCTAGGAATTTACCCAAGGGATACAGGAGTACTGATGCACAGGGGCACTTATACCCCGATGTTTATAGCAGCACTTTCAACAATAGCCAGATGCTGGAAAGGGCCTAAACGTCCATCCACTGACGAACGGATAAAGAAGTTGTGGTTTATCTCCACCATGGAATACTACGTGGCAATGAGAAAGAATGAAATATGGCCGTTTGTAGCAACGTGGATGGAACTGGAGGGTGTTATGCTGAGTGAGATGTCAGGCAGGGAAAGATATTACATGTTTTCACTCATAGGTGGAACTTGAGAAACTTAACACTAGACCATGGGGGAAGGGTTGGGGGCGGGGGGGAGTTACAAACAGACAGGGAGGGAGGCAAACCGTAAGAGACTCTTAAAGACAAAGAACAAACTGAGGGTTGATGGGGGTGGGGGGGAGGGGAAAGCGGGTGATGGGCATGGAGGAGGGCACCTGTTGGGATGAGCACGGGGTGTTGTATGGAAGCCAATTTGACAATACATTATATTTAAAAAAAAAAAAAAAAAAAAGCCATTGGATTCCCACCAGGAAAGTGCCCGGTCACCTCCAAAACACAAGGCGCAGTGAGGTCCACCTTGGGACCCTCACAACAGAGCTGGCCCATGGGTGTGCTGTGGGCCGCGGACCCCACATCCAAGGCCATCCACAGCTGGCTGCATGATGAGGTCCCCTGAGGCCATGTGGCTCTGTCGGGCAGGTGGGGCTGGAATGCTGGAGCATTCATGGACCCTCTGCTAAACCCCAATCCAGGGCCTCCAAGCTCTGGCCCATGAGGCAAGCCTCTCCCCTCTCGAGGGAAGGAATGAAAACAAAGAAAAGCAGAAATCCTCTCTCTAAAGCAGGGATGTGGGGGCACGCCCTTCCCCCCCCCCCCCCCACAAATGAAACATGACTTCATTGGACCTTTTCAAGTATGAAACCGTCTGGGCAGATATCATCATCCCAATTAACAGGTGATCAAACTGAGGCTCAGCAGGTTCAAACGTGCCAAGCCCACTAGTAAACGCGGGCCCAAAGCTCTCGGGAACGTCCACTCTGTCTCTCTACGTAACTGCCCTAAATAGCTCCCACATGCTCCTCACGGGAGATCATGAGGCCACCTGGCCCCTCAACAACAGCCAGGAGGAGGCTTTACATTTTTAGTTAAGGGCAGAGATGCCTTCAATGGTTCCTGAAAGCCCTTCTCTGGATGAAAAAGAATCTGGTTGGCGAGCCTGCCCTACAGATGGCCGCGGCTAAATGGCTAACAGCTTGGGTCCCGCATCTGATGGGAAGCCGTATAGAAAAACAAAGGGATCTTTCCACTTTGAAGGCACCGGCCCGGCTTCGGCACATTCTTTTGCGCCGCTACTCAGGATGTGTGCGATGCCCCCCCCTCGATAATTTTTAGTTGTGTTGTCCTCCAGGATCTTTGAAGTTTCTCTTATGGAGAAAACATTGTCTTCGGTTGCGGGCTTTAAAAGGAATAAATAAATAAGACGCAATATGGGAGCCTTATGATCTTAAGTCTCGCAGCTCGTAAATACTTGTGCAGAAGTAAGTGCTAGCCAGGCCTGTAAGGACTTTGCCTTGTTGTCCGGGAGAAATTAAAGCCCCTCGCGGCACGACCCGGCTACCACGGCTCCTTTGCCAAGAGAAGGAAGCATTCACTGCCCTTGCCAAGGCCTCCAGGACTCTCCTGGAGGGAAGCCGGCGGGGGGGGGGGGGGGGCAGGAAAGAAAGAGGCCGAGGTCAAGGCCACTTCCCCATCAGCTGGAAGGTCCAGATTCATCTGAGAATCGAGGCAGCGCATAGCATCTCCGCCCCCCCATTTCCTCCCAAACACCACCCTCCTCCGGCTTCTCTGAAATCCTATCTTGCACCCAGTTGCAAAAGTTACCTTTTTCAGATGCCACTCCTGACTCAGCACCCCCTTTCCAGGAAGCTTCCCAGCCTCTCAATGGCCCATTGTGTCCACTGGAAACCCTCGGAGCCCATACTGGAGTGCCTTGTCACTTGCCTCCGTGCAGAACCGACCCACTGTGGCCGCCTTGTGAGGGGCCAGCCTCCCCCGGCCTCTGTCACACGTCACGCCCAGCCACTGAGTTTCCAGTACCCTCCTTGTCCCAGAATCTTCAAGGGCTTCTTCCGCCGCTGCGTTTACAAAAATGGTGCCTTTGGCTTGGTGGGGGGGGGGGGGGGGGGGGGAGCGGTCAGGGAGACCTGAGTTCAAATCCCGCCCCTGACACTCCATGACGGCTCACTCCTTTGGCACAGAGTGATTTACGAGAACTAAAACCAATATATAGCACACGTAGAACTTCACACCTGACACAGAGGAAGCACTATGACGCCATGTCTGGGTGTAGAGGCAAAGCGTTAGTTGAATGTGTATCTGTTGGCTGTTCCTTTTGGTAACGGTGCTTAAATGCACGCAGTATACATATTTTGAAGATGCGCAAGCAACCCCTTTCCCCACAAGCACCCTGTCCCCACTCACCTGACATCCCTCCCGTGCCTTTTTCCTTTCTTCCCAAGAAGGCTGCCAAATCAGGTGGTGGCTGTCCTTGCTAGCCTGTCCTTTGTTCTGCGTCCCCCATGCGTGCTAACCATCCCTGCCCTACATCGGGGCACTTTAACGGCAAGGCACACGGAAGCAAGGCCACGCTCATCACAGGGCAGAAAGAGGAGTGTGGGAGCGTGGTGGGTATTAGGTTCGGGAACTTCATCCCAGGAGCTAGGACCCAAGAGATCATCACGAAGCCTGGCTTGTCCCCCAGGGGGGACATGCCAGCTGGCAGGCTGATAGGGCCTGCCAATAATCAGTGCTTGGGAAAATAAAGAAATGAAGGAACAAAGAAATGGATCGCCAAAATCTGGATCTTGCAGATCACAACGGCCACGTTCGACTTCTGAGCGACCCAGAGACATGTTCAGCCGAGCAGATATTATCCAGGTACCTTGAAAGGTGAAGGTCAGGTTCCTTCAGGGAACTTCTCCCTGATAATGTCTGGCGGGAGGTTTGCTCACAGGGGATAGTGGGGGCTCGGGAGGACTGCCACCAAGGAGAGGTCAAGGAGAAGCCCTGAAACCAGGAGGTTAGGACACACACCTCTGCCCTCCCCACCCCCCCCCAGAGCCAGCAATCCAGGTGACCAGGTCTATGGGGTGTGGTGAGACTCTAGAAGGCGAGGCTCGTGTTGCCATCCGGAGGACGTACGATGCAGTTCGGAGGTTAAACGGAGCTGAGGTTCCAATAACCACCCAGAATTAGCACCACACCTGGAGGAACCCAATTCCAGGCCATTCTACTGGCAGAGAAGGTGCCTTCCATTCACCGTGTAGACCAGCTTAGCAGATGCTAGAACTCGTAGAGGGCTTTTTAATGTTTTCTTCCAGTAACAGAATATATCCTACTTACAAAGAAAACGCTCAGATGGGACCGATCCCAGCCCCACCTTCTGGAGTAGTTACGAGACTCAGGTCTGCCTAGCCGCCTCCGTGCCCCTGGCTGCAGTGATTGGTGGGTGGAAGGCCACATGACCTGAGCTGAACCAATGGGAGTCATCCTTGGGACTTTGGCTGCAGTTGTGGATGGGTGAGGTTGCTTTCTTTTCCCGAGGATTCCCCAGCTTTACGGATGATGTAAATCCACAGCTGTTGGAGGCCAGCACATGGGGAGAGGCTGCCTGAGAAAGGAACCCACCTGGGGAAAAGTAACCAGGAAATGAAAAAGAGAGAGACTCCCAATGATTCATGGATTGAAACCCTGGATCCAACCATACCTGTAGACCGTATTCATCTCCCTTGAACTTCCCTGGGACACAAGCCAGCAACGTGTCTTTTTTCTTTTAATTTCGGTTTCTGTAACTTATAACTAAAACCATTCAGACTTAAGCACCTGGCTCCCTGGCTCAG
Organism: Acinonyx jubatus; assembly: GCF_027475565.1. Taxonomy (NCBI): domain Eukaryota; kingdom Metazoa; phylum Chordata; class Mammalia; order Carnivora; family Felidae; genus Acinonyx; species Acinonyx jubatus. The sequence goes on from NC_069398.1 coordinate 25,168,163, forward strand.
GGCCAGGCCGAGGGTTCATTCTTCAAATGTCTTCATTCTTGGACGTTAAGCAGGATTGGGGCAGGCAGGGTGTACATCTGGAGGACGACACTGCACAGAAGAGCCAACCCCAAAAGCAGGACAGAGGGAGGGGGCTCACAGCACTTTCCAGTTTACATCCCATTGGCACAGTGAGAAAGATCCAGAATTTAGCAGCAGGCAGACTGTATTCAAGTCTCCATCCTTCCATTTACCAGCCGTGCGACCCGGGCTGCTTACTTAATCACCCTAGACCTTCATTTTCCTATCTAAAAAATGGTAACAATAACATCTACCTCGTAGGCTTTTTGTGAAGTTTTAATGAGATCGGGAATATAAAGGACTTGATCCTGTGTCTGGCTCACAGCGGGAGTTTGATAGATGACAGCAATTTTGTCACCGTGGTGTATCTGTCCTCACGCGTTCAGCACTGGGAACAGAACACCATAGATTATTGAAATACGTGCATAAGGTCCTCAGAATTGCATTGCCACTAGTGATTTCAATGTTCCCCTGTTCTCTTTTTTTTTTTTTTTTCTTTTGTAACCACAGCTGCTAAATTGCCAAGCAACCAAATCTCTCAGAGGGATAGCAAAGGAGGGGAGAAATCACAGTGCTGTAGCCTCTGGGTGGTGAATCCTGGACCCAGGGAGGGCACCCAGAGCTGCCTCCTCTTTTTGGCCGGAGAGTTCAGCACCAAGGGCCCTGCCTCATCCCCGAAGAGAGTTCCTGTTCTCTGCAAGTGACACCTGCAAAGTCCATGCCCAGCTCGGGCACAGAGGCAGTGCGGCATAGAGGCATCCACGCTGGGTTAGGATTCTGGACACCTGGGTCCTAATGCTGGGTTCACGGTCAACTGTGCGTGGCTGGGCCTCAGTTTCCCCATTTGTAAACTGGGAGTACAAATCAGATCATCTCTAAGGTCCCTCCCGGCTAGGTGCCTCTGAGTTCATGGAGGGCAGCCTTAATTCGGGATCCCTCTATCTGTTTCTAAACCATGCTCCCACCTCAACCTCCCACAAGATATCCCTTGATGGATTCCACTAGGGGTAAGTTTGGATCGAATCTAACACTGATGAGGCACAGAGCTTCTTGGCCTGCAGGGATGCTCAGGGACGAGAGACTACCAGATGGCGTGGTTCTCAGAATGCCATCCGCAAACCCACAGCATCAGCGAAGTCACCCGGGAGCCTGTTAGAGATGCAAATCCTCGGGGCCCAATCCGGGAGCCTGTTAGAGATGCAAATCCTCTGGGCCCAATCCGGACCTCCTGGGGGTGGAGCCCAGCAATCTGTGTTTTAACAAGGCCTCGGGGAATTGCCATACACACCACGGCACAGACTGTACAAGACCTATTTTGTCCAACACGATAGCCACTAATCATGCGATTTTCGCTAATCAGTGAAAATCAAATAAAACTGGAAAGTCAACTCCTCGTTCACACCAGTTACATATCAAGTGCTCAGGGGCCACGCGTGGCTGGTGGCTGCCATATTGAACGGTGCGGAAATAGAATATCGCCAACACTGCGGAAGGTTCTGTTGGGTAGTGCTGGTCTGGGCAAGCCTTGCTTCTCAGGGTGGGGTCCACAGAACCAGCAGCACTGGTCCCACTGGGAGGTCGTTACAGATGTAGACTCGCCGCCCTACACCAGATCTGCTGGATCAGAACCTACAGCTTCACAAGACCCCCCCCCCCGCCCCGCCCCGAGGAATCGCAATGTGTTGCAAAGTCTGAGAAGCACAGGTTGAACTATTCAGAACAGAACAAAGGGGGGTGACCACCCTAACACTGCCAGCACAGAGTCCGCCAGCATTAGGACAGGACAAATCACAGCCTCCATGAAGACAACATTGGGATGACCACACATCCCGACAACACAATGGCTTCCGGATGGCTCAGCATTACGATCAGTGCAAATCGCGGGCATCACGGCCTCCTCAAAGACAACCACGTTGCTATTTCGATACAAACAAGGTCAAAGCTACATACAGCACACCACAACTGCCGACAGAGGTTACATTATTGCCCTCTGTATCAAAGTCTCCTCGATAGAGGTTACATTATTGCTCTCTGTATCAAAGTCTCCTCCTGACCGCTACTGCCTCCACCTGGGGGGTCCAAACCGGACTTGAAAAAGGGACTTCTCAGGGCGCCTGGGTGGCGCAGTCGGTTAAGCGTCCGACTTCAGCTCAGGTCACGATCTCGCGGTCCGTGAGTTCGAGCCCCGCGTCAGGCTCTGGGCTGATGGCTCGGAGCCTGGAGCCTGTTTCCGATTCTGTGTCTCCCTCTCTCTCTGCCCCTCCCCCGTTCATGCGCTGTCTCTCTCTGTCCCAAAAATAAATACACGTTGAAAAAAAAAATTAAAAAAAAAAAAAAAAAGGAAAAGGGACTTCTCTAGGAACCCATACTTTGAGGAGCAGACACCCTTCAGGACTTACAGCCACGAAGCTCTCGGTGGCTGTGGGGCTTGCCAAGTCTGCCTGCGGTATCTGATGCCCACCAGGACTGAAAGTCATAGCCAACATCACGCTTCTGTGGTTGCCATGGAAAGTCTCCTTGTCAACGTCCCCTGAGCCCAGATGGAGACATCGCTGCTCATCTCGGAGAAGGGGAGCCCACCAGCTTGTTATGCAGAGCCGCTGGGAGGCTGTGGCCCTCCCACCAGGAAGGGCTGGCGGTCCCCGAATCCAGCTCTGATGGGAACATCCACCGACAAGCCCGTCTCCAGGCTGCCGTGCCTCAAGATTACTAATTGGTCTAAGAGAGGTTCCCCAAAGGGGTGTCAACAGCCAAGATGAATGGGTAGCGGCCATGTCTTCATAGCAACTCTGTGGCTGGTGGCTTTTTCCTGCTCCCGTGGCCTCTCGGCTGCACCCTCCAATGTGGCGCCTGGTGCCGACAGCATTGGAGTCATGAATCTTCACAAGCCAGCTGATGGCAGGTTGGCAGGGATGGGCAGGCAGCTTTCAGGGGGTCCCAGAGCAGGCCGGGGCTCCTAAGGCCACTGAGCCTCAGACCAGTCGTTGTGAGTCGCCCTGGACCAGAAAGCCCAGATTCCAAGTACCCCCCTCATTCTCTAGACCCCAGACGGACCCCAGAACCCACATTCCTGCCTTCTTCGCTGATGTACGAACAAGACCAAAGGCTTTTCCCTCAGCCTCAAGTGACCCTGAACTGAATCTGCGTCTTCGGCTCCAGCGTGCCAGGTGGAGGCAGGAAAAGCGCTTTGGAAGGCGCAGCAGGCCGGGAGTCCAGAGCAGGGTCCGAGTGCCCGCCTGACTGCTGGTGAGGCCTCTGCTCACTCACCAGGGAAGGGGAGGTGGGGAACAAAGTGTCCCGTTCCCAATCACCCGCAGGGCGTAGCGGTGAGAAACTGCCACTTCTTGTGTTCTCGAACCCTTGGGTCAGATACGAGGACAGAGCACAACAGGACGCCTCATCTCTGCCCCGTGGTGTCCAAGGACTCAGCTGGCAGGTTGGGGCTGGAACAGAGGGGCTCCTCCCAGGGCTGTCTCCTCGTGACCTCTTGCGCATACAGGCTCCGGGGTCACCGGATGTCTTATGTGTCAGCTCAGGGTTCCCAGGACACGAGTTGAGAGGCTCCCTGCCTGGGACCTGCTTTTCCTGCCTTGATGACCCAGTCTCAGGAGTCGCCCTGCATCGCTTTCTTGGCATTCGTTCACCGGGCAATGAAGGACAAAGTCTGTCCGGCTGCAAGGGGAGGGAAACCACCTCTCAATGGAGAGCTGTCAAGGTCACATCCCCAGAACATACGTACTGGTGTGGCCATCTTTGGAAAATAGACCCTGCCCCAGAATCTCTCCCTGGAAGAGGAAATGCAAGGATTGAGAGTCATGATGACTGTAGTCCCTTGGAGAAGACGGCTGCACTCGTGCCCATGCATTCCACAGGCATCGACCAAGCTCTTTCTTTGTCCTACACACCGCGGGATGCTCTCAAATATCCCCATCCCGCTGGAAGATGGGCAAGTCCCCGAATGCTTCTAATTCCGGGGAGGATGTGACGGGGACAAACAGAGGCATAAACAAGGAGTGGGGTGGCCCATGGACGGACAGGCAGACGGACAAAATAACACGAGCAAAAGCCCTTTGCAAACCATCAAGAGCCAGGATTTGGTGGTAACAGTAACAATGGCAAAAATCCCAGAAAGATGAGAAGACCCTTGAAAATACTCTTTTTTTTCCTCTCTCTCTCTTTTCTCTTTTCACTATTCTTTCCCCAAACCCAAGATCCACTCATTCAATCAGTCAGGCATCTGTCTGACAACGGTTCAGGGAGCCTCTGTTCCATGCTGGACATTATGGGAAACCACAAGATGAACAAAACAGTCTGGCCCTCGAGCGGGGTGGGGGAGGGGGGGGCTGAAACCGCATTTTAAATAACTGACCCAACTGGGGCACAGAAGGAGGAAAGCAGGAAACACCTGCAGGATCATTCCTACCCCCCGCCGGTTTGGGGAAGCCAACTCCCACACCCCCCCACCCCCCCACCCCCACCCCGGGGTTGCTGATCTGCCCTTGAAAGCCCCGGGTAAGCAGAGACCCAGCCTCCTCCTCCGGGCAGGACGCCAGCCCCCAGAAGCACGGTCACTCCTTTTTGGCCCCTCTCCTGGCTCCCGCCTCCCTGCGGGCCTGGCCTCCACAGCAAAGATGCCCACGCCTGCCCCCAACCCTGCCTCCCCACCGCGCGGGGGTTAGCATTTCCTAACGCTCCCTGCAGGGTCTCAAATGCCACTGTGAGTACCATTTGGAAATTGCTTTCTCAAACTGAGCCACCCGCCGCCTCTTAGAAACGACCACAGTGCCATCGTGTGGCCAGAGTCCGATTCCACTCACTGCAAGGTTCCCTCTTGGGCTCCAGGCTGCTTTTAAAGGACTCCTGGGGCTCCTTCGGCGGGGGGGAAAACACCCCCACCTCACACGGGACCTCACTACCCTCACGTAGCCGGAGCCCTGGAAGGGGAGTTCTGGAAATCGAGAGCAAGTTACCTGGAAAGCTGAACCCGCATCTAAAATAAAAAGAGAAAACAAATTGGTGAAGCTAGGGAATTAACCCCGCGGCCACCCTTGTGGTGGGCAGGAAACATCCGGTGAAATGAGAGGGGTGCGGGCTGGAGCCTCTAACTCAGACACGGGTTCCCAGGCCGGGGTTCCATACTTGGAGGGGCAGAAGTTTGCATGGCCGGGTGTCTGCATTCGAACTCAACAGTTTGTATTCAAGCCTCCTGCCAGGGCGGGGAGGCCGGGGAAAGAAGGAAGGAATCCACAGATGTTTACCCGTAAACATGATGCGTATGTTTTTGAGTCTGGAATTTTCTCAACAAACGGCTTTTCCGGGAGAGTTACGACTTTCTAGATTCATATATTCGTCTTTCTACGTTCGTTCGTTTGTTTGTCTGATGCAGTGCCAGGCACTGGTTGTAGGTGCTGAGAATACAAAAGAGACAAAACCTTCTGCCTTCATGGAGCTTGCTTTCTGCTAGGAGGGGACCAACAATACACAAAATGCAAGTAAAGTGCATAATAGCACGGGGCACCTGGGGGGCTCAGTCAGTGAAGCGTCCATCTTCTGCTCAGGTCATGATCTCCTAGTTTGTGAGTTCCAGCCCCGCATTGGGCTCTGTGCCGACAGCTCGGAGCCTGGAACCTGCTTCGGATTCTGTCTCCCTCTCTCTCTGCCCCTCCCCCGCTCGTACTGTCTCTCTCTCTCTCTCTCTCTCTCTCAAAAATAAATAAACATTAAAAAGTCTTAATGCATAACAGCATGGACGATGCTACAGAAAATAATTAGAGCAAAGAAAGACAATAAGGATGGGGGTGAAGTCATTGCACATCGGGGTTCAGGGAAGGCCCAAAGGTGATGCTTAAAGAACGACCCAACAATGGTGGAAATACACCATCAGCTTCTGGAGGAAAAGAATTCCAGGCAGAGGGAACAGAAAATGCTAAGGCCTTGAGATAACAGTTTGCCTGCCATGTTTGAAGAGCACTGAAAAGCCAATATGGTGGGAAGAGGGTGAGTGAGGACACCAGAGGGAGGAGAAGCAGAGAGAGAACGGGGCCCAGATTCTGTAGGAACCTGAAAGCCAGTGCAAAGGGGGGTCGGGGGGTCTGAGGCTGTGGCCTGACTTGCTTGTGGACCTCTGAGCACGCTCTGGTTGCTTCTTTAGGGTAGAAGGAAGGGGGACAATGGCAGAGACAGCTGGAGTAGTTAGAACCCAAGCACAAGAAGAACACGGATCAGACCAGGGTCATAGCAGTGGGACCCTGAGAAGTGACCAGATTCAGGATATGTTGCGACGGTGCGGCCAAGTGCTGGTATCACTGGGAGCGTGGATATGGTGTGAAAAGAGAAAGAGAGTGACTAAGGAGGACTCCAAGGGTCTTAGACTGAGCAACTGCAAGGTCCAAGCCAGGAACTCAAATTCTCCCTCCCAAAAATTGGGAATAAGAGTTAGAGACTTATGACAGTCAGTGGCAGGGGCTGGAGCAGAGAGAAGGTGAAGTAGAGAGAGAGCCTGATGGGCAACCGTGTAGAGCCACACGCAAGAGGAGTAAAAAGAAGATGGATGAGAGAGAGGAACAAGGCAGACACCCAAAGATGAGCACAAATTAAAGGAATCACCTCAAACCTGATAGACGGAGAAAGATGCCCCAGTCCCTGGCTCTCCAGATCTGCTCCAGTGCAGGGCCACCATGTCACACAACTCTGGAGGTCACCTTGCACATCACAGTCCATGCAGTGGTGCCTCTGGACTTGTGCAGTGCACAGCTTGCGCAACCGAACATGGCAGTCCTGTCCCTGGCTGTATTTTACTTCTATAGCCAGACGTCCATGGCATTGTCTGCTGTATCTTCATCATAACCCTTTCCCTTGACCTAGCACAACAGGTTTCTGGTTTCTTCCAAAGAGTTTTGCCCAAAAACAGAGGCTCGGGAGTCAAAGACTGCTACGTTGGGCCCCACTCCCTTGATTGACTGACTGACTCCCAGACCGCCAATATGTCTGTGCTGCACATCTACAGGGAACATGATCCATCTAGGGACACTGAACCTATCTGTTTGAGGCACCTGAAATATAAGTGCCCGTTCCGTGCTATTGTGGGGGGGGTGGGGGGTCCTCTTGAGCTGGCGGTCCTCTTCTTTGATGGAATTCACAATCATGGCTTCTGTGTGTCTGTAGTGTTTGTGCTTGATAGATCTGTGAAAGACAGTACCCTGAGGCTCTCACTAGACGACTGGGAAACTGGTTTGGTGTGAGGCTGAGTTTCCCCTGGGGCCGGGGATTTTCATCCAGGGCCAAGCGGCTGGTGGGTCCCACATCAAGTGGGATGATCTAAATCCCGCATAGACTGTACATCCCTTTAAAGCAAACTCATCTGCGTACATATCACCCTCTTTTCTCTGGTGCCTGGCATCTTTGCCTGAAAGAGACGTAAAAGAAAAATCTATTGCCCGACTGTGACCCGCAACTAACACCTAAACGGGGAGAGGCCGCTGATCAAGGATATTTAGAAATCATTTCCCTCTTCCCATTCTCCTCCCTCTCCAGCTGCCTAGAGCCTGGGGTCCCCCACATTTAAATCTCCAGTTTATCCATGTGGCAGCTCAGGAAAAGGAATTTTTTACCAGCGATCTTATATTTATTCACATTTCACATGCCATCTACATTTTGAATAAAGTATATTCCCCCAAAGAAATTCCTCCATTTATTCTAAGCACATTGGAAAGCTCACTGTTTGCATGCTCGTTGGTTTCCTGAATATCAGAGCGTCTTCTTCCTCTCCAGGCTGCCACGAATGCATCAAGTACTTTAATGCTGGTTTTAATAAAAGGAAAGATCAGAGCGCAATTCAACTGCTGTGGCATTAAGGCATTTGTGTGATGGAGGTAACATTTTCCACAACAAGATACATCTCTGGTTCCTACGGTCGTTGTTAAAACCAGAAATTTGGTTGTGCATTGTTGGGAGCAAATGGCAGGCTGCACACATTGTGGATCCTAGAAACAAAGGAGCGGCGGCTGGTCTCCCAGGCAACGTGACTGTTACGTGGCATCTGGGACGTGGAGTCCCGAGCAGCGATTCTCAGAGAGGTCCCAGACCCGCCACGGCAGCAGCGCCCAGGACCTTGTGGGAAACGAACGTTCTCGAACCCCACTCCACGCCTACTGAGTCAAACACTGAGATCTGTTTCCTCCAGCCCTCCAAGTGAGCCTGATGAGTGCCCAGCTTTGAGAGCCAAAGAGTTCTAGATGTCGGAACTCTGTAAAAAGTAAGTTATTGCTTCAGGAAGGCACATCGAGTTGAGCTGGTTTTTCTAATACATAGTCGCGGTCTCTAACGACAAGTGGATGCCCCCCAGAGGGGTACCTGAGAGCAAGAAAATCCTAACCATACTGTGCTTTGGAAGGGTCTTTTACTTAAAAACACTGGGGAATTGGGTGGCTCCGTCAGTTAAGTGTCTGATACTTGATTTCAGCCCAGGTTATGATCTCACTGTTTGAGGGTTCAAGCCCCATGTAGGGCTCCGCGCTAACTTGGGATTCTCTCTCTCCCTCTCTCTCTGCCCTTCCCCGCTTGCTCTCTCTCTCTCTCTCTCTCTCTCTCCCTCAAAATAAATAAATAAACATCAAAAACATCAGTGAAGTTCCTACACTGTGCCAGGAGGTAGGAATTTGGTGCAAGGAAGCGATGGTCCCTGCGTCTGTAGGAGAGAGTTTTGCAGGCGAGAGCCAGAAAGTCCCAGGGAATAGTTAGATGACCTCATCATTAACTCAGAGATGTGGGCTGACCATGGAATGAGGAAGGAGGGAGGCCTCACTCCGGCTGGGACAATTTGCTCCACAGGGGAGCAAATTCTTGAACTCAGCCTCGAATGAGCAGAAGGAACTGTAAAAGATGACACAACAATTAGCTGTCGGGCAAGAACTACCCGTGGAAAGGGACCTGAGGGGCTCAGGGGGCACGGAGAAGAATGTGGCAGGCCTGGCTGCTCTAAAACCATGCTCTAGCCTCAGGGAAGGGCACCACTGTGTGCGGAAGAGGAAGAGGCGTGCTAGGGAGCTCAGAATGACACCCGGAACGGCCCCACACCCCAGAACCAGCACTCGGCAGCCCAGGGAAGATCTTAAAGGATCACCCGCTGCTTCTCCGGCACTCGCGTTTTCTTTCATAAGATTCCTGGTAGTGTTACACTTCTGCTTTCAGAAGGCCAGCTATATGCTGAGCAAGGCCACCCCCAGAGGGAGACAGGGACGCCGTCATGAGGGAAAGACTGAAAATGAGGGACTAGAAGGTCCGCATCCTGTACCGTCAGGAGACCTTCCTAGCACACCCACCAGATGGCCATCCAGCTCCACCATCTGGCTAAGAAAAGTTGGGGGCCGGCTACGTAATCTCTCTATGCCTCACTTTCTTCATCTGTACAATAGGAATAGGAATAATGTCTACTGAGTTATTAAGAGGATTGCAAGATTTAATATAGAGAAAACACAGAGGACAGTGCCTGCAAAGAGTAAACATTACCCAGGTGTTGGCCATTATCACCATCATCATCATCACCGCCATTATCATCAGCACCATCACCATCCAGTCTCCTTAATCCCAGAGCCTGATCATCGGAGTCGGGAATACCAGGCCAATGGTATGATCCCAGTGAACGGACAAATACGATAAATGTATTTCCTTCACCTCAATCCAATCCCATTTCTCAGTGGAAGCTTGCTCTCCGCCACATCTCTACAAAGCATTTTCTCATCCATGGTTGAATTCTCTCCCTGGTGGGAAGCAGACTCCCTTCCCAGGAAGCTCATCCAGCTCCTAGGTCCAGCAGTTTGACTCTAGACCTTTAATATTTCTGCAATTCCGGGAACATCCTTGCTGACCTCCTGTGGAATTACTTCTGTTGCTTCAATAAAATTGGAAAATGGGCCATGATCGTGCCATTTCCACTTTTTTATGCCAAGACATGTTTTTTGTTCCTTTTCCCATTGAGCGCTGGAGTCTAATTCCTCTCCCTTTGGGTCTGTCCTTAGCGACTTACTTGATCAGTAAATATAGCAGAAGTGGCTTCCACCCAGGTCTCTTGAAATACTCTCAGAACCCAGCCACCACCTTGTGAGAAAGCACAAGAAATCCCATGGAAATGCCCACGTGAAGAGGAACTGAGGCCCCAGCCAACAGCAGCAGTAGAGCTCCATCTGGCAGCCAGCACCAACCCACCCACCATGTGAGTGCGCCATCTTGGAAGTGAATCCTGCAGCTGGTCCGCCCAGCCCACCCCCCCAACTGATGCCGCATGAAGCAGACGTAGCTGTCTCCATAGAGTCCTGATCCCGTCTCAAATCCATGAGCAAAGCAGACAATTGTCCTTCGAAGATTCTAAATGTGGAGGTGATCAGTTAACCTCCAATGAATAACCAAAATATCCTCAAATCACTGAAATCTCTTACCCCTTATCTGAGAAGCCCCCTTAAGCTCCTCCAAATCAAAGCATGGAAGGAAGCCGCTAATAGCTGATCTGAGTTGGCACTGGAAGTTCCATATCATCCTCGCATTGGTTAGATGATTCTTCTTTAGGATGAGGACAACCTTGCTCTCCTTAACTTTATTCATCCATTCAACAAACACTTATAAGTACCTGCCACACGCCAGGCACCATGCCAGAGACTGTGGAAGACAAAACAAACTGGCCAGTGTCTCAAGGAGTTTATGCTCTAATGGAGGAGATCTGAGCCCTCCCACACAAGGCAATGTGTTAGAAGTATTGTGCGGTTCCAAGAAAACTCAGAGAAGGGAGGACGGCGTTCCCCATGGTGGGGATGACAGTGAACTGACGCCACAGGCTGAAATCTGACGCCACAGATTTCACAGATGGAGAAGAGGAGGAAGGTGATGGCGCAGCGGGAATGAAGGTCCACCAAAGAAAGGACCTGGCACCTTTAGGGATCCGTTAGGAGGCTGACAACGGAGGGCGCAAAGGGCATGAAGCAAAACACAGAGAGACGAGGTCATGAAATTAAGTTTGGGTCGGATAAAGAAGGGCTTCGTAAACTGAGTCTGGACACTACCCTGAACACAATAAAGTGCTACGGAGGGGATTTAGGCAAGGGCATAGCAGGAGCAGACTGGCATTTCCCAAAGAACCGTCTGGCTGTAGTGACAGAATCAAATAGAAAGGGGAGCAAGCAAGGGGATCTTGTCAACAGCCTGGTCAGGAGATGAGGGGGTCCTGAAACAGGGCAGTGGAGATGGCAGAAGACATTTATTCGGGGGCGCTTGGGTGGCTTAGTCGGTTAAGCGTCCGACTTCGGCTCAGGTCATGATCTCACAGTTCGTGAGTTCGAGCCCCGCGTCGGGCTCTGTGCTGACAGCTCTGAGCCTGGAGCCTGTTTTGGATTCTGTGTCTCCCTCTCTCTCTCTGCACCCCCGCCCCCCCGCTCACACTCTGTCTGTCTCAAAACTAAAGAAACATTAACAATTTAAAAAAAAAAAAAAAAAAGAAGAAGACATTTACTCAGGAAGTTCACAAGTTCTAGCTGGAGATCAATTGAGTGGGGCAGAAGAAAATCCATCAAGGAAGAAGAAAACCCATCAAGGAAGAAGAAAACCCATCAAGGAAGAAGAAAACCCATCAAGGAAGAAGAAAACCCATCAAGGAAGAAGAAAACCCATCAAGGAAGAAGAAAACCCATCAAGGAAGAAGAAAACCCATCAAGGAAGAAGAAAATCCATCAAGGAAGACTCCGGACTTCTGGCTGGGGCAGTGTCACCCAACCAACCACCAAAGACAACAGGCACAGATATGAAAGGGGGCAGACAGAAGCTCCCTTTGGTCCTTTTTGGACAGGTCCAACCTGGCCCCTGGGGACATCCCAAGCCCTGATTCCACTCCAAATGTTCGAAGACCGTCATAACATCTGCAGCTTCTTGCGGGGGTATTTGCTTGGGTCCCATCATTCCCGTGGTCTTGTTTCTTCATTCCCAAGAGAATCGGAACACACATCTGACTAATGGGGAAAGTCTGTTCTCCTAAACCCCACGCCAAGAAAATCAGACCCTGCGAAGGTTTTTATTATCCTTCTAAACATCTTTTTTAAGGATTACAACATCAGCATATGGGTTGAAAATATTTTTACATACATAAAAGTACAAAGAATTATACAAAAATCACCCACAATCCCATTCTCAAGAGATTGCTAATATTTGGGGGGTATTCCCTTTCAATGTCTCCTCCGTTCATATATATTTGCTTTATCTGATTAATACTATAGTATGAGTATTTTTCCAGGTCTCTCGTATTTCCTGGGAAATATGTATTTTAAATGGCTGTGCAGAGTCCAACAGGGATGGACCTAAATTAAATTAATCCCTCTAATTGGACATTCAGCTGTTTTCGTGTGTGTGTGTGTGTGTGTGTGTGTGTGTTGAGTTTTGTATTTTTGCTGTTACAAAAACCTTATGTCAAGCATGTTTGTGGATAAGTCTTGGGTGTTCTTTTCTAATTATTTCTCTAAGACAGATTTCCTGGAATGGTCCAAGGATGAAAAGATTTGAGCACGTTGAAGTTTCCTTGGCACTTCTGACAGAGGTCCTCCCGAAATAGCAAATGATGGTTTTGTTGGGTTCTCCCCCTCTCTAGCCTTCCCCAGTCGACTGTGGAGGAAAACACGTGGTCACGCTTTTTGGAACCTGAAGTTTCTGGAAAACATTTACTGACTGACTCTTTCTTGGTGGAAATTTGAAACTCGGTCCCCCCCCCTCCCCCGCCCCTCCTGGGATGGCCCTACCCTGTGATTTACTACCGGCCTGAGCCGGCTTAGTTGCCACAGCACTGTCATCACATGCCGTCCACCAAATGGAATAAAACTCCAAGGTCATCCACCCTCTGAGCAAACACCAGGGAACAGTGGCTGCTCTTTCCTGCTTCCAAAGGCACATGCTGCTTTAATAACACCCGAGAATGCTTTTGTGAAGTCCTTCTGCTCCCCAGAACTTTCCCATCCGGCCCAGAGTTATTCTCTGGGCAGCTTATTCTCCGGGCCTATCTTTCCTGAAATGTCATGGCCAGCTAACCAAGTCCCTGGCCACCTCCACTGCCAGGCTCCCAAGCCCTGCGCGAAGACCCTGGGGCATGCTGACAGACCGGTGTCCAAGGAGCATGAACAGCGTGCCTTGACCCAGACTTGGAATCTCCATCCAAGGACTGGCCGAGCTTCAGCGGGCTGTGTCCAAAACCACCCCCTCCAGTCCTTTCTGCAAGGTACACAGAGCTTCTCCCTGAAACCAGACTCGTTGCTTAGTAGGAGGAGGAGGAGGATTTTTCTCCCAAGCAAGTGTGGATCCACTTGCTTGGACCCACAGCTGAGTCCAGACCAAGAGAGGAGAGCTCTTCTCCAGGCATGCTCAGAATCTGCACCAGGGGCTCAGCCACCAGGGGAAGGAGCTGGAATGGGGAGGGGTCACAAAGTCTCTGAACAGGAGCACCCCCTTTTTTTAGAGGTAACCCAGCAAGGGGGGGCTGGTGGACAATGGCAGAACTAAGTAGAAACAGGCAATGCATTGGTAGGGAGGGGCCACGTGGCTGTGATCAGGATAAGAGGCCAAAGACAAGGGCAAGCGCCTGCGTCTCAAACTTCAGTCGAAGCTGAACAGACATAGTAGTGTCTCACTTTAGGAAGATCGCTCAGCACATCGAGAAGACCTGCTGAAGGCAAGACCTCGAAGCTGTAGGATGTTATGAAGATGCTACAGTTGCCAAAGAGAGAGATGCTGAAGGCCGAATCGAAGCTGGACGAGGGGATGGAGGGAAGGAGAACTCACGAGACATCAAAGTGCAGAACCGATAGAACTTGATGACTGTGGGACCTTCGGGTGGGGACAGCTGATGGCAATGTCGTAATGGCACCTGCTGCGAAGGGAGTTTTCGGATCAGGTCAAGTGCATGTGCACGGTGCTTAGGACAGTGTCTGCCTTAGTCAAACTCATTAAGAATTGGGTCCTAAAAGAAGTTATGATTCAAACAACATCATTTATATAAGCCTGCAGGTCACGGCGAAACACAAGTCTACACGTGGATGGCAAGTCAAGGCACAGGAAAGGACAGGCGTGCCCAAGACGCGTGGGCACAGCATGGAGACAGAGGGACGGGATGGAAATGTGGGGGCACCGATGCCAAGGAGCTGCTTGGGAGGCATCCGCGGAAAAGGAGAGTGGTGAAGAGCAGCTCAGGCTGGACCAGGAGAGAATGTGCCACAAAAATAAGGAAAAGCATCTGGAGGAGAGGAAGATAGCCGGTGCGTCTGGTAGGTCAAATAAGACAAGTTGGATCGGGTCCATTGGATTTCGCCACACAGAGGTCACAGGGCAGGATGTTTTCCGTGGCGAAGGTAAGATGGCAGGAAATGAATGCTCATCTCCACATTACAGGTCATGGAGACAAAGGGACACAACCTAGGTGCCCAACCGTATGTCATGGTACAACCATACTGTAATTTTTTTCACTGCGTTATATAATAATTATTCTAAGACACCGTTATGACGCAGCAGAGTTAGAAAACAGAGGCGGATTAACAGCGAACAAAGGGAACCCAAAGATACAGGTGTCAAGGTAATGCGGGGTACATTTTTTTAAGGGCTTGTGATGACATAAAGGAAAAACGGAAATGCAGAAAATGACCACTGCATGCCTTCGCTGGAGAGATTTGTGGAGACCAGAGAGTTCAAGACCGACCAAGATGACTCAGGGACTAGCAAATACAACGGAAAATAAGCAAGCGTGGAATATGGTCTGAAGCATTATGTGGAATGCAGGTTTATGACTGTATCGAGGGTAATGGGAAGACCTAGCAAATGTGGATTCTCATGAGGACCCTATACCATGAATGTGTGCAATGCTCCACTTGCCAGAAAGTTCCATGAGGATGGGGGCCTCGCTCTCTTGTTCTCTTTGGGATTCCCAGTGCCCAGCGCACTGTCTTGTAGACACAAAGAAGAGGGGGGAGAAAACACGGAAGGCCATTATGATGACACGAAGTGAAAAAAAAAAAACAACACACAAGACACGTAAATATAGCATGTAAATTAGAATTGAGACTATTTAAACGTGCGCGCAGGGCCGGGTGGGGGAGGCAGGACATAAAAATTTTAAGAGTGCGTTAGGGTCTGGGATCGTGTATGTGGACTTTTTTTTTTTTTTCCCCTGATTTTCCATCCTGGGTTTATGCTACTTTTATAGTGTTAAGACATATGCCGCAGACCAAGCCTCAGCTGGGAGTTAACAGCTGGCAATCTCCCTTATCTTTTGTTTGGCTTTATTTTAAAAACCAGCTTCTCATCTGACCTTGTCCCCCTGGCAGAACGGATAAAAATAGTCGGGGGAACAAGGCACGGGGATGTTCGTGTATGATATCATGCTATGCCCTCCGGTCTTTGAACGAATGTTTTCAAAACACACGATGTCCATTTACTTGGTCACTAAACCTTCGAAATCACTGTGCGAGGTATGTACCATCCCCGTTGTTTGGACGAGGAAGGTGAAACCCAAGAGGAGAAGTGTGTTGTGCAAAGGCACATGGCAAAGGGGCATCGAGAACTATTTTCCAACACAAAGCCCAGTGTTTCTCCCCCACAGCACATTCTTCCGCAGGACCTGACGCTCCAACTCAGTGCGGTTGACCACACAGCACAGATCTCATGACAGTGACAGGTCAGTAACTGCAGACCCTAAGAGGGGCCAAAGTGAGCAAAACACTTTCAGAACAAAGAGGCTGAGAATCTATGGAAGAAGAATTGGGGGACGGTCACCTTCAGAGCAGGACAGGGTCCCATCAGGTGTGCGTCTCCCACACTGCCCCTGCTGTCCCCTGCTGTCCCCTCATTCTCCAATAATGACCCCTCTTTACTAAATGCACCATCTGGAAGCTCCTCTCCCCTCCTGCCCACCCCCCCTCCCACCTAAATGGAAAGATTCATGTTGAGGTCCTATGGCATGAAAATGGCTCCAAGGCCCTACTTCTCATGTTTGCATTGTGCCTGGGGACTCCAAAGGACGCCGTGTTAGCACAAAAGCAGAGCCTGAGACAAGGAGTTGGGTGCAGGGAGTTTACTTGGGAGGTGATCCCAGGAAGCAAGAAAAAGGCAGCATGTAGAGGGAAGACAGAAGGAAGGACAAATTGATAAAGGATGAGTTATCAAGGTCACCAGTATTTTGAGGATAACGATTAACATGTGTTCTGCTGTGTCTTGGCGATCTCAGAGACGAAACACAGCCAGCATCACACTTTCCCACACAGCCAAAAACAGTCTCCGCGATCCAGACGGACTCTGTCTAGACACTCGGCCTCTGAGAAACATCTGAAGTGCCTTCAGAATTATCCCTCAGAAGGACAGGAAGCTAGGATGTTTATCCACAAGGCCCCACCCCCATATATAACGTAACCTAACCAAGAGAATGGCATCCTGTTATTTTTGCCACATGCTATTGGTTAGAAGCAAGTCACAGGCTTCACCTGCACTCAAGGGCGGAGGTTATACAAGGGCATGGCTCACTGGGGGTCACCTTAGGGTGTTTCTACCACACACACACCATTCTCAAACTGGCTGCACAACACAATCACCTGGGAAGTTTTTGCCAAAACCCAACGCCTGGGCCATGCTCCAGAGATCCTGATTCAATTGTCCTGGCATGTGCCTGGCCATCAGCATTTCTAAAAGGTCCCAGGTGATTCTAGTGTGCAGCCAGGGTTGAGAACTACAGGCATGAGAAAAGGGGGAGGAACCAGAGTCCTCAGAATAGAGAAGTCTCAGCCCAGTTCATGAGTCGCAGCCAAAGCAAAGCAGTCTCAGGCCAAAAGCAATCTCTATTTTTCATCCCCAGCAAAACTAGCCACCGCCAACTTACTGCACAAAGTCCCTGCTTCTGCCTGCAGAGCTGGCTGGGCTCCTGCTCCTCGCTTTTGGCCCTCCCAGTCCTTTCCCCTGCCCACACCTTTCTGTGGCTCCCCATCACTATGGCTCTCTTCTTCTACCATTATTCTCATTCCTGTCACCTTCTCACTCTCTTTCCCATTCACTTCCTGTATCAGGAGAAGCAGAGATCAGAGAATGAGACCCACCAGATGTGTACCTAGGGACCTGGCCTTGGGCACCTGGGGGAGCTGGTCACGTGGGCCACGAGAGGGTGTTGCTTCCATGTCTGGTGCAGAAGCCTGAAGTCCACAGGGCAGATGGTCAGGAAGGGATGATGGATATGAAGTCAGGAAGAGAAAAGACATCCTGCAACCTGTGAGGATGGGCCGGAACCCACCCTGGTCTTTTATTTTCTCGGGATCTCCACCTTCAGTGGTGGGGCTGATCTCCGGGAGACACTGCTCTACATCACACGCCTGACCCAGGAATCAGAGAGGCGGAAGCCAAGCAGGCGAGCCGAAGACCAGCAGACAGGGGCCCTGTCTTCCACATACCAGGTAGGACGTCCTTTGTGGAACTAAGCTGAGAAGGGGATTCCAACTCTGCTAAGTCAACGTGGCCCGAATCCACCTACTCCTCCCCTCGCCCCTCCCCTTGCTTGTCTTTTGTCCCTGCAATATAAAAAGGCCTTGTCTTTTTATTCTTTTTTTAAGTTTTTATTTATTTTTGAGACAGAGACAGAGTGCGAGCTGGGGAGGCACAGAGAGAGAGGGAGACACAGAATCGGAAGCAGGCTCCAGGCTCCGAGCTGTCAGCACAGAGCCCGACATGGGGCTCAAACCTAGGAACCATGGGATCATGACCCGAGCCGAAGTCGGACGCTTAACCGACTGAGCCACCCAGGCTCCCCATAAACCACACACTTTTATTTTTACTTTTTTTAATTTATGTTTATTTTTGAGAGAGAGAGACACACACACAAAGTGCGAGCGGGGAAGGGGCAGAGAGAGAAGGAGGCACAGAATCAGAAGCAGGCTCCAGGCTCCGAGCTGACAGTGCAGAGCCCGACGCGGGGCTCGAACCCCGGAACCGTGAGAGCGTGACCCGAGCCGAAGTCGGACGCTCAACCGACTGAGCCGCCCAGGCGCCCCCAAAAAGGCCTTTTCAGTCACGATGGTTCTCCCTACGTGAATCTAAATATTCAATGACGACTTCTGGGTGTTCAACTCTGTGCTAAGGACTATTGTCCAGGGGAAGCTGTCTGGTAAAGGTGGGGGGACAAACCCCCACCCACCTTCACCTTCTCGCCCAGGCCGGAGGTGCTGCAGGGGTCCACATGGACCTACCCCGTCAGCTGCCTCCCTGGGCCTCCCCAGACCCTTCTGTCAGGGCCGGGACCGCTCACCACCTGTCACTACATCTAGGCCGAACTGCGACATTGCCCCTGACCTGGGGATCGATGGTATGTGCCGCTACTGTGTTTCTTTATGCCCATACCTTTTGCCAACACCGGCAGCAGGCCAAGAGAGCAGAGAGAGCCACGCACTCTTCTCTGAGAAAACTGCGAATGAGGTACTCAGTGAGCATCAGATCTTGAAAGGACACACGCTTCCCAAGTCACAAATGAGGCAACCGAGGCCCTGGAGAGGGAAGTGACTTGTCTGAGGTCACTTGGCCAAGAAGCAGCAGACCCACGTTTCCCGTGGAAGTGTCCTGACTTCTGGCCACGGAGCTTTCTCCCCTGCAGAGCTCCCCTGTGAAGTCAAGACTCAGGAAGCAACGCGGTTCAGGCCCCGGAGGGCGGGCCGAGCAAGACAGCCCTGCTCCAGATCTAGGGCAGACGTTTCTTTGAAGTGAGGGTAACACCTCGCAATGCAAATCCGGCTGCTCAGAAGGGGTCGTTTGGAATTTGGGGCCCCCTTGTAGAATCCGCTAGCTTCCTCGCTCGAGCAGTTGCCATGTGCTGCGCTGTCCCCGAGAGAGCTCCAAGAGGGAACACAGCCGGCCGCCACACTTCCCAGCACAGCTGAAAACAGTCGGCAGGGACCTGTCTGGAGCAGCTCGGTCTCGCTGGAGTGAAAAATAGTAGATGTCGGAGTTCGCGAGCGGCCCCAGGAAACCTGAGCCCCGCTGCCCCCAGCGCTGCCCTCACAAATCATCCTTGTACAAATCACTCACTCGTGCGAGGCAGCCTCTTGGCTCCTGGCTTCCCTTCCACCCCGGAGGCCCATCTGTGGCTGCCAAACAGGTTGGCAAGTTGGAAAGGAACCCTAGCATCTCCTCAGGGCCTCCAGGAGGTTTCCCGGCTCCAAGTCAGAGATTCCTAGACTCGTGGGACAGTCCAGCTTGCGTGGACCCTTGGGGTTCTCTGGTCCAACGCCACCATCCCACGGATCAGGGGATAGACGGATAGATAGATGGACAGATGGACGGACCGAGAGGGAGAGACACAGAGAGGTAAACAGAGATGAGCAGAAGGAAGGAAAGGAGAACGAGCAGGACAGAGAAAGGAAAAGGGGGAAGAACGAACCAGGGCCCTCACCTGCTTCTCTCTGACCCCCAGGGAGTAACAGCAACTCCTACGTGGCCTCCACAGGGGCTCTTTTCACCTTGCCCCCGGGCCAAAGGTGTCACAGGGGCCTGGGCTGGCCTATCCCCAGTGGTCACCTCCCTGAGCTACCACTGTCAGGGCCCAGCACCCTCGCCACCACATTCTATGCCTAGGGATCTCGCCATGGCAAAGGCCCGCACCTGAAGGAGCTTTCCTTTCGAGTTCCCCCTTCTCTTTGGAATTTGCCAGAGCTTGCTTTCCGCCCAGACCCACCCTTCCTCGCTTATTCTCCAGACAAATGACACCCACCTGACCACGTCAGCTGAGGCCAGGCCCCTCCGAAGTTCCTCCCCTACCCACCCCTGCACCGGCAGCATGCCAGAGCACAGCTTATCAGGAGGGGCTCGTCCCCGCCCCCCCGCGCAGGTTAGACCGGCAGATCGGCATCGGGGGCAGGTGCGCGAGATCCCACCCCGACTGACTCTCTTAGTCGCCAGCCGGGTAATTTTGGGGGAATCCCGTGATCCTCACCTGTCAACGGGGATATGATACCCAGTGTTGCTGGGAGGACGGCCTGAGATTAAGTGCTTAGCGCAGCACCGTGCACATGCACGAGGGCTTGACAAACAGAAGCCACTCCTAGAAGAGCACCCAGCGTGAAGCCCATCCGAGCAGATCCGTGGCAGCTGTATTACGGGCTGTACTGGCAAAGCATGTGGCCTCGGTGGCCGCAGCCACGTCCGGCACGGAGCAAACCCTCCCTAATGGACGGGCTAGTGGCGGAGGCATGCGCTGTTTTCTCCAGCAAAAGCACCAGCTAAGGAAAGGAAGAACTGGCTTCGATTGCCTCACGGCAAAATGGCCAACCTGGCAAAGCCCATGGGGTAGACACGTCTCCAGGAGAACGCGGTTTCGGTGTCGCGTCCAAGTCCCTGCAAACCACTATGCACTCCCCACACTCCACCGCCTGCCACTGTTTGGCACGGCTCCAAAAGCACGACGTGGAGCCGAAGCAGCCGCATGTCTCGTGCGGATGGCTGGGCCTCTGCACCGGCGGCTGGGGGAGGCGGGAAGGGGCACTCGGTCAGAATTGTCCCTAAGGCGGGGGGGGGGGGGGGTAGCTTGTGTCCAAGACTTATTACTCCACCTTTAAACTGGAGCTTTAAGGGGGTGCTCAGTCAGAGAAGCGTCCGACTTCAGCTCGGGTCGTGATCTCGCGGTCCGTGAGTTCGAGCCCCAGGTCAGGCTGGGCTCTTATGCTGACAGCTCAGAGCCTGGAGCCTGTTTCGGATTCTCTGCCTCCCTCTCTCTCTCTAACCCCTCCCCTGCTCACGCTCTGTCTCTCTCTCTCCTTCAGAATAAATAAGCATAAAAAAAATTTTTTTTTTAACTGGAGCTTTAAGGAAGTGTTTGGGGGTGGGGGGGGATACTTGAGAAGAAAGCAGGAGAACGTCAAGTGGGAACAAATATCGATGAAGCTCCTACCGCGTGCCAGGCCCTGTGACACCCCAGAGAAGTCCACGGTCTACACGCCTTACAGATACAGACACACACACAGACCTCTCTGGCCAGTTCTGAGAAAGGGGGCAGGAAAGGAAAGGGATGGAGGTCACCAGTGTAGCCTGGGATTTGGGTCCCTAAACTAGGCACCTGGGCTGTGGGATTTGGGTCCCTAAACTAGCCACCTGGGCTGATGTGGAACAGGGAAACACCAAGCTCATCCCCAGGAGGAGCCAAGTCTTGCCACCAAAGTTTCTGCCCGGATCCCGGTTCCCGACTCCCTGGCAACATCTTTTCCTCGGGCTCCCTGGGCCACCAGGACCAGCACTTTCCAGAGGCCCCCGTTCCCTTGCGCTCACTGTCTGATGTGACTGTGGCCTCCTCTCACGGGACCTGTTTCTGCCTCTGCATTTTCACGTCCCGGCTCTGCTTCGCGCTGCTGAGTGGGAGGCTGTCCTTGGTCAGGAAGCCCAGCTTTCCTTTTCCACGGGTGCCCTTGGCTGTGGGACGCCCCCGTTATCTACCGCTGACCTCGTTGCCCTGCGCTTCCATCACGTGGAATCCACCTCTCAAAGCTACACGCTTTCTCTTTGGCCACCTGCCTTAAAGGCGAAATCTCAGAAAGACACCACCCAGACCTCAGTAGGGGTCTGCCTGATCGCACCTGCACGTAGACCCCCTCCAGTTACGCTAGCCAGCGGCTGCCAAGGCCATTCTGGTTCATGGTCAGGCCTGAGCTCACCCCGGCTGTCACGCCTCTCTGATTCCCTCACCTCCGAGGTCTTCAGCAGGTTGGCCTCCAGGAATTTTATCTGGAGACTTCCCTCGCTCCCTTCGTACAGAAACACTTTACCAGTTCCTCTGCTGCCCCAGGCATGTGAGGACTCTCCCTGCCTCCTTCCCCTTCTCCTTCTGCAAGGGCTGACTTCTGATACTCCACTGAGAAGAGAACCTCAGTGGACGAACATACCAGATGATCACCATCCCTTACCCTTCTTGCTACCTGCCTGCCCCCTGCTACCCCTGGTCAGTTTCAGGCAGGTCGAGCCTGCAGGGGGGACGCAGGGAGCACCAGAGGTGGGTGATACCGCCTGAGGGACAGAAAGACGCAGGGGATTAACTTGTTCAAGAGTCCCTGATGGAGCACCTGTGCTGCACTGGGGACACCAGACTAGACGCTGCAGATTCCCAGTAAAACAGAACAGGTGGGTTCTCTGTCATGGGTAACATTTCGCTTCAGTAGAGAGAAACAAAGATAACTTGACAGAATATAATTTCAGACCACAATGAGGTTCATGAAGAAGAAGCGGGAGAGCTGGCTAGAAAGTGACCGGGGCGGGGCGCCTGGCGGGGGGATCGGTCGCGTGAGCGTCAGACTCTTGATTTCGGCTCAGGTCATGATCTCACAGTTTGTGAGATCGAGCCCCTGTGCTGTCAGTGCAGAGCCTGCTTGGGATTCTCTCTCTCGCTCTCTCTCTCTCTCTCTGTCTCTCCCCCAATCACTCACACAGTTGCACATACTCTCTCTCTCTCTCTCTAACTAAACATTTTTTAAAAGTGAAAGCGATGGGGGGAGGAAGCTGTGGAACAAAGACAAAGTGACAAGGCCCGGGTGGTGAGAAGTTGGTGACTGGCTGAAGATCGGAGGGCAGAGATTTTTCTGGGGGAGGGGACAGCATGTGCAAAGGCCCTGGGGTGAGGGGGTAGGGGCGTGAGAGACGAGGTTCGTGTGTAGGAGGAACAGAAATGGGGTCAGCGAGCAGCAGCTAGAGAAGTGAGAAGTAGGGGAAATGGGGAAGAGGCTGGGGCGGGAGCGTAAGGGCCTCAAAGGGACTGGAGAATGGCCGCCCGTGTTCATGCTTCGCGGCTGCTTCAGGCTCGAAGACCGGGTCCTCACCATGGGACACGGTGTGCACGCCTTCTTGCGGCCCTAATGGCTGAGAGGTCAGTCCTGCAGCCGTAAGGTCTTTTCAGTCACCAAGGCGCCAGCCGAGTGTTGACTCCAAAAGCATCCCCTCCCAGGAGCCAGAGGACTCTCAGCCGTGGCCCGAGACAAAAACAAAAAGCCTGCCAAGGCCCTGGGCGTCTTGACACAGATCTGGACGTAGAGTTTGTCCCACAGAACCCCAGCCGAGAGCGAAGGAGGGCGGTCCGCAGAGGCCTTCCCCCGCCAAACATCTGCACCCACAATCACCTGCACCCAGGCCGGCGTGATTCATGCGTCTCCCTCGGGGGAACATTCTCCATTCCCATCCTCAGCAGAATCGTAGCTCAGTTTGCCTTGTGAAATGTTTTTGTTTCCGATTGCACACCTAATACGTAGCCAGCCTCGAATATTCGGAAAAATCTGAGAACGTAACAAAAAAGATGGCGTCGGCAGGGTCTCCTGAAACTCTCTCTGGATGGTTCCAGGCGCTTCTGGTTGGCTGTCCGCGCAGGGGGTCCCGTGGCTCTTAGCATCCAGGGAAGCCCAGCTCCTGCCAGCGACAAGGGCCCTTGGTCGTTCTCGCCCTGTCACCCCCTGCTTCCCTGTCCACCGGCCACTTACTCTGGCCATCACCATCACCAATGAGGCGTCTGCAACCTGTCAGGTACCTGAGGACTGTCCCAGGGTCTGCCCAAGCCCCACCACAGTTGGCCAAGGGAGGACTGTGACCCACAGCCAGGCCCCGGTCCTCAGGGTCAGCCTTGAGTCATTTTGCCCCCCACCCTCCAAAAACTGGCCGGCAGGGTGGGAGGGGAGAGGAGTCCGTTTTGTCCAGGAACATCTGAAAACTAAGGCTCCGTCTAGGCCCCCCGCTGCAGAATGAGGAACCCCGAGTGAGGGCCACCACGCTGAGCCAGATCAACCCCAGCGCCAGGAGAGGAGAGAGTAAAACATCCACCGTGTTTGGGGCGATTTGTTCGACACCTTCTGCCCCGAGAGAGAGAAAGAGGAACCCGGCACGACTGCCAGGTTTGTTTTCTCAAATATCGGTGCCATTTGTCAAGGGGACACGGGAGGATGTCCAGGCTCGAGGGGTGCAGAAAGAACATCCGTTTGACCTTGCTGCCTTTTCTCTGACCCCTCCCTCAGGTCTGCTTCTGGTTTCCCCACCCCCCAGTTCCAACGGTCCGCGGCCCTGCTCGCAGCCCCCCACTCTAGGGGCCAGCCCAGCCCACAGCCTGCGTGAGGGTTCGCTGCCTGTGGCTTCACATGCACCTGTTCCATTTAGAGAGTCAAGGGGCCCATGAGGTTTCCAGCAACCCCCCCACCCCCCAGCTTTCAGAGCAGCCGGAAACCGCTTATAGAGCAGGAGTGTGGGACCCTGGCAGCTCAGGGACAGCAGCCACCCCGGCTTCTTCCACTTGTACCTCACCCCACGAGAGGCGGGCCAGGGGTCTGCATTTTAACCTGGAAGCCCAGGACAGGCAGAGGAAGATAAAGGCAGGGGCTCCCCAACAACAGGTGCATGAGCATCACCGGAGGGCTCCCTGACACAGGTCCCTGGGTCCCCACCCCCAGAGTTCCAGACTCTGTAAGCGTGCGGGGGGCCGGAGCCCAGGGATCTGCATTTCTAGCAAATTCCAGCGGTGGCTCCGGCACTTACAGGATGAGGGAGAGAAAGCATGGTTGCAGCGGGTGGGGGATGGGGAGGAGACCTCGGTCACTGCTGTCCCCCCAGCGCGCAGGACACATAGTGAGTCTTCCTTGAACCACTTACTGAATTGGCCACCCTAAATCGGAAAACAATGACCCAAAAGCCCAGAATAAACGTCCTCCCTTGCGGGTGGCAGGAGGCAGCTTTGAGACAGAGGGTCAGTCCCATCGGGTCCCATCCGGTCCCAAGCCTCAGCTCCTGTCGCGGGGGTTCAGCTCAAAGAATAGAACTCATCCCCGCCCACCCTCTCTCCTTCCTTCCCCCCTGAGCTGGGAGCTGCCTCATTCACATGCAGCCCACACAGCTGCAGGGCTCACTTCTGGATCACTGAGAAATGGGTCCGATTTGAAAATGTCAGGATCTCGTTAGCAATTCCAATGGCCACAGCAGTAATTACGCCTTTTCATGTTCCAGCATGTTCCACCGCATCAAAGCTGACACAGACGCCTGGTTTTATAATATCACAGCCTGGAAATAAGTGTCCAAAATGATATGAAAATGTACTAGGAAGAGATTAATAACTGTTCTTCCAGGAAGAAAGATAGCCCTTTTCAACCAGTATATTATATATTTTTTCCTCTTAAAAAAGCCTCTCTGATAGCATCTCTCCTTGAGGGGAACTGAATTATATTATCACTCACAGGCAGTAATCACTTCTGTCAGCTGCAGGGACGAGCTGCTGGCAGGAAGAGGGCAGGAGGCTTTGGAGGGAGGCCGTTCCGAGGGGCGGGCCCCGGAAGGGACAGCCCACCCCCACCCCCACCGCATCCCACTGCCAGCCCAGAGTTTTTCTGCCCGGAATAGACAGAGCCTGGATCTGCTGATTCATGGACACCTTATTACCAAGCAGGAAGGCTGGATGGGGGCAAAGTGACATCTGTTTTCCCAATGGTGTGTTTTCCAGTTCCAGCAGGGACTGTCTCGCTCTCTTTTTTTTTTTTTTTTGATGTTTATTTATCTTGAGAGACAGAGAGAGAGAGAGAGAGCGGGGAAGGGGCAGGGAGAGAGAGGGAGGGAGAGAGAGAAACGCAAGCAGGCCAGATGCGGAGCTCAATCTCATGAACAGCGAGGTCATGACCGGAGCCAAAATCAGGAGTCAGACGCTTAACCGACTGAGCCGCCCAGGTGCCCCAAGGACCGTCTCTTTTAAACTCAGTCCAGGGGGCACCCGGGTGGCTCATTCGGTTGAGCATCGGACCCTTGGTTGCAGCTCGGGTCACTATCTCACAGTTCCATGGGTTCAAGCCCCGCTTCAGGCTCCGGGCTGACAGCACAGAGCCTGCTTGAGATTCTTACTCTCCCTCTTGGCCTCTACCCTGCTCACACACTCTCTCTCTCTCTCTCTCAAAATTAATAAATAAACGTATAAATAAATAAACAAACTCCATCCAGACACAGGGCCCAAAGAAGGGACCAAACAGCGACCATCTCTGGATGGAGTCACCTGCTTTCAAGGTCTCACAGTCCAGCTGGGTCACACAGAAAGAGGGCCCGCCATGTGCCGGGGCGGGGGCGGGGGGGGGGGGGGCTGGGCACTTCATATGCATTACGTCACTGAATGATCTCCCCAGGCCCCAGGAGGTTGGCACGATCTTCCCATCATATTGATTAGGAAACTGAGGCACAGTGATATAGGAGTCACTTTCCCAAGGCCATGCAGTAAAAGAGTTGCAGGGTATGGAATCTGAGTGGGTCTTTCTGACTGCAAAGGCCTCTCTCTCTTTCCCAGGACTCAGGATTACTTCCAAGGTAGCAAATGCTAAAGGCCACATGGCGGCCCAGACAGGAAGCAGATGCCTGAGCCGGAGGCGGCAAATTTCAAGGAGGCGTCACAGCCAGTGCAGGGCTGGCTGAAAGATCCAGATTAACATAAAATGGCGGTGGGTAGGAGGTATGTGTGGTTGGAAAAGGACCACACAAGGAATCCTTCTGGTGATGGAATGGTTCTGTCTGCATCTTGACCGTGGTGACAGATACTCGAACTTTCGCGTGATAAAATTGCGTAGAAGTAAACACACACACATAAGTACGTGTAAAGCTGGGAACAGCTGAATGAGGTCAATATCAGTTTCCTGGTGGTGAGACTGTTCTGTGGTCTGCAGGACGTTACCATTGGGGTAAACGTGGAAAAGGGTATACCAGATGGCCAAATGATTACTTTCACTTGCATGTACATCTCCAATAATCTCTGAATAAAAGAGTTAATTCTTGGGGCATCTGGGTGGCTCAGTCGGTTAAGCATCCGACTTCGGCTCAGGTCACAATCTCACTGTCCGTGGGTTCGAGCCCCGCGTCGGGCTCTGTGCTGACTGCTCAGAGCCTGGAGCCTGCTTCCGATTCTGTGTCTCCCTCTCTCTCTGACCCTCCCCCGTTCATGCTCTGTCTCTCTCTGTCTCAAAAATAAATAAATGTTAAAAAAAATTTAAAAAAAAAGAGTTAATTCTTTAAAATAGCTAAAAGGGGGAAAGCATTCCATGCAAGGGGTGCCCTATGACCAAAAGGGCATAGGCTAGAGGTTGACAATGGGCTTAGTCCAGGTTCGGCACTGTTTTCCGATGAAAACAGAAACTTCACGTGGTAACAGGTGATGTGATTGGCCATTCTCAAAGGCAGGGGCCATGCGTCCTCTTGGAAACCCTCCCGGTACAGTGACTGACAGTGTGCTTCTTTGTGGCCCACCTCCTGGTACATATTGGTGCCAAGCAAGCCATTGGCTTGGCAGATGGTATGACATCATGGAAAGGTAAAGATCTGGGCACCCAAACCTGGACTCAATTCTTGCCTTTGGTGAGCCTGGGTGGCTCAGTCGGTCAAGCATCTGACCCTTGATTTGGGCTCAGGTCATGATCTTACGGTTCGTGGGATTCAGCCCTGTGCCAGGCTCCATGAAGACAGCACAGAGCCTGCTTGGGATTCTCTCTCTCCCTCTCTCTCTCTCTCTCAAAATGAACAAATAAACTTTGCAAAAAAGAAAAGGAAAACAATTCTTGCCTCTGTCACTTAACCTTGTTGGCCTACAGGTAAAATGTGTAATCTGTACATTTATTTGCTCATCTGTAGAATGGAACTGCCCCCTACCCCCCATCGACTGGAGGGATTCAAGGAGGAAATACCTGTGGAGTAGGATGGCCAGCACATGGCAAATGGAGGCCACTTGTAGTACCACTGACAATTCACCTGGTTGGAGGTGAGGGACACTGAAATGAGCTTCTCATGCCTTAGAGGAGAATGAGGCCTGATACTGTGAGAAGAAGACATCTGATGTGTGTGTGGAAGAGGAGGGGAGAGACCTCCCTGCGTCGTGCAACCATTAGTTGGGGTTTGTCTGGAGCCCGCCAGGAGCTGTCAAGGTAGAACATCAAGAACTCAGTTTGCGTGAAGCTCTCTCAACGTCTTGAGTGAGAAAAGATCTGAGACGAGGAGTTAAGACCATCGGATGTCAGAGGGGATGAAGGCAGACCCAACCCCTGCCAGGAGTGCAGGGAGCCGAGCCTGGTTTGAGGTCCAGAAGGAGGGCTCTGCACATGTTGACGACCAATGTCAAAGGTCAGCCCAGCCCCCACGGAACTCACTCTAAAGGTCCTGGCTCTCATTACACCCTTGGCTTGCTTGCTCTCGGTGCGTCCATCAGGCACACAGGGAAGGAGCCCAACGTTCGCTCACTCTTCCCAGCCCTGGTTCCGTACTCAGCTCTGTACGAACACACACATACACACATGCACAACACACACACATTCACACATACACACGCAACACTTACCCACACACACGTACACACTCACATATGCATACGTGTATATACACACATACCCATATACGTATCACATACACACACTATTACTTACACACACATGTACACATATGTATATACACACATATACACATATACACACACTCCATCCTGCTCCCAGAATCCTTGCTCACACCCCACTTCCAGCCTTAACTTGTCCCATGGGCTAGGCACTCAGTAACACAGGCCCAGCCATGACCTTAGCCCCCCTCATTTATATACAGATGACCCTTGAACAACGCAGGGTTTAGGGACACCAACCCCCTGCACAATCGTAAATCCACATACAACTTTAACACCCTAAAAACTTAACTACTAATAGCCTACAGTTGACTGGAAGCCTCACCAATACCATATAGTCAATGAACACACATTTTGTATGTTACATATATTACATACTGTATTTTTACAGTAAAATAAGCTAGAGAGAAGAAAACATTATCAAGAAAATCGTAAGGAAGAGAAAATACATTTATGGTGCTGCACTGTATCGGAAAAGCCTGTGTGTAAGCGGACCCCTGCAGTTCAAACTTGTGTTGTCCAAGGGTCCCCTGTACGGATTCCTCACCCTCTTCTCTACATTGCCTCAGCCTACCCTCGATAAACACTATTTGGGGGCGCCTGGGTGGTTTATTCGGTTAAGCGTCTGACTCTTGATTTCGACTCAGGTCACAATCTCACAGCTCGTGAGTTCCAGCCCCACATCGGGCTCTGTGCTGACAGTGCAGAGCCTGCTTGGGATTCTCTCCCCCTCTCTCTCTTTCTGCCTCATCCGCACTCGCTCTCTCAAAATAAATAAACTTTAAAAATAAATACATAGGGGCGCCTGGGTGGCTCAGTCGGTTAAGCGTCCAACTTGGTTCAGGTCATAATCTTGTGGTTCGTGAGTTCGAGCCCCACGTCAGGCTCTGTGCTGACAGCTCAGAGCCTGGAACCTGCTTCAGATTCTGTGTCTCCCTCTCTCTCCGCCCCTCCCCTACTCGTGCTCTGTCTCTCTCTGTCTCAAAAATAAATACAAACATTAAACAAAATTAAAAATAAATAATATAAATTTTAAAAATGAATGTTATCCAAGTCTTCCTGGTTCAGAACTTGCTACCTTAGCGTCTGAACTCCATGGGTGCCCCCGCTGGCCCCACTACCAAAGACTATCTAAAAAAGAAGACAGGATTGACAAGGCTTGGCCATATCCTTGGAGCCCATGTGGGAGGGGGATACTGGACAGCTGGGAATCCCAGGTGCAAGACACAGTAGAGTGAGGTGGATGGATGCCCAAGATTCAATATTTAAGTGACTGTGACCGCAGGACCTTGGCCCAAGGGAGCCGAGACGAACCAAGGCAGACCTGGGTGATGCCCTGTGCCCTGTCTTCACGCACGTGACCTCACAGAGGGGCCTCCTGACCTCTCCCAGGAAGGGGCACCTCCCCCACCCCAGACCTGGGAAGAGATGACAGGCCCCCAGGGGCTCAGCCACATTTTCACCGTTAACGCTGAGCCGGGCATTGAGAGGTGGGAAGCTGGCTCCGAACAGAGCATCGTTTCTAAAGCAAACCAGCAATCTTCAAAAGATGGGAATCAGCAAGATTAATGAGGCCGATTACTGCCAGCTGCTTAAAGGAACTTGAAGGCTTTTGATGTCAGTACATTTATGATGACAGAGTAATTAGAGCTAATTAAGAAAAAATGAAGCCGAGAACAGTGCAGTTGGCTCATGCTGGCTGAGTGTCGAGATGTCTCGGACCCTCTCTGGAGTCCCCAAAAGTGCTCTCGGGGGATCAGCCTGCGGCTGCCGGCCCCCTCCGTTTGGACTCTAGAAATACAGGATCATCTGAGCGAGGACAGAGCTGTGGATGAGACACAGTGAGGACGGGGCGGGAAGCGGGGGAGGTCCAATTTCATCCAAAATCAGAACCCTTTCGTCCAGAGGAGAACCAGTAACTGTTGCAAAGAATTTCTCTCTCAAGCAGGTGGGGGGGGGGGGGGTTGCACAAGGTTAGCTAAGAGAAAGAACTCTTGGTCAGACGTGTCCTACAAAGACTGACCCAAAAAAGCGGCATCCTTGCTGGACAGAGATGCCTCCCAAGGCACGAGCTGATACAGCAGGTGACACTGGATTGAGTTCACACGACAAGCAGCTTTCCTGATGGGTGAACGGGCGGCCCCGAACCATCCACACTCCCTCACTGAGGCTACCATTTCCAAG
This sequence comes from Acinonyx jubatus, assembly GCF_027475565.1. Classification (NCBI taxonomy): domain Eukaryota; kingdom Metazoa; phylum Chordata; class Mammalia; order Carnivora; family Felidae; genus Acinonyx; species Acinonyx jubatus. Next base: position 25,198,800 of record NC_069398.1, read on the forward strand.
TGGAGGCACGGGTTTGCAGAGAGGCCAGCCAGGACTGGGGAGAGTTCTAGAAGAGAAGGGGTAAGCGCTCTACCCTGAAATTCAAGATGGCGGAAAGCAGATGGATTGACAGCTCTGGTTCATCTGGCGTGTTCTTCCCAGGCTTGGTCGAGAAAGCTATTCCCCAGGCCTTATTCGCAGGCTGACACAGGGAACAGGGGCATAAGAAGATTGGGAGAGCCCTGGAGACCTCCCAGCCTGCCCGGCCCACCTTCTGATCCCTGAAACTTGCTAACAGAGAATCAAACCCTTTACCCCACCAGGGGAACCCCAGCCTAAAACGCCAACACCCCCAGGCACGGAGCACGAGACACAAAATTCTCACTCGAAAGTAAATGGCTGCCACTCCCCCATTCAGCCAACATGCAGGAAACCCAGCCCCGGGTCCTGCCATGGCCCTCGTCTTCCCGCCGCCACGCAGGACCAGGGCAGGCCAGGGGCAGGGGCCGGTTCTACAGGGCTGAAAGTGGGGCAGGTTTTCATCACCATCTTAAAAAAGAAAAAAACAAACAAAGAATCCATTCTGAGGGCCATGTTTGAAACACACCCCACCAGATGGAAATAATAGGCGCCTCCCGACTGCTTAGTTACGGTCCGCCTTTGAGCACAGAGATCTTTACGACAGGAGTGGAGTCAGCTCATAAACGCAAGAGTCTGCTTCTTCTTCTTCAACGGGCTGAGAAAACCAAAACGTATGTACCAATGCCACTGCTGACCCTTACCAGCTGCTTCCATGGGCGGGTCCCCCGGCCTCTCTGGGCCACCTCGCTCGTCTGTAAAGCACCAAGGCAGCCTTAGACTCCTGCTCACCGACATGCGTCGAAAGTCCTGCGCACATCTCCAATTCCCAAGCACTTTGGCTTAAGTGGAATCACAGGAGGGGAGGAAAAAACCACCCTACAAGAACCAACGGATCTATTTCTTGGCTAACAGGCCCCATTTATTCTGGAAAATGAACGGCATCCCTGATAGGGCCATTAAATCAAGCAGCATCCTGAAAGCACATGTTCAGGGCCACGGGAGACATGTGAGTCCAATTAAAATATTTAAGCTCGTTTTCTTTCTTCAGAAAATCACAAAGTCTAACCAGACACACATTTCTGGCATTTTCTGAGGCTTTGTGATGAGGTTTTTGCATGAGTTGTTTTGCGTTGAAGTATTACCGGATCAATACCAGGTGCGGGTTGTATGATGAAAAAAACTGAAAACGAAAAAAACCTGGTGTGCTATTCTTTATGGTTTTTTTTATGCCTCCTTTTTATTTCTTTAGCCATTCCAAGCATATGGGGCTCATGCTGTAGTTTCTTCCAGCCTTACTGCTCTGCTACAAGCGTTCTTGGCACGATCCGAGTTCGAGATCCTCGCTGGGGGTCAAGGCGATGACTTGTCTTCACGATATCAGCACAGGCGACCAGGAATGCTACTGGTTGAGGGGGTGCTGGACTGTCTAGGAGAAATCCTGGGGAGGAACCAGCCTGAGTATGAGACTCCCTTCAGATATTGATGGAAAGTCTCCTTCTATTTCTGAGGCGCGTCCTATAAGAAGACCAAGATGATGCATAAGAGAGGTACCTTCTCTTCTGAATCCTCTGCCGGCTAAGGAGTCCATCAGCAGCAGGAGCATAGCTGTGAAGGGACAGTCTGAGCTGCGGGGACAGTAAGACCCAAAACGCAACGCCTCACCAAGTTGGAATCACATTTGTCGCTCACAGAACAATCCAGAGAAGCCATCCCAGAACGAGGAGGGCAGCTCAGCCACCCTCAACATGGCAGCTTCCCAATCTGGGTCCAAAGTGGCTGCTCCAGCTCCTGCCATTATAGCCACCTCTTAACCAGGGGCTGGGTAGGGGAGAGAACAAGGCAAGTGCATCCTCCTTTCTTTTTGAGATTATGTTATGAAGACTGCTGACCATCCACCAAAATCTGTTGCAAGGGTTACTACACTCGCTGGTCTCCTGGCTGCTGGTCATGGCCATGGAAACAGAAATGAAAGATGAGGCAAGAGGATCTTATGGGCCATGTATGGACACGCCTTCACTCGGCCCCATTTCACTAGCTGGAGCTCAGTCACATGGCCCCACCTACGTGCAAGGGAACCTGGGAAACGTAGTCTACTTGTGTGCACGGCCCCAGATTCCCTCTGCCTCCATCACTCAGACGTCCCTATGGAAAAGAAAGGGTGGTCCACGCGCCACAAATCAGTAGCTGTGTTAGGTCCTTGGTAGATATCAACCTAGTTAATTAGAGAATGATTAATTTCTATTTTGTAAATGAGGCTCAGAGATCTTAAGAAATTTGCCCAAAGCCACACAGCTAAGCAGCGTTGTGATATAGACACTGAACTTTCCTCCACACCAGGAAGACATGTCTGGGTTCTTCCCAAGCAAAGCAGCTTTGTCTGCCCCTTGAAGGGGCTGCTTTGCCCCCTTCACACTGACTCACACACTGTCCCTGTCTGATTAGGACCTGGGCCAATGCTGACAACAAAGGTGCTCTCCCTTAGAGATATCTGCTCTCCCGATGAAGGCAGGAAAGCGATCAGGAGGGGGTCCAGGGCTTTCTGAGTCGCCCCCCGCAAGAGACACAAGCCGGGCACCCTTCGGGAGACCGTGAACCTTGGCCATCATGACAAAGGCCTGGAACAGAGGGGGTCAGAGGAGAGGGGTATTTACAGCAGCAGGATGGTGAAGGTGAGGGTCATGATGGAACCCGGCCACACCCACAGATGCCTGAAACAACCCCTTCCTCACATACCAGACAGCCCCCAACCTCTCCTGCCCGGCTCTGGGGCTACCGTGGTCCAGTTCCAAGGAGACCATGGGGAGCTTCTGGCTACATGAATGGGCCACCTCCCTGATGCAGAGAAGTGTGAGATTCATCTGGGCGTCGCTCTTCGCATGTGAGCCACAACAGTCCTCCCCGTAGCCCAGCTGAGAGAGCCTGAAATGGAATCGCTCATCAGTCATCTTGTTCGGAGGCAGAATAGCACAGATTCTGGAGGCAGACTGCGTTATTACACGTGTGACCTTGGGCAAACCAATGACCCTCACTGGGCCCCAATTTCCTTATCTGTAAAATGGGAATAAGAGTCTCTACTGGCTCCAGGAGCCACTTGGAAAATCCTGCATCTCGGGCTTCGGGGATTTTTGGCACATGACACGTCTGCTTTCCCCTGGGAAAGACAGGAACTTATGACTCCTCCAATGTTCCCCATCACGGTACCCACAGCCTTGGAAGTGTCGCTCCACAAATCATTTATCCTTATTACTCTAACAGGAGGAAATGAAACTATAAAGTGCTTTGCATAACTCCTTTATCTTGTTCTTTAGCTTGAAAAAGTGGGCATGCTTGTTACTCCATTATTTTCTTTTTTTCTTTTTTACTGTTTATTTACTTTGAGAGAGAGAGAGAGACAGCGAAAGTGCAGGAGCAAGAAAGGCAGAGAGAGAGGGGGAGAGAACAGATCCCACCTGGGCTCTGAGCTATCAGCAAAGAGCGTGATGCGGGGTTCGATCCCACAAACTGTGAGATCGTGACCTGAGCTGAAATCGAGAGTTGGATGCTTAACCGACTGAGCCACCCAGGCGCCCCTGTTAACTTATTAGAGAATAGATGAAGCCGTTTTCCCCGGGTCCCAAATGAGCAAGGGAAAGCTGTGACTGGCTGCGGCCATGGTAATCCTTTCCGATCTAAAGGCCTTCCCCCAGGAAGGCCAGGTCAGGCCCCCAGAGCTTGCCCATCGATGACAAAACTCTCTTTGTCATCATCCCTCTCCACTATTCAGACTTTGGGGGGTGGGGGGGGGATTCATCCAATTAAGGGCTGATAAACCAGGGAGACTTTATCTCATTTCATGATATTATCTTGAGTAGAAAATAAAAGGGATCCTGTTTAAAATCCCTTGGGGGCCATGTCTATGTCTTAGATCAGCCTCTTTTGCTCACTGGGGTATAAAAAGAACGAAGACACCAAGCAGAGCCTGACAAAGTGATGTGGCTTCCCTGATCTCTGGCCAGAATGTCCCCAAGGTCACCCCGGGTGTGGATATAAGAAGTAGATGCCGTGTGGTCCACATGTGCCTGGAAGAGGCCTCGGCGGTCAGGTTCTTGAGGAAGGGCAGCAAACATGTCATTCAGAAAGGACACGTTGACTACTGGTCCCTGCCCATAGGAGGTCACAGTCAACATACCCCAAGGGGCGGGGGCCGAGGGAAGGGAATCAGACCACGTTCCCCAGGGTCAAGCCCCTGAGGAGGTGTTGGAACAAGTCAGGCAGCAGGATGCCAGGGGAGAGCACTCAGGGCAGACCCGGATGCCACTGAGCACTTGGGGAAGGCAGGTGCCCCCAAAGAGCTGGAGCAGAGGGTGGGTGCGGAAGTAAGAAGCGGGGAATGGGTCTGAGATAAGGTCCCCCGGCAACAAAGGAGAAAGAAGAGAAGCTTCTCAAGAAAACGAAAGGGGAGGAATGTTGGTAAAAGGGGAGGTGGGATTGGAAGAGAGGAAGACATGGGAGTAGAAGTGGAGGCATTTTCTTAGTTCCCTCCAAGCTGAGGTGGGGTGAGGCCAAACAGAGCACCCAGTACGTCCCACTCTGTTCCACTGGGCTCAGAGCATAGCAGCAACCTTGACCATCAGTTTTCACAAATAAAAGAGGCCTGGGGGTTAACAGTGCTAGACTGGGTACAGTGTGGTTCAACCATGTCATCAAAGACACAGCCTCTTTGGTCCCCTTGCTTTGCCATCCCCAGGATGTCGGCTCTCTGTCCTTGAACTTGTCACTCATGGTCACAAAAGGGCTGCTGAAGCACTACTCAACCACATTCAAAGCAGGAAGGTGAGAAAGGGCACTAGCATCCTCTTTTATCAGAGAAAAACATCTTTTCCAGAAGTCCCCAGGAACTTGTCTCGTGTCTTCTTGGCCAGAACAGGTCTCACGCCCACCCCCAGACCAATCACTCACAAAGAGGAAGTGGATTATCATGGCCAATCTAGGGAACCCGAGGTTCGTTCTCTGGGTCAGGGGCAGTTTTACCTTCCCTGAGCATATTGCTGCCTGCCTGAAAAAGGTGCAAAACTAAGAACCGTTAGCACAGAAGGAGGTAGGAATGAAGGAGGTAGCACAGGTAGGAATGAATGGCTGTTGAGTGGGTTACGTCCTGGCATGGATTGCTCTCGCCTGCAACTAATGCCCCAACTCCCTGGGCATTGAGGGGATCAGAGGAGCCTTCCCGAGGGAACCAGGAAGCGTCCCCTCGGACACAGAGGGCCACAGCAAAAACAGTTATTCATCCAGAACCTGGCAGACAACGCCCAGCCAGCTCAACCTCCCAGGACCCCATTTCCTTTGGGGGTTGCTTTTTTGTAATTGCGGTAAAATCTACATAACATAAAATGTACCTTCTTCCCCATTTTTAAGCGTACGGTTCAGTAGAATTCATACATTCTGGTTGTGCAACCAATCTCCAGAATTCTTTTCATCTTGCAAGACCGAAACCCTCCCCCAGCCCCTGGCAACCACCTCTGTCCATTAGGCTTCTGAGAGTTTGACTCCTTGGGATCCTTCATACAAGTAGAATCATACAGTCTTTGTCCTTTTGTGACTGGCTTATTCCACTTGGCCTAATGTCCTCAGGGTCCATCCATGTGGCAGCAAGCGGCAGGCTTCCCTTCCTTTTTTAGGCTGGATAATATTCCCTTGTACGTACCTACCGTATTTCGTTCATCCATTCATCTGTCGGTGGACACCTTTTGGCTCTTGTGAATAACACGGCTATGAACACGGCTGTCCAAATATCTCTTTGAGATCCTCATTTCAATTCTTTTGCAAAGGTCCCCAGAAGTGGGATTTCTGGATCACACAGTAATCCTAACTCTTCATTTTTGGGGGGAACCACCATACTGCTTTGCACAGTGGATGCACCATTTTACATTCCCAGCCACAGTGTAGGAGGGTCCCAACTGGTCCACTCACTCACTAATGCTTATTATTTTCCGGGGCTTTTTAGTAATAGCCATTCTGAGGGCTTGAGGTAGGATCTCATAGTGGTTTCGAGTTGCGTTTTCCTAATAATGAATGATGGTCAACATCTTTCCGTACGCTTGGTGGCCATTTGTATGTCCTCTTTGGAGAAATGCCTATCCAAGCCCTTTGCCCTTTGTCATTCAGTTTTAAGAGTTCTCGCATTTGTCTTTCAGTAACTTTGGAATGCAAACTTGGACGTGGCCTCTTCTCTTCCAGCTGCCCTCACAACGGAGTTACGTGGAACCTGCCTTCTGCATTGGGACTCCAGCTCAGCCCAGAATTGCCCTGAGCCTGCTCCCCCGGCTCACATGCTGCCGGGGTCAGGACAGTGCCCACTAGCCCCGAGGCTAGACCCTGGCCAGGCAATGGGCATTTCACCCTGTGCATGGAAAACTCTGCCAGCTCCTGTCTCCTCTGCAGGACCGTCCAGCAGCTGGGAGCCCCGTGCAGAGCACTACACGGGGAGAAACTAAACAGCCAGATAATGGCCAGCTCGAATATAAAAATAGAACTCTCACTCACCATCTGCAGCAACCAGTCCAGGGAGCCAAACTATGACTTCTGTGGCTACCAGCTCAAAAGAGTTGGGGCTTAGGGTGCCTGGGTGGCTCAGCTGGTTAAGTGTTCAACTCTTGATTTCATCTCAGGTCACGATCTCAAGGTTCATGAGTTCGATACCCACATTGGGCTCTGTGCTGACAGTGTGGAGCCTGCTTGGGATTCTCGCTCCTTCTCTCTTTCTCCCCCTTCCTCCCCCGCCCCACTGTGCTCACTCACTCTTTCTCTCTCTCTCTCTCAAAATAAATAAACATTAAAAAAAAAAAATAGCTGGGCTTAATCAATAACTGATGGCTTCCCAAACTTCTGTCCTCACTTCCAACTTAGGACCAATCAAGGGAAGCTAATCGCATAGGACATACCCTTTCCAGTTAACCTGCCAACAGCTTCCCCATGCCAACAGCCATCAGTGTCACCTCCTATATGATCCCCTGGGAGCCTTGTGCTGGGGATCACTGGCCTCGACTGACAAATGAAGAAACTGAGGCCCTGAATGATGAGGGGTCAGTTAAGCGTCCAACTTCGGCTCAGGACATGATCTCATAGTTTGTGAGTTTGAGCCCCGTGTAGGGCTCTGTGCTGACAGCTCGGAGCCTGGAGCCTGCTTCAGATTCTGTCTCCGTCTCTCTCTGCCCTCCCCCACTCATGCTCTGTCTCTCTCCTCAAAAATAAATATTTTTTTAAAAAATACTCAAACCGGGGCATTTTTACCACATCACAATTTCTTCTCCTGCCAGAGGTCTTCAATTTGGAATAACACATTCATAGTAACATCTCTAATAGGGTGGTGTCTCAGTCTGCTCGATATGCTACAGACAGGGCAGCTTATGCAACAGAAATTCATTTTCTCAACCAAAGCGGGAGGCATCACAATCCCAGACTTTAGCCTCTACTACAAAGCTGTAATCATCAAGACAGCATGGTATTGGCACAAAAACACATAGACCAATGGAATTGAATAGAGACTCCAGAATTGGACCCACAAAAGTATGGCCAACTAATCTTTGACAAAGCAAGAAGGAATATCCAATGGAAAAAAGACAGTCTCTTTAACAGATGGTGCTGGGAGAACTGGACAGCAACATGCAGAAGAATGAATCTAGACCACTTTCTTACACCATTGACAAAAATAAACTCAAAATGGATGAAGGACCTGAATGTGAGACAGGAAACCACCAAAACCGTAGAGGAGAAAGCAGGAAAAAACCTCTCTGACCTCAGCTGCAGCAATTTCTTACTTGACACATCTCCAAAGGCAAGGGAATTAAAAGCAAAAATGAACTACTGGGACCTCACCAAGATAAAAAGCTTCTGCACAGCAAAGGAAACAATCAAGTAAACTAAAAGGCAACCGACGGAATGGGAAAAGATATTTGCAAACGACATATCGGACAAAGGGCTAGTATCCAAAATCTATTAAGGACTCACCAAACTCGACACTCGAAAAACAAATAATCCAGCAAAGAAATGGGGAGAAGACATGAATAGACACTTTTCTAAAGAAGACATCCAAATGGCCAACAGGCATATGAAAAGATGTTCAATGTCACTCCTCATCAGGGAAATACAAATCAAAACCACACTGAGATACCACCTCATGCAGTCAGAGTAGCTAAAATGAACAAATCAGAAGACTATAGATGCTGGTGAGGATGTGGAGAAACGGGGACCCTCTTGCACTGCCGGTGGGAATGCAAACTGGTACAGCTGCTCTGGAAAACATTGTGGAGGTTCCTCAAAACATTAAAAATAGATCTACCCTACGACCCAGCAATAGCACTGCTAGGAATTTACCCACGGGATACAGGAGTGCTGATGCTTAGGGGCACTTGTACCCCAATGTTTATAGCAGCACTCTCAACAATAGCCAAATTATGGAAAGAGCCTAAATGTCCACCCACTGACAAATGGATAAAGAAATTGTGGTTTATATACACAATGGAATACTACTTGGCAAGGAGAAAGAATGAAATATGCCTTTTGTAGCAACGTGGATGGAACTGGAGAGTGTGATGCTAAGTGAAATAAGTCATACAGAGAAAGACAGATACCATATGTTTTCACTCTTATGTGGATCCTGAGAAACTTAACAGAAGACCATGGGGGAGGGGAAGGGGGGGGGAAGTTACAGAGAGGGAGGGAGGCAAACCGTAAGAGACTCTTGGATACTGAGAACAAACTGAGGGTGGATGGGCGGTGGGGGAGAGGGGAAAGTGGGTGATGGGCATTGAGGAGGGCACCTGTTGGGATGAGCGCTGGGTGTTGCATGGAAACCAATTTGACAATAAATTATATTTAATATTAAAAAGAGAAATTCATTTTCTCACAGTTCTGGGGGCTAGAAGTCCAAGATCAAGGTGTGTACAACGTTGGCTCTTTCTGAGGCTTCTCTCCTTGGCGTGCAGACAGCCATCTTCTCCCCGTGTCCTCACGTGGTCTTCCCTGTGTGTGTGTGTGTCCAAATCTTCTCTTCTTATAAGGGCTCCAGTCACACTGCGTTACCGCCCACCCCAAGGACCTCATTTTAACCGAATTCTCTCTTTCCACACTTTATCTCTGAATATTGTTACATTCTGAGGTGCTAAGGTTAGGACTTCAACACGCAAATTTGCGGGGGGCACACGTGCTAAGAAGACAGATGTGGGGCCCAGCTGCTTGGGTACCGGCCCCAACCCTCCCACTTTACCAGCTGAGGGACCTCTGGCAGGTCACTTAACCAGTCTATGCCCCGATTTCCCCACGAGTAAAATGAGTTTAATAGTAACGACCGCCTCGTCGTGTTGTGCTCAAACTGAATGAGTTAGGTAGTACCGTCCTTAGAACAAGAGGAAGCACTGTATAAATATTATTATTTATTATTATTAGTTACAACTACACCATGTCGGGGTTTATTTTTATGGAATCACCTTTTCCAAGCTGAAACTGCGTTAAATGATCATAATGGAAAAAATAAACGAAGACACTAAAATGATGAGAGTAAGCCATAATATATTGCCACAGGTGACGGTCCTAAGAAGCAATTTCTTTTTTTCTTAATTCTTTTTTGACATTTATTTATTTTCTGAGAGACATGGAGAGACAGAGCACAGGGTGGGGAGGGGCAGAGGCAGAAGGAGACACAGAATCCGAAGCAGGCTCCAGGCTCCGAGCTGACGCGGGGCTCGAACCCACAAACCGTGAGATCGTGACCTGAGCCGAAGTGGGACGCTCAACCGACTGAGCCACCCAGGCGCCCCCTAAGAAGCAATTTCAAGAGATGCTATGGTCTCAAAATTGTCTCAGTTTTCAACAGGCCAAACGGGGGCCATCTGGGTGGCTCAGTCGATTAAGCATCTATCTGACTTTGGCTCAGATCGTGATGAAACAGTTTGTGAGTTTGGGACCCGTGTTGGGCTCCACGCTGACAACAAAGAGCCAGCTGGGGATTCCCACTCTCTCCTCTCTCTCTGCCCCCCCTCCGCTCATGCTTTCTCTCTCTCAAAATAAGTAAACTCTTTGAAAAATAGACAAATAAACCATAAAAGGCCACAAGGATTTTCTGGCAGGTCCCAGCTAGACAGGTAAGGAAAATGGTAGACAAAATCAAAATGAAATGCTGCTGCTAGATCATAGCAAAGATCGGTGCCGATCGTGGTCTTAGGGTTGGTGTTAATTATTTGGAAGGGGACAGCATGGTGTGGAGGTCAGAGCATGGCCTGGGGACAGACACCGAAAGGCATCATGAGTCCTGCGGCCTGTCAGCTGCCCACAGCAGGGCCAGGGACAGAGACACATTCTGAAGACAATGTCATTCTTGCCGTAGACATGAAGCGGACCATGCACAGCCAGGCCTCTCAAGATGCACATCGTGTTCACCAGCTGACGGTAATACACAACACACACATTCACGCCCCCTGGTTCCTAACGGGGTGAGGCCCGCCATTCATGCCCTGGGGTGTTCCGAAGGCAAAAACCTTTCTCCCTGAGACGGTTACTCTGGAGTGGGCCCTTAAAGTAACTACTTGTTTTCTCACACCACTTCCATGCAATGGCAGCAAAGTAGCATCCTCTGAGCTGAGCACACAGTAGGCAGACAAGAGAGATCCGGGGTCCGGGAAAGGAGAAAGGCCCAGGCAGGGAAATAGAGCACAAAAGGCCTCTGTCATCATCCCTCCCGCGCCCCCTCCCCCGCCCCCACCAACCTCCCACCAGCCCAGCTAAGGCAAACAGTCTTACAGCTTCAGAAAGAGAAATCTTTAACCCAATTATGTCAAACCCCACTGGATGCATTTGATCCGGGAAAAATATCATCTCTGGCAATCGTAAAGAATATTAAGGTATTAGCAGGCAGTCATATTAGAATTGCATTGGAAGGGGAGCCGGAAATAATTGCACATCAGTTGCTCAAAAATCAGCAGTAAAAGAAATTTACATTAGTGTATAAATTACCCTCCCAGCAATATAAATTAGGATTTTATACCTCCTAATGACAACAGTCCAGGCCCTGGCTGTGCTAAGCAGAGATTTCTTGGAGGAAGGGGGGGCCTGTGCTCTGAATCCAGCAGGCACCTGGGCCCGAGTGCTGAGCTGGAGAGCAGAAGTGATTTGAATCTGACTGTCACCCGCCTGGAAGCCGGCCCTGCTGGAAGATTCTCCAACTCAGCAGAGCACCAGGGAGGCACGCAAACCCGGCACAGACTCTGCGGAGAACAAAAGTAATTTGCCTCCATTGCCCCGCACATGCAGCCCTCCCCGTCCCCCCCTTAGAAGGCTCTGGATTTATTGGAAAGCTGTGTTATCAACACTTTTGTTGTAAACATTTGGGGGCTTGCGCCGCTGGCCTGCAAGCTCTGTGCTTTGTGGCAGGGCAGCCTATGCAGCTCAGAGTCACAGACCATCTTTGCTGGAAGGGCCAGCAGAAAACACCCAGAAACCCCTGGGAGTCTGGAGACCAACGCCCAGGGCAGGGAGGGTGAGCCGATGGGATGGGGTGGGAGGGACTCTTCCTGTGGCAGTGACAGAAGCCCCAGGCAACTTCACTTCATAGAGCAATTGGCTAGAGCATGACAGCTCCCTCTGGCTTCAGGGATAGAGGCTCCATGAGCTCAAATAATGGAGCCAGAACTCCATCGATCCAGCTACCCATCTACCTGTTTGTCTCTCCTTCTATCTATTCATCCATTTATCCATCCATCTATCAGTCAACCTATCTATCCTTCCATCTACATCCATCCATCAATCTACTTACCTATCCATCAATCTGTCTGACCTATCTATTCATCTGTTCATCTCTCTACCCACCTATCTATCCAGCTATCCATTTCTCTACCCACCTATCTACCCATCTATCTACCCATCTATCTATCTATCCATCTATCTACCCATCTACCCATATATCTATCCATCTACCCATCTATCTACCCAGCTACCTATCTATTTACCCATCTATCTTTCATGTCTGTATGACTCAATGCGTTGCCTTCTTCTCTCTGACTACACAGACTGACTTTTCTCATTGAGCCAAGGAAGATGATTGCCCCCCCCCCAAAAAAGTGAAAATATCAGCTGTTTCTTCTCACTCTGAAGGAGGGGCTTTGATTGGCTCTTCTTGGTTTCATGGCTACCCCCTAGGCCAATCACTTTCCAGAGGGGATGGAATATTTCCATTGGCTAGGCTTGGGTCACGGGTTGGCCACTGTCACTGGGTGGGCAGCGATGCTGGTGGTAATGATGTGTTTACAATCCCACCATGGAAAAAGGGAGAAGAGCAGGTCTCCCTGGTGAAATAGAGGGATGGATCTTGCCTCCAGTGGTTTGTTCAAAGGGCTCCAAGAAATCAGTGACGGAGCCCAGTACCTCCAGTCTCTCTCTGTGGTCCTGAATACTTTCTCTGGGCAGTGCACCCAGTTCGGGGGCAGGGGCTGGTCTGCATCTCTCCACCACTAAGAGAAAACAGTCCAAGTACTACTTTGTGAGAGAGAATAGGGAACCCAATGGACCACGAAATACATCCCCGGGCTCGGGCGGGCCGGTGCATCTGTGATTTGAAACAGTCCCCCAGCAATCCCGATGCCAGCCAGCACTTAAGGCTCTGGGCTTAGGCTCTGGAGTCTCCTGTTCAGATTGCCAGTGGAGTGTGGAGTGAAGGCACAGAATGACAGGTCAGTGCCACACCACATAAGCAGGTGCCACGAATGTCTCTGGACATTTGGAGCTCTGTCAAGGGGTTCCTGGTGGGATCTGTAGTACTAATGAGTCAAGTGAATCCCCAGAATCACAGATTCGCAGCCTCTCCCGGGAAGAGGATACTCTGTGGGAAACCCTGTTTCAGAGGCTCTGAGGCTGGGGCGAAGGGTCAGCCAAGGCCATGCTAAGGTCATAGCTGAGGTAGGACTAGAACCCATCTGTCCAGGCTTCCTTCCCAGTGTCTTTCCAGCCACAAAAGAGAAAGGGGGGCAACGTGGCATCTGACCCAGGACTCTGCCCTCATCTCTTCCCTGGTTTTATTTATTTTTAAGTTGATTTACTTATTTTGAGAGACACAGAGACAGCGCGAGTTGGGGAGGGGCAGAGAGAGAGGGAGACAGAGAATCCCAAGCGGGCTCCGCCCTGTCAGTGCAGAGCCCCACGCGGGGACCAAACTCACAAAACCCGAAACCAAGGGTCAGACACTTAACTGACTGAGCCACCCAGGCACTCCTCTTTCCTGGTTTTAACAGGCTTCCCTCCCTCCCCTGTGGCCCCGGAAACGTGGTTCGTGGTGAGCGAGGGTCCCCCGATTCCGGAAATTGGGGCCGGTAATAACCTGGATCCATGCCTGCGTGTTTCTGGGGGACTTATGTCCCCAAGTGGATGGGAAACCCTTGAGGAACCCAGGATGACCGTGAGGTCGTGGGGGAACGTGCCCTCTGGAAGCAAGAAGAAGCTGGCTTTGCGGTTTACGGGCTGCATGAGAGCATCCTAATTCCCGAGGATTCCGGAACCTCAGTCTTCTCCGCAAAATGGGGACACTGGCACCTACCTCCCAGGGCAGAGGGGAGGAGCAAGAGGATCCCTGGGAGGCCTCCTGCCTCCTGCCTCTCCCGGAGGCCAAGTCCCACCCCCTCTGTGTCCCCCACCTGCAGGAACCGGGCCCCCTCTGCCTGGCTGATTAATTAATGTGGAGACCAGGTCTCCACAAAGATGTTTTCTGATGATAAAAAAAAAAAAATCCCTGGAGAATGAAATGTTACATGTCACTTGTCAACAAAGCCCAGTACTTTTCAGTGAAATAAGCATCTGATTCTGGAAAAACTTAATTAAAGCTGCTGTTGGCACTGAAGTGATTTATATACCATCATTCCCAGCCTGCGCCTGGTGGTTCCCTGGGGAGACACCAATTATCTCCTGGGGATGTTGTGAAATTCTCCAAATACTCCAGGAAACAACATGAATTTTTAATTCATTTTAACTTAACAAGAAAGAAAGAAAGAAAGAAAGAAAGAAAGAAAGAAAGAAAGAAAGAAAGAAAGAAAGAGGAAGAGGGAGAGAAAGAGAGAGATAAGGAAGGAAGGAAAAAGAGGCAAGGAGAGAGAGGAAGGAAGGAAGGAAGGAAGGAAGGAAGGAAGGAAGGAAGGAAGGGAAACAGAGAGAGACAGGAAGGGAGGGAGGGAGGGAGGGAGGGAGGGAGGGAGGGAGGGAGGAAGGAAGGAAGGAAGGAAGGAAGGAAGGAAGGAAGGAAGGGAGGGAGTCAAAGAGAGAGAGAAAGAGAGGGAGGAAGGGAGGAGAGAGGGAGGCAGGGAAACCAAATCCTGCAGCCTTGTTCCAGAAACAGCTACAAAGATTGGAGCAAAGTGGAACTCAAAGAAATGGGGGACAGGGTGGAGGGCTCTTTCTTGCAAACAGGCCCGCGAGGCATGGATTCAAACTCCTGTTGAAAGTCCTCCGTGTGCTAGTCACTGGGCAAATCCTAGGCTCACTCTTTTCCCCCTGACTTGAGAGGAAGTGGACTTTGTGCACAGAAGGTGGCCAGGCTCTTGGTTTCTCAGCTCCCAGCAGCAAAGCCTGGGTTAGCAGCTTCCTGCACGAACCCAAGAACTGGCAAATGCCCGCAGGGGAAAAGTGGCTGCAAATCTTAATTCACCTGCCGTCTCTACCCTCCAGAGTCCCCGCCTCTCTGCTCCTGGTTGCTTCCATAGTTCCCTTTAAACACAGTTTTGTGTTTCTCCTAACTTTTCTTGTTGTTCTTAGCAATACTGTTCACCTGCCACAATCTACTCCATTCTCCCCAGAAGTGCACATTCAAAATTACATGTTTGTGCCCGTGAAATACGGTCCTGAGTTTATATGGAATAAATTCATTCATTCGTTCGTTCGTTCAACAAGCATTTATCATGTGATAGTTGATGTCTCTGGGCTCATCACTTTGTGGGAAACAGGATGAGTCCCCATCAGAGAGTGAACATTACCCTGACTTTGTTACAAAAGGCTGAGCCTCCACCCCTCCTTGCTGCTGTAGAACTAGCCACCTTCTTTCAGCTGTTCGGGTAGTATTTCGCCCTTTATGACCCTATTTCTTTTCCAACCTGCCTTCAAGGCTCTTTGTGACCTGGCTTCATGCAGATAAATAAACTGTTGTGTAGGAACGGCAAACAACTGGCATACATATACCGTCTCACCCATTTCTGTGCCCATGACAGGCATTGCTAATCAATCTTGGGAATTGTCCCTCGGAGCTAAGCTATGGCCTCACCGTCACATTCGGCAGCCACTGTAAATCGATCACAGAAAGCAAGCAAGATGAAACACGTTTGCCAGCCCTGGGTGAAAGAAATTCCAAATTCCACACCTGACCCTGGCTCCTGGCGCCTGGTCCTTGAGCCTCTGTCTCTGGCTCAGACCTTATTTTCTCTGACCTTCCCCAAGCTTTAGCCAACAGCTGCAGACAGCCCCAGGATGCCAAGCCTTCAGCTGGCTTCGGTCACTCACGTCCCAGTCTTAGACCAGGTTCACCCTACTGTACTCCCAGCCAGCCTCCGTGCCAACTCCTTGCCCTTGATCCAGAGCCCCTCCCACCTCTTCCCAACAGTCAGGGACCCCTCAACTCACTGCAGTGACTTAAAGATGACATTGTAACCCAGTGCTTCAGGCTGGCCATGTCTGAACCACGGGTCAGGGGGCCACACTACTAGTCCCAGCTTTGCCTCTAGCTGTGTGACCTCGGACGAGGACTCTCCCTTTCCAGGCCTGTTTACGTTCATGCGCAATTGGAACGGTTTAAACTACATTTGGGAGGCCAGATTCCTGGTGGGCATGCCACCCTTTCTTGGCCCTGAGTCCATGGCAGACATCACTAATCAATCGCAGAGCTCCAGGAACCCGAACGACTGATGCCGACGACACACAGGATTAAATGTCCTTGCCATCCCTGCGCTGGTAACGTCCCAGTTATTTGTCCCACAGCAGCTTTTTGAAACTTCTTCCAGACTAAAACTCTCGGCACTGCCCATTCCCACCTGCGGGAGGCAGAATATGGCCCCACGAAGACATCCATATGCATCCCCAGGGTTTATGGATACATTACCTTACATGGCAAAAGGGACTTTGCAGCTGCGATTAAATTAAGGATCTGGCAATGAGGTGAATAATCCTTGATAATCCGCGCTGGTCTAATGTAATCACAGGGTCTTTATAAGAGGGCAGCAGAAAGAGCAGCATCAGAGAGAGAGAAGGCATGAGGACAGAGCAGAGATTCGAAAGGAGAGAAATGCTTTCTGGCTGTGAATCTGGAAGGAGAGGTCACAAGCCAGGGAACGTAGGTGGCCCCTAGGAGGTAGGAGAGGCAAAGAAATTTCGCAGGAGACACTGGTAATCCCACTGCCACTCCTCACCTCCAGCCCTCTGTGCCGTGAACTCTCCCCCTTCCCTGCACCGGGCGCCTGATGCACCTGTCTCCAGAGCAGGTGTTCTCCCACCTGGTTCCAGTTACCCCACTGCTGCGACCACCAGCAGACCGTAAACCCCCAGGGGAAAGTGCTGTGCCTTGAACCTGGTGTGTCCGTGGCACCCAACAGCCAGAAGAAACCCATTGAGACCTTTGGCTTTGTGCATATCTGGCTTTGAGCCTCAGCTCTGTCCCTTGCTAACTGTGTCTCTTTGGAGATTCTGCTTCCTCATCTGTAAAATGGGCAGAGGAACAGTACACGTAGGGATACTGCCAGGGGTTAATGAAGTGTTGACCAGGAGTGTCAAGGGTCCGGGCCACAGGAAACGTAATTTTCCCGAGACATTGATTTGAATCAGTCATACCAGAGGCCCAGTGAGCCACCCAGCACTGCCTCACAGGTGGACTACCCCGTCTTGCTACTTTTTCATTCTTGATTCTCATAGCAAGCCTGTAAGCCAGCAATCCCACTTCACAGGTGTGAAAATAGAAGAAGTTACTCATGACCTTGAGTATAGCATCTTGGGACTATATAAGGATCTCACACATGAAAGCCAGGCCTTCTGGGTTCAAATCCCAGCTTCACTCTTTCTTCATTATATAACTTTGGGCAAAGTATTTAAAGGTTTTGGGTCTTAGTTTTCTCTTCTGTAAAAGAAAAACAGTAATGATAATAATAATATTCACCTCCTGGGCACCTGGGTGGCTCAGTCAGTTAAGCATTCGACTTCAGCTCAGGTCATGATCTCACAGTCTGTGGGTTCGAGCCCCGTGTCAGGCTCTGTGCCGACAGCTCAGAGCCTGGAGCCTGCTTCGGATTCTGTGTCTCCCTCTCTCTCTGCCCCTCCCCTGCTCATGCTCTCTGTCTCAAAAATAAATTGAAAAAGTTTTAATAACTTTTAATAATATTCACCTCCTAGGTCGTTGTGAGAATTCAGCGTCAATGACAGACAGGCAGCCCCCTCCCCTTCTCCCCTCCAAGGTCAGCTGGCATCTCCCGATCTTTCTCAGCCCTAAATCCTGGGGTTCTGACCTGTTTAATGCCCAGCTACGTTCTCACAGTGATGAACACAGGGCTAATGAAGGTCCACAGATCCATCAAGGTTCCCTCTGGACCTCAGCTTCAAGAAAGAGGAGCAGCCTATGTTTCCCCTCTCTGTCCCCACCTGCCTCAGGCCCCAGCTGCTGTTCTCATCTGCTGAGCCACGTTCCCCACATTGCTCAAAATGCCATCTTGGTGTCAGGCTGCCAGCTCCAGAGAGCTGACACAATCCCCCCTGGGGTATAGTGGTGTCTTTGCAGAGAGCCCCTGAGCCAAGGCCACGGAAGCTCTCCCGCCACAGATCTCAGCACTGACCTCAGGGAGCTCCAGCTGCTCCTTGCCTGACTTCTTTGGAGCCTGGGATCACTGGAGGCCAGAACAAACCTTTCCCACAGCTGCTTCCTATGATCTCTGAGAGTGCAGGGACCCTTCTGCTCCTCCTCGTGTCACCACAGACAGAGGTCCAGCTGTGCACAAGGAGCTCAAAAAATGCTGGATGGATGGATGGATGGATGGATGGATGGATGGATGGATGGGCAGATGGATGGATGGATAGATGGACGGACGGATGGATGGATGGATGGATGGGCAGATGGATGGATGGATGGATGGATGGATAGATGGACGGACGGATGGATGGATGGATGGATGGATGGCCGGATGGATGGATGGATGGATGGATGGATGGATGGATGGATGGACGGATGGATGGATGGATGGATGGGCAGATGGATGGATGGATGGATGGATGGATGGGCGGATGGATGGATGGGTGGATGGATGGATGGATGGGCAGATGGGCACATGGATGGATGGATGGATGGATGGGCAGATGGATGGATGGATGGATGGATGGATGGGCAGATGGATGGATGGATGGATGGATGGATAGATGGACGGACGGATGGATGGATGGATGGATGGATGGATGGATGGCCAGATGGATGGATGGATGGATGGATGGATGGATGGATGGATGGACGGATGGATGGATGGATGGATGGGCAGATGGATGGATGGATGGATGGATGGATGGGCGGATGGATGGATGGGTGGATGGATGGATGGATGGGCAGATGGGCACATGGATGGATGGATGGATGGATGGGCAGATGGTTGGATGGACAGATGGTTGGATGGGTGGATGGATGGGCAGATGGGCACATGGATGGATGGATGGATGGATGTGATGGACAGATGGTTGGATGGGTGGATGGATGGGCAGATGGGCACATGGATGGATGGATGGATGGATGGATGGATGGATGGATGGACGGACAGATGGTTGGATGGGTGGATGAATGGGCAGATGGGCACATGGATGGATGGATGGATGGATGTGATGGACAGATGGTTGGATGGATGGATGGACAGATGGTTGGATGGATGGATGGATGGATGGGCAGATGGACAGATGCATGGATGATGGATGGATGCATGGATGCATGGACAGATGGAAGGGCAGATGGCTAAATGGGTGGATGGATGGATGGATGGATGGATGGATAGATGGGTGGATGGATGGATGGATGGGCAGATGGTTGGATGGGCAGATGGGTGGATGGGTGGGTGGATGGATGGATGGATGGATGGATGGATTGGATGGATGGATGGATGGATGGATGGATGGATGGATGGATGGACGGGCAGATGGTTGCATGGGTGGATGGATGGGCAGATGGATGGATGGGTGGATGGGTGGATGGATGGATGGGTGAGTTAGTAAGTAATTGAGAACATAAATGAGGGAATGGATGGAACATCTTCTTCCAGACAATTGTCTTTAAGTATGAATGGGTTTCCTTCCCTCTTTCAGCTGACTTCCTAGGGAATAAGACATTTTATCCGAGATAAAAGGAATCTGAGGCTCCAAGGAATAGGTATGTGTTATTTGGATTGGAAGACCACATGAAAGAAAAGGGCCCCAAACCCCCAAACCACATCATGAGACCCATGCTGTCTCTGAGGGTGGCAAAAGCCCTGAGTCTAACCCTGCCCAGCTCTTCACTTCATCAGAGATCTCACGGCTGCCACCCAGACCCTCAAGGAAGCAGGTCTGGGTCCCCAGAAGCAGGAGCGTCAAAGCCACAACATACTCAGAATCCTGGGTCGGCCCAAGACTGTGGCTTTCTCATCCACCAAAACAACTTGAAGAGCCAAGAACGCTCTGTCTCCTGCTTGAAGAGACATTCTAGGATGTGTCTCCAGCCCTGCTTTGTCCACAGCTCAATCATCTCTGTGGGATTACAGATGTGAATCCAGGGAAACTTATGTACAGTATCCCTTTTAAAAGCTCCAGTCACCTTTGAAAGAAAAAGATAGGAAGTGGGATATACAGAAATGAAGAAGTAAGGCTCCTGACTCAAAATGACATGGCCTAGCCCCCCTTTTCACTGGCTTTATGACCTCGGAAAGTCACTAAACTGTACCTCTGTCTCCCTGACTACAAAATGAGTATAATTCCCTTTGCATGAGACCATTTTGCTGATTAAATGGCACAGTGTCTGGAAAGCCCCACATGGAAGCACTTGCCCAGAGTGGGTCTCCAACAGGCTGCAGTGACAGCGTGGCTCCTGGAGGGGACAATCAAGGCTGACTCCAAATCACCATGATCCCAGAGATAACATGGCACGTGACTGCGGCATAATGGAAAAGTTCTTTGTTCTTGGTTCCTAGCCTTCAGAAACTCAGGAATTCTTGAGTGATAGGAGCGCCTTTTATTATTTATGACAAGACCCTTTCCCCTCGACAGCTTCAGGATGGAGAGTGGGCTGCAGAAAAACCAATCGCAGTAAAGGTCTGGAACTTTCAGCCCCACCTCTGACCCCTGGGGAGGTGGAGCAGCCGGAGGTTGGGTTTAGTCAGGTGGCCAGTGATTCCACCGATCGTGCCTATGTGAGGAAACCCCAGATAAAAACCCTGAACCAATAAGGCTGAAGGAGCATCCGGGCGGGTGGACATATCCGTGGGCTGGGAGGGTGGCTCGTCCCGAGAGGGCACAGAGGCTCTCCTCCCCTCCCATCCTTTGCCCCGTAAATCTTTTTTGCTTCGCTGTTCAAGGGGCTATAGCCTTCTAACAGAACTGTAATCATAAGTATAGTGCTTTCCTGAATTCTGAGAGTTGTTCTGGCAAATTATCAAGCCGGGTGGTGGGGAGAGGGTGTTGACAATGCCCCTGAGTCTACAGTCAGGCAGGCAGAAGCATCGGCCGCTTGGGAGTACCCTAGATGTCTGACGTGGGGGGGGGAGGCAGTTTTGTGGGTTGAACCCTTAATTGGTGGGGTCTGCAGGGTGGGTAGTGTCAGAACTGAACTGAATTGTGAGACACCCAGTTGGTCTGGGAGAGCTGTGGCAGAGCCGAATCATATGAACAGGGAGCGGACAAGGAGCTTGGGGGGGCGGTGGGGGCAGAGGACAGGCCCAGAGGAGGGAGAAGGGAAAGAGAGCTTCTAGCTGAGCATGTTGAAACCCTCCTCCCTCCCCTCCTTCCCCCTGCTTCTCCCCTCCAGCCTCCCCCACCCCACCTTTGCTGGGTCCCAGGAAACAAAAGACTTCTACGGGGAGAGGAGACGCGGCCGGGGCCAGGAGGATGGGAGAGAAAGAACCTCAGACCCCCTGTGTCCATCCCAAGTTGAGGACAAGCCCCACCCCCGCCCCGCCCACCACCCTGCTGTAGATTCCCGCATGGTCCGCACCCAGTCCCTTCAATCCGCAGGCTAGCGACGCCCTGAGGACAGGGTAGGGGGCTCCGACAGATGTGGAGAGCCGGGCCCCGGGAAGACAGATGCCCAGAGGAGGGGCTCTCACGCTCTCAGCAACGTGACAGCACTCAGGAAGAAGATCTCTCCCAAGCAAGGTCTGTTCCATGACAAATTCCCCCCCAGAGTAAAACTCCCTTTAAGTGTTAATAGCAGAATCCATAAGAAAAAAAGGTTCCTGTGAACAGAGCATATTCCTGAGGGGCCGCTTTGCTTCTCGCTGTGTAGTTACGGCCCTCCAAGGAAGGCTGTCTTGCCATCCATTGCTTGTCTCCAGAGAGCAGAGGGCCAGAGTTTGACAGAACAGGACAAACATCTCTCAGCCAGACAGGCAGCAGGGAAAGGGGGTGGGGAGCGGGGGTGCGGGGAGCCCATAGCCAAAATGACGCGGTGGAAAGTAGGTCTGGGGGCCCTACTCTTAAAACACTCTACCAATTGTGACCCTATCCAGGCCAGCCCTTCTCTTGGCCTTGGTCGCCTCAGTCGCCGACTGGGGCTATCGTTGCCTGTGCATAAGGCTGTTAGAGCAAAAACAAGACAACCCATATAAAGAGCGCTGGCCCGGAGGAGATGGTCAGTCATGCATGTTGACCCCACACAGCATCCAGCTCAGGGCTGTTCCAATCAACCCCTACATCAGAAACACTGGGAAACGACGAAAATAGAGACGTCCGGGCCCCCGGATCGCAGATTCAGAGACAGGGCCCGAGGATCTGTATTTTTAAGGGTAAGCACTGAGCCCACTGATGAGCTGGGCCACAGTGTCAGGATACTGCTGGAAGATGCCCAAAATGAGGAGCTGGAAGCAGGCAGAAGGGGCGGGAAGGGACGTCTCTCTGTATCGTTATTTCTCTCGGTATTCTAGAGCCATCGTGTCGTCCTTACCAAGCCGGCTACCTCATCTGTCTCCATTCTCAAAACACTTCCCCCATATTCTCAGACGTTGCAAAGTTCTAGGCTGGTTCTCAAACTGGGGCACATATCAACATGGCCTGGAGAGGAGAGGGGAGGGGAGCTTATGAAAACACAGGTCAGCAGGGGGGGCCCCACCGCAGAATGTCTGACACAGCAGGATTTGCCCAGGTGGTCCCCATGCTGAGGGGCCAGATACAGCACTGTTCTAGGCTGAAAATCTGTTTGGGTGGCAATCTAAATATTCGGAAGGAGTGTGGGGCCCCCCAAACCGACTCTCTGCTCCTTTTTGGCTGGCTCTTCTTGTGGGGGAGGGAGCTCTTCTGCTGCTGCCACTTGAGTAGTATCTCTCAGATGCCCCTTGTATCGGCCCGCTTTGGGGGAACAGGCTGGAAAATCTGATAACAGGAGCACAGGGAGGCTGGGGGTGTCTCTCCTGCTCCTGCCCTGCTTCCCAGCAATGTCTCTGGCATCCCTACCCCCCAGCATCCAGGAACCCCATCCTATCCCTGCCCTTTCAGACCTAGAGATGGTAAGAGCTTCCAGAAAGTGGGGGCGCCTGGATGGCTCAGTCAGTTGAGCGACCGACTTCAGCTCAGGTCCTGATCTCACAGTTCGTGAGTTCGAGCCCCGTGTCGGGCTCTGTGCTGACAGCTAGGAGCCTGGAGCCCCCTTCGGATTCTGTGTCTCCCTCTCTCTCTGCCCCTAACCCACTCGCATTGTGTCTCTATCAAAAATAAATAAGCATTGAAAATTTTTTCTTAAATAAAAATTTTAAAAAGAGCTTCCAGAAAGTGCCCCGAGTGCCTCCCATCCCTTGTGGCCTCCCTTGACTCTGCCCACTGCTCTGAAGTGGTCCCTGCACTAAATGACAGTATCGTGAATCATCTGCGGAGACCCTGGTCGATGATGTACATCTCCGTGTGAATTAGTGCTTGCATTCTCAAAGTTTGGCTGCACATTAGGAACATCTGAGGGTTTGTAAAACAATATGAGTGTCTAGGTCCCACCCTCAGAGATTCAGATTTAGTTATTCTGAAAGATACCCTGGATATCAGGATTTTTTAAAGCTCTCTGAGTAATTCTCCCTTCAAATAAAGAGTACATTCCTATTAAATACAGCTACAAAATGCACAAAAAAAGAAAACTACAGATCAATATTCCTCAGGATTACAGATGCAAAATCCATAACAAAATATCAGCATGCAGAATTCAGCAATATACATTTTGCAATACACGTGTATATTGAATCATCATGTCGTACACCTAAACTAAGACAATGTGAATGTATCAGTTATGTCTCAATTGAAAATTAATTCAGCAATATATAAAAATCATTATACACCACGACCAAGTTGCGTTTATTCCAGAGATACAAGGCCGGTTAGAAATTTAAAAATCAGTAAGTCCACTGTGTTAGTAGGCGAAAGAAGAAAAACTATATGATGATATCAATAGATGCAGAAAACCATTTGCCAAAATCTGACACTCATTCATGATAAAGACCCTCAGTAAACTAGCAATATAAAAGAACTTGCTCGACTTGATGAAGAATATCTACAAAAAAAAACTACAACATACAGTACACTTAATGGTAAAAGACTGAATGTTCTCTCTCTAAAATCAAGAACAAAGTAAGGATGGCTTCTCTCACTGCCCTTATTCAATATAATACGGGAAGTCCTAGCCAATGCAATAAGGCAAGAAAAACAAATAAAAGGCATGCAGTTCAAGAAGGAAGAAATACAACTGTTCCTATGTAGATGACATGATTGTCTGTAAAAAAAAAAAAATGTCTTTAAGCTCGCAGAATTAATAACTGACATTACATAGGACACAAGCTACAAAATCAACATGCAGTTATATACACTAACAACACATGGAAAGTGAAATTAAACAATACAGTACCATTTACAAGTGCTCCCCCAAAATGATATACCTAAGTATAAGTCTAAAACAAGATATATAGGACATAAATATTGATGGAAGAAATCAAAGAAGATATAAATAAAGGGAAAGGTATGTTGTGTTCATGGATTGAAGACTCAGCAAGATGTCAATTCCCCTGCAAATTGATCTAGTAGTTCAATATAATTCTTATCAGCAACTGGCAAGATTTTTGCAGATATAAACAAAATCATTCTGGGGCACTTGGGTGGCCCAGTCAGCTAAGCATCCGTCTTTGGCTCAGGTCATGATCTCACGGTTCATGGGTTCTAGCCCCACATTGGGCTCTGTGCTGACAGCTCAGAGCCTGGAGCCAGCCCCAGATTCTGTGTCTCCTCCTCTCTCTGCCCCTCCCATGCTCATGCTCTGTCTCTCTCTGTCTCTCAATAATAAATAAACGTCAAAAAAAAATTTTTTTTTAATCTTAACACCAGGGCGCCTGGGTGGCTCAGTCAGCTGGGCGTCCAACTTCAGCTCAGGTCATGATCTTACAGTTCGTCAGTTTGAGCCCTGCATCGGACTCTGTGCTGGCAACTTGGAGCCTGGAGCCTGCTTCGGATTCTGTGCCTCCCTCTCTCTCTCTCTGCCCCTTCCCCACTGACACTCTGTCTCTCTCTTTCAAAAAGAAAAATAAATGTTAAACAAACTTACTCTAAAGTATGTGCAGAAGGGCAAAGGAATTAGAATAGACCAAACAATTTTGAAGATGAAATAGAAAATGGAAAGAATCTATCCAACTGATCTCCAGACTTACTCTACAGCGATCGTGACCAAGACTGTGTGGAGGGACAGACGCATAGCTCACTGGAACAGAATAGACATTCCAGAAACAGGCCCACGCAACCACAGCCAGAGGATTTTTGAAAAAAGGTGTAAAAAAACAACGGAGGAAGGATAAACTTTCCAACAAATGGCACTGAAACAACTGGATCTCCAGAGGCAAAAAAATAAAACTCCACCACGCTTCGCATCTGACACAAAAAATAACTCAAAGAAAAAAATCACAGGGCTAAATGTAAAAAAAAAAAAAAAAAAATTCTCAAATTCTGAAGAAGACAACGTAGGAGAAAACCTTTGGGACCTGGGGCTTGGTGAGGCGCTCTTGGGTAAGACACAAAAGCATGATCCATAATAGGAAAAAATTGATAAATTGAACCTCACCAAAACTAAACCTATTGGCTCCATGAGAGATCCTGTCAAGAGGGTGAAAACACAAGCTATGGACTGGGACCCATGGAGAGCGGGGAGGCTTTGGTGGGTCAGAGGACAGAGGCAGGACCAGGAACGGAGCAGAGGGAGGCACCCGGGAGGTAACAAGAGAGCCCTGAAGACAAAGCTGTTGCCGTAGCTTTGCGAGGCACGAGCCCTGTCCCCTAACACATTTTATGGTCAAGAAACTGGCTTCTGCCCCACCTGTCATCTTTGCTACAAGTGTTGGAAAGCTTTGATGTCTGTTGAGGGTGTCTCGTGGGAGCACCTGCCACGTGTAAAAAATGCACCTGCGAAAGACGCTTGCGGTCTGTCAAGAGGCATGAATACTCCTATAAATATCTGGATTGATGGGGAAATCGCAGGGCAGGGTCTGGAGCCCAGAATCCCAGCTCTGCTCCCCTGCTGGGGGAGGGGGGGTTGGGTTTTGCAGTGAATCCATGAGCCTGGGTGACTCTCAGTTCCACCCAAGGAAAGACGGAGGTCGCTATATCTCCCACCAAGCGATGGGGACCCAGAGCCTTCAGAGATGCTGGCGTTGAGGGGACTGTACAAACACGTCATTATCGTCCCCAGGAGCAGAATGAAAACCACGGCATTCGGGCAGCGCTCACTATGTGCCAGGCGCTTCTCCGATGCGCGCCACACGTGTGAACTCACTGAATTTGCCCGAGCAAGCCGCGACTATCCTGAATTCCATTTCACAGACGAGAAGGTGGAAGCAGGGAAGCTAAGCACCTCGCCAAGTTCACACCGGTCAGAAGTGGCGAGACCAGGATTGGACCCCAGGTAATCTGGCTCCAGAAGCCAGTCAGCTTTCAAAGCCACAGACCCAAGGCTGCTCCTGATATGGCTGAACCCAGACCCCCCAGACACACGTAAAGGGTGTATGTCAAAGTTACTTTTCCATCTCGACCACCTACAGGTGGCGAGGCAGCAAAGCAGCGGCCTCTTACCTTACCTCCGTCACTCCCTGATGTGCAGGGTTGCCATGTGCAGCTGCACAGGTTGTTTACTGCACAAAGTTGCCCATCCCACTGGGCCAGTAGGGGCTGAGGTCTAGTTTGCACTCTGCTCACCAACCCTTGCCCCCTGGCACGAGGCTGTGTCTCTCTGGAGGGGGTGTCTTTCTCTATCCTCATAGACTGACTAAACCATCCTATTTAAATCAGCTTCTCTTTCTCGCTTCGTCTGCTTCCCCCACCCGCGACATGACAGTGGGCTATTGAGATGACCTCCAGGCCCCTGACAGCTCTGAAATTCCCCGACTCGACAATGAATCACTTTGTGGGCTCACCAAAGGGCCGCCCCAAGCCCTCTTGGCCACAGGCTGCTTTTAAAAGCATTCGAGCTGGCTTTCTTGAACTAAATCCCCAGTGATCTGCTCCCTCTCGCTCCTGAGAGCCCTGACTGAAGCTGAGGATTCTGACAGTCGTTTCTTCTCGGCTCTCATTATCGAGCTCATTGCCACAGACGTGCACGGAGGAAAAGCACACAAAAGCTCCCACTGGCACGGAAAACAGAAACATCTGCCCGCGTCCGCGGGCAGCTGGCTGCGGGCGTCCGGCGGGGGACACGTCTGCGCGGCCGCTCAGATCTGCACACAGCCCTGCAAGCCATAAACCCTCCGGACGGGACGGCTGCACGCAGTCGGGGGTTTACCGGCCGGGCTTCAAAGGACGCGGTGCAAAGTGCCGGGGAGACGGCGGGGGTGGGGACGCCCCGGCAGCCTGACTCGGCCCTTCATCCTCTGATCAGTGCCCAGCAGCTCCGGTTTCTGGCTAGCACCGCACAGCTCGCTCCAGCCCTTCTTGCTTCCCTTCTGCTCCTCCACGAACGTTTCCCCAGCCCCTCCGCCGCCCCGTGCCAGGCCCTGTGTCGCATCCGTCTGGCCAGGAATCCGGGCCCCCTTCTAGAGGCGTCCACACGCTAGTGGGGGAGAGAAATACGCAAGCACATGGCTGCCATCCGATGGGAGGGTGGGCGCTCTCTGAGCAAGCACCGAGTGGTACCACTGCTGAACACGGTCCCTGGGAGGGTGGTCTGCAAAGCAGGGCTGGGGGGACAGGGGGGGGAGTGTGTGTTATGGAATCCAGCAACACTGGCTCCGGAGACACCCCCTCCCGCCCTGCCACCGCGAGCACGTCTCATTTCGAAAGCCGAGATGCTAACGGCACGGCACGCACCCTGGGCTGTCCTGGCTCCTTGCACCCACCGGCTGGTTCCACCACCGGCTGAGAACGGCCACACCTAGCTGTCCTCGCCCTCTAGCCACTTGTCACCAGGTTTATCTGCAGAGCCAGACCGACGTCACTGGCCACTCAAAAGACCGCCCGGTGCCTCCCACTGTGCTGCGGGAACAAAAGGGCGTCAGGGATACTTTCCAAAGTCTGCGGCCCCAGTGGACCCCACCATTCTTCATGTCTTTGTCATCTTCGACCACTGTCCTCTGCCAGGAGCCCCTCCTGCTCCTTGGGGTCCTCATGACGAGGAAACCCCCTCCCCTCAACCCTCACTGACTTCGCAGCACACTCCATTTGTATCTTGCCTTAACTCATCCTGAGCATGGGACAGCATTTCAGTAACAGAGTGGCCAGTGACATCAAGCGGCCCCAGAGACCCCCGAAGGGCAGAGAAGTGTATACCTGGGATTTAGCGGCAAGGCCACCAAAGAGCTCGGTGGAGCCGGTTTTAGGGGAGTGATGTCAGAGAAACCGGATTGTAGTGGGTTGCGTTGTGGATGGGAGCTGAGAAACAGAGGAGGTAGTGTAGACAAAGACTTCCAGGGAGAGAGAGAGAAAGAGAGAGAGACAACGCAAGTGGGAGAGGGGCAGACAGAGAACCCGAAGCAGGTCCCCTGCTCAGTGCAGAGCCTGACACGGGCTGAGCCAATATAAACAGTTGGACGCTCGACCGACTGAGCCACCCAGGCGTCCCAAGACTTCCAGAAGGTTTGAAGAGAAGGAAAGGGGAGAGAGGGTGACAGCTGGTGGGAATCAGAGGGCCCAGCAGACGACACAGAGGGAGCCACCCTCGAGAGAACTCTGTGCCTTGACGAATGTTCTCTCCGACCCCATGATCCTTTAGTCCATTAGTGCCCAGACTGGCACATGCTGTGCGTCACAGCTTGAACCGACCTTATATGCTCAGCCCAGCATGCTGGTTTCCACAGGTGAGGATACCCAAGACCGGAGAGGTCAAGTGTCCTGCCCAACGGCACCCAGCAACCAAGGGATGAAACCAGGATGGAGTCCCCCCCACTTCTCATCCTCTGAACCTGGTTATGCTCCTAATGCCATGCAAATCAAGTTACCCGAAACAAAATCCATCGAGTGAGTCTGGGGGTGTCATAAACACGGGCAGCTGCACCAGAAGCCTGTTTGCCCAGAGACCGAGAGAGGGGTGAGCCCAGGACAATGGGCCCGTCCTCAGATGGCCATGTGGCATGGCAGCATGGTCAGGCACGCCCACCCCCAGCTGGTCCCACTAACTCACAGCCAAGTCCCCCGAAGGCAAAGGAGTTCTCAACAAACCCCCACTTCGTGTTTTATAAAATTCCACTGTGACCTTGGAGCACAAGTCACACCTAGGAGGGGCCCCTCTAGCTGAGGGTCATGCAGAAACGAGGGGGCCTTCTCCACCCCGCTGCCATCCCACGTGTCCCCAAGGGCATCCACCGCTCTGGGACTTGAAGGCAGGAGAGCCAGGTGGGGCCCGGGGCGGGGGGGGGGGGGGGGGGGGCGGGCGGCAGGGCTAGGAGTTGATGGCAAAGCCACGGAGCCCCGGGAGTCCCAGCCGCACCCGGCGAGGGACGGTGGGGCCGTGGCCAGGCCGGCTAGGGCCGGGCACAGCCGTGAGCCATGTGAGACACCCCGGAGGGCTCCGGAAACACGCGGGAGGGGCTCTGCAGGGACCCTGAGGTCCTACAGCAGCAGGTCCTGTACCAGCCGGAGCCGGAGAAGTCGGGAGGAACACGAGGCCTGTGCACACTCACCTTCCAAGAAGCCGATGGAAAACCTGCCCGTGTGTAACTTGCACGGTGTCCAAGGCTCGCCTCACGCGGCCCCCTGGCACATCCCTCTCCTCTCCTACGTGCCCATGTCCCTCTCACGGCCAAGGCCAAGTCAGGCCCCTCCCAAGAACTTCTGCCCCTCCCCCTGCCAGGGACAGGGGACAAGAGGGCAGGCCTGGCACCAAGCTCCCCCGTGAGCCTGTGCAGATCCAGCCCCGACCATCAGGCCACACGCAGGGGACAATTAGGAAGGAGCTACGAGTCCCCACGGAGGCCTTCACTTCCCCTCGGGCTGCGCAGGGAGGCCTGGTGTCCCACAGCCACCAAGTGGGATGTCAGACCCCGGTCCACACTCTGCTGGGACAAGAAGCAGGGGCTTTTGTTAAATTTTCAGGGGCTCTGTGATGTCCCGTGCTCTCTCTCCCAGCCTGGCTGTCAACAGCTGAACTGTGTGTGCCTTCCCCCCCACCCCAAAATATGCATCTACTGAGGTCCTAACCCCAGTAGCTCAGAATGGTACTATATTTGGAAAGAGGCTCTTTAAAGAGGGAATTGCGTTAAAATGATGTCCTTGGGGTGGGCCCTTATCCAACAGGACCAGTATCCTCTTAAGAGGAAATTTGGGGGCGCCTGGGTGGCTCGGCTGGTTAAGCGTCTGACTCTTGATTTCAGCTCAGGTCATCACCTCATAGTTTGTGAGTTCAAGCCCTGTGTTGGGCTCTGTGCTGGCAGCATGGAGCCTGCTTAGGATTCTCTCTCTCTCTCTCTCTCTCTCTCTCTCTCCCCCTGTGACTTGTGCTGTCTCTGTCTCTCTCAAATGAACAAATAAACTTTAAGTAGAAGGAGAAGGAGAAGGGGGGGGGAGGAGAAGGAGGAGAAGTCTGGGCCTAAACAGGCACAAAGAAACGGCCACGTGAGGACACAGGCAGGGAGCATCACCTGAAGGCCAAGATCAGCCTCCAGAAAACCAACCCCACGAACACCTTGATCTCAGATTTCCGGCCTCCAGAAGTGTGAGAAAACAAATTTGTGTGGCTTCATGCATGGCAAGCCCTGGCGGACTAGCCCGCCAGCAGTGCCATCTACATGTGGCTTTTCCACTCCAGGCCATAAATGGAAACCACTGTTTGCAAAGAGAGGGGCCTCTATTCCCTGCCCCGGCACAGGGGCATTGACTTCCCTGTTGGTATTTTCACTCTTGGAGGACTACAACTCCCTCGGCCTCTCTGAATACCAGCTCTGGGGAAAGATGCTCGGGAACAGGGGACCAGGGGCCAGGAACAGGAGGGTCCTTCTAAAGTCTGCACACCCTCCCCACCCCACAGCCAGCCAGCCCGTCCACCTGCTGTGGCCTCCACCTGGGCCAGGTCATCAAATCTCCAAGCTCCCTCCTCCAAGCTTCTTTCTCGCCGGCTGCGGCTCCTAGCCTCCCTCTGTCGCGTTCTGAATTCTCCCGGGGCGCCTAAGAACACACACTCGGTAGAAGGATCGAGGGTCATTGTGCGGGAAATCTACAAGAGGCCCTCTAAATGCTGATGAAGCTATGGCTCATCCACAGTGTTGAACTCTGATTTATCATCGTTTTAATATCTTAGCAAGTGAAGGGCACCCTCGTAAAGCATTATTGCAGCCTGTAAATGGAGAGAAATCGTTTCCCCACTACCAGGGCAATGAAACTCCGCTCTCGTGATCCGCAGTCCAAGAGGAAGCCCTCCACAGAGGTTAAGAACATTAATACCAATTGAGCAAGGCTTTTTCATATCCTACTGAGCAAACCACTTCAGAGCCGTTAACGTGCCAATATTTAAACAAACTCACATTCTATTACGAAGGTGGCCGGAGGGAGCAGCAGGTGCGTAGAGGGGATGGAGAAAGGAGGTAGCAGCCTCCAGATCCCGCGTCCGGGGACCCCTTGCTGCCCAGCCCAGAGGAGCACACAGCCGTCAGCCACCTGGTCCTCCTAGGCCTGCTGGGGACCGAGGGCCCCCATCCCCGGTGACCAAGCGAGACAGAGATACAAAGGCCCAGCCATTGGGGCCCAACACGGGACAACTCCGAAGCCCAGCGCTTTCTCCGGGGCCCCCCTCCCAGGGTGTCCCAGCCTTCACTGGGTCTGCACCTCCCACTCGACTTCTCAGCCCAAGGCCGCACCCCCCATTCCATCCCAGCACCTGTGTCTGCAGCACGAGACAGGTTAAGAACGCCAAAAGGGAGCTCAGGGCCACACCTGGCCCTGCCCGGCCCAGGCCCCGGTACAGGGGAGCGTGCAGGGAGTGTGGTGAGCCTGACATGCCCCGGAGGGGCTCCACCAACTTGCCCAAACTCGCACGACACTGAGAATTGCCCAAGACGCACAGGCCACACCAGGGGAACAGAGAGGCAGTCTGGACGTCAGGCACCCCTGGCCATCCGCCATCGGATGTGAGAAGGAGAAGGACATACCAGGCTGGCGAGAAGAAGGGCTGGGTGGGGGGAGAAAGGAAGCGATTTTGCTTCTGACTATATTGGTTGCAGTGGGACCCGGAGTTGGGGGTGAGAAGAGGGAGGAGCAAAAGTCTAGGGGCGCCTGGGTGGCTCAGTCAGTTGAGCGTCGGACTCTTGATTTCGGCTCAGGTCACGATCCCAGGGTCGTGGGATCGAGCCCCATGTCGGGCTCCTCCCTGAACATGGACCCTGCTTGGGATTCTCTCTCTCTCTCTCTCTCTCTCTCTCTCTCTCTCTCTCTCTCTCCCCCCTCTACCTCTCCCCCATCCGTGCTCTCTCTCTCAAATAAAATAAATTTTTTTTTAATGTCAAAATAAAAGGTCTAGAAGGTGGGGCTTAAAGGGGCCCGGGGCTCTGAGCAGCAACCGTCCTGTCCTGGACATACGGATCAGGGAGGCATTCGCTGTTGGATGATGCAGCCAGGAGCCAAGAACACAGGAGCCCGCCGGGGAGCGCACAGCGTGCCAGAAGCGGCGGCACCAAGAATAGGGCTAAACGGGTCCCAACCGCGAGGCTACAGGAATCCACAGAAGAGGTTCCTGTGGGCGGCGGTGGTCAGCCAAGAGTCCCCCCGAAGACCCAGAGGGACAGGTAGGAGAAGACCCCGTGCAGCCCACAAGGGAGGCCGTGCGGCCAAGAGTGAGCATGAGAGGCCCGGGGATGGATGGTAGGTAGCCCGTGGCGGACCTTCCCATGTCCCCAAACTGCACACTTCAGAATGGTTACGATGGGGGCGCCAGGGCGGCTCCGTCAGTTAAATGTCCAACTCGTGATCTCAGCTCAGGTCTTGATCTCAGGGTCATGAGTGGAAGCCCTGCCCTGGGATCTGCGCAGGGCGGGAAGCCAAAAAAAAAAAAAAAAAAAAGGACGGTTATGATGATCAACTTTGCGTTTGTGTACTTGCGCCCCAAGAAAAACATTGGGAAAAAATAATTGACGATACACGGCATGATGCAATGAGACAAACACGGGTGGGCTGAGCTCTGGGATCTCAGAGGGCAATGCCAGGAGCCTAAGAAAAACATTAAATATCGAAGCATCTTTTTTTTTAATGTCTATTTATTTTTGAGAGGGGGGGGAGGGGCCGAGAGAGAGGGAGATACAGAATCCGAAGCAGGCTCCAGGCTCTGAGCTGTCAGCACAGAGCCCGACGCGGGGCTCGAACTCATGGACTGCGAGATCATGACCTGAGCTGAAGTCAGACGCCCAACCGACTGAGCCACCCAGGTGTGCCTATCATAGCATCTTTTTAAATTAAGAATGTTGGGGTGCCTGGGTAGCTCACTCGGTTGATTAAGCATCAGACTCCTGATTTCGGCTCAGGTCATGATCTCACGGTTTGTGAGTTCGAGCCCCATGTCAGGCTCTGAGCTGACAGTACAGAGCCTACTTGGGATTCTCTCTTTCCCTCTCTCTCTGCCCCTCCTCTGCTCAGCTCTCTCTCTGTTTCAAAATAAACAAACTTTTAAAAAATAAATTGTAATTAGTTAAGAAGGCTCTAGAACTGCAAGATGCCCTTACGACCTTCATTCACGGTAACAATGATGAGCTAAGAAATACAGAGCAAATCGTTTCAAAACGGAGATTCGAGAACCCCAGTCCTTCAGTGGATTCCACTTTTCCCAAATCAAAGACATGAACAGAATTCCAAGCCTATCACAAGAATCTGCAGTATTTGGCACTCATTAAAAAATCCTAGGGGGGCACCTGGGTGGCTCAGTCGGTTAAGCGTCCGACTTCAGCTCCGGTCATGATTTCGCGGTCTGTGAGTTCAAGCCCCACGTCGGGCTCTGTGCTGACAGCTCAGAGCCTGGAACCTCCTTCGGATTCTGTGTGTGTGTGTCTCTCTCTCTCTCTCTCTGTCCCTCCCCTGCTCGCTCTCTCTCTTTCGCTCTCAAAAATAAATAATTTTTTTAAAAAATCTTAGGACTCTTGTTTCCTATAACAACGAGGTAGAAAATGTCTTCTCCCCTTTAAACAAAAATGCGGAACAATATTTAACATTTAAGTGACCTTCTTTAAGGTGTTCCAGTTAAGGAACAAAGTGTTGTACCCTATTAAGCGCTGGGGATTTGTGGTGGCATCGGCTCACTGCTCTGTGTCCTTGGGCCCCACGTCCCCAAGGCTCTCTCTTCATCCATAAAATAGAGCCACGATACCTTCCTTGCAAATTGTAATAAGGATTCCAGAGGACGAGAGAAAAGTGCTTGACACGGTCCCTGCCAAGCAGTAGGTCCTAAACAACTCGTAACTGTTTTTATGACTGGGGACATCTCACATTTTAATATTCAGCAGCAGATACAGTGGCTCCCTTTGAAAATCATTCTCCCGGAACAGAACTATTAGTCACCACATCGGCGGAAAGCTGTTGGGCTGGCGATCCATCAAATGCACTCGAGAAAGTTTGAGGGACGGTGTTTTGATCCGCGGGACGTGCAGACAGATGTACTGACCGATGTCAGCACGCCGGGGGTCGGCACACGATGTCGGCTTCCCAGAGGGAGCCCACCGTCTCAGGAGGCGGGATGTGACTGCAGTCGCGTGGAACAGCATGGGGCGGCCGAGGTCTCGCTTTTGTATTTCATTTTGTCCTCGAGACGAACTTCCTGAGCAACGGCTGTCACCTTCACTCTCACCGCGGACGAAATTAAAGCTCAGAGGCACCGAGAGCCTCGCCTGAGGTCACGCAGCAGTAAGCTGTGGGGAGCAGGATTTGAACCCACCGTCTGAAGCTGGGGTCCTGAGCGTTCCGCCCCAGGACAAACCATCTTCTTTCCACTGGTCTTGCAGTGACCTCCTTGCCCTGTATCCCTTTCCCCATGCTCACTTGCTTTCCTTTCCAGAGACGACGTCTCCATCGCATCCCTCGTCCACGAAGCAACCCTGGTGAGCCCTCAGCTTGAGCCCAGCCCCCCCACCGGCGGGGGTGTCCGTCTCGCTGCCACCTTCCGGCCCCAGCCCAGCCCTCCCGCCTCATCCCACCTTCTGCTCCACTTAAACACCATCCAGTCGGGCCCCTGCCCTCGCTGTCCCCCAGCCGGGCTCTCATCCCCAGCCCTGCTGGATGCCACCGTGCTGTCCAGGCCTGGTCTCTCCAGCCCCACCTCTACCGGTCCAGGAGACCCAGCCCACCCCCTGCGGGTGCTGTAATCACCTTCCACCGACTTCGTGCCTTAAAATGACAAACGTGCTCTCAGACCTTCTGGAGGCCCGCATTCCTTGGCTCGTGGCCCTCCGCCGTCTTCCAGGGCAGCGATCACATGGTTCCCACGGCTGCCTCCGTTGTCACATCTCCTTCTGTCCCTCTGCTACACCTTGTCACATCATCTCTGACTCTCACCCTCCTTTCACCCCCTTGTAAGGACCCTGGTGATTGCATCGGGCCTAATCTACGCAATCCAGGACGGGGGCAGTTGGGTGGCTTGGTCAGGTAGGCATCCGACTTTTGATTTCAGCTCAGGTCAGGGTCTCACGGTCCACGGGGTCGAGCCCCGAGTCAGGCTCCGGAACAGAGCCTGATTAGGATTCTCTCTCTCCCTCTCTCTCTCTCTGCCCCTCCCCCCACTAGCTCACCTGCACTCTCTCTCTCTCAAAAATAAACACTAAAAAAATAAATAATCCAGGAATATATAATAAATATATACAATAAAATATATGCAAAATAATCTCTTCGTCTCAAAACCCTTGACATAATCGCATCTGCAAAGTCCCTTTACCATGTAAGCAACATATTAGCAGTTTCTGGGGATGCAGACGGGAACATCTTCTGGTGGGGGGACTGGACCTTACTGTGCCTGGCACATTGTTAAACTGCCTTTAGGTGACAGGTGCGAATTGTACGTTCCCAGCTCAGCGCCGTCCATCTTCCTACCAGAACTCGGTTTCCTTCTTGAGTGATTTCTGTTCCGTGGCGGAACGTGGGATCTTGGTGCTTCCAGATAATCTGGCCACTTGGGAGTTAAGCCAAGCCTTTGGGGCATGACTCTTCAAACAAAGGCAAAGACTGGCATCTTAGACACTGTTTGCTTTCTTCTCCCAGCTTCCCAGGAAGGGACTTGAGTAGGAGAGGAATGAATGAGTGGGGAGGGGTAGGGACGCAGGCTCTTAGGACAGACAAATGGCAGCCTGGCCACCCTGCCAGGAGCCCCCCCGTCACACCTGCGTGTTGGGGACTGCCTCCCATGCCCAACGTGGGAAGGGGGGGCTCTTGATAAGACCCAGATTCCGAGGAGGTAGGTGGCGAGCGGGCCCGAGGCTCCACGTTCTAACAAGCCCCTGGGTGATGCCAACGCTGAGGGTCCACAGGTCGCAAGGGGAGTATCACGGTGCTGCCCTCGGTCAGCCGCGAGGACGAGCCTCCACACACAACACAAATACTTGCTGCCCGACGCCTGCCCCCTAGATTGCCACCTTCGGCCCCAGACACCCACAGCACTTGGGTTCACTCCTTCCCGTGTGCAGACATCAAACAGACGCCCCGTGCCAGCTGTGAGCAGCAGAAACGAAACACGAGTTCCACCATCAGATCCCCAACCCTGCACCACGGCTCATCCACTCCTTCCCCCAGTGTGGCAGAGGGAGCGCTCGAACCCACTGAAACACGCCCATGCACACACCCACACACACGCACGTGTGCTCGTACACATACACCCACGCGCGTGCACGATCACACATGCACACGTGCACATATACATACACCCACAGGCGTGCTTTGCATACACGCATGCACCCACATGGGCACGTGCACGTGCATGCACACTTGTCACATTTGCTGCACACGAGGTCAGCCTCGCTCTTGGCCTTCAGTCAACTCACGAGTCGCCCGCCTGGGCTCACGCTCCTCTCCGGCCTGCTCTGAGGCCCCACGGCCCCTCCGTGCCAGTTGGGGTCCTCGGGCCTGACCGGACAATGCCAGGCGTGGACTCACAGGGCAGCAGCAAGGATAACCATGACAAAGGCAGGGCCGCGGCTAGCCTGTAAGTTGCCTGTGTGCAAATGAGGAAAAAGTCCTCTGGAGGCAGGCATGCTCCCTATTAGGGCACGTGGCACTCAGGCTCCAGTGCCCCCACCCTCTGGCTGGGACCGGCACTGGCGAATGAGGGACAACAGAGGTTCATCAGTCCCCCTTCTAGCCAGAGGCCCCAGAATGCCCTCTCCCGGGGGAAAAAAAATGTAAGGTTTCAAGGAGGAGGTGAATCAAGCTTCAAATCCTAAAGCTCCAGACAGTCAAGGCAGCAAAACTAAAAAGGAAAAAATTAAACTTTGGGCTAGAAGCATATTCATCCGCACCAGAAAAAGAATTGCTTCCTCCAAGCCTCAATCAGCAAGGAAGACAGAGCAAGAGAGAGAGGAGAGCCCACAACAGCCGTGAGCACTGTATAAATCCCCAGATAGGAGCTGGCCACTTGGAAGGGTAAGAATCATTTATTGCCGAAGAATGAGAAAAACTCTCCCACTTTGGGAGGCCAGCTTCTCCCTGGAACATCCTGATGGTGGGAACTCGGGGCAGCTGGGTTCCCAGCTCAGTCAGGCCCACCTACAGCTTTTTCATAATGGTTGGCAACTCAAAGAACCCTCCCCTATCCCTGTCTCTCCAGAACCCATGTCCTGTTGGCCCATTTCCTGTGGCACCCCCAGAACCACACTGCGTGATTACTGAGCGGACCAGGGTGCACTGCACTGAAGGAAGAGTGTGGACACTCAACTCTCTTCTGCAGAAGAACACATCCTTCCCAAGGTCCTGGCATGGAGAGCGTATTGGTCAGCACAGGGCAGGTGATGCTGCGTAACAAATGACCTCAAAGTCTCAGTGACACAAAACAACCAATGTTTGTTCTCTTTCTTGCCACGTGTCCGGTGTAAGTCAGCTGGGGGACTGGCTCCGTGTCATACTCATTCTGGGGTCCAGGCTGCTGGAGCAGCCAGGGTGTCTCAAGCATTGCTGGAGAGAGGGGACAGAAACACAGAAGAGAGGAGGGGTTGTCCATTTGCCCCAGGCAAAGATGTCCCCCCAAAAAACTCCTGGAAAATTGAGAATATGCTCGGTTACTTTGCTCTCAGGGAGAAATCTAAACATTTTTACTTTTGTTCTGGCTCTGTTGGAAGGTGCTAAGACCCAGGGCCCCCAAGAAGAATCTGTACCTCCCCGTCTAGAGGAGGGGGGTCGGCCACCACAGGCCACCGCCCAGATCATTCTGTCTGATTCACCTTGCCCGTCTCCTCCT
Organism: Acinonyx jubatus; assembly: GCF_027475565.1. Classification (NCBI taxonomy): domain Eukaryota; kingdom Metazoa; phylum Chordata; class Mammalia; order Carnivora; family Felidae; genus Acinonyx; species Acinonyx jubatus. The sequence continues at coordinate 25,236,907 of NC_069398.1, forward strand.
TCACTCCCCAGAGGCCGCTTTAGCCCACTGAAAGTCTTTCTGGGAAATCTCATTTCGCACCCTGGCAGCGTGCTCAATTCCTCCTGTCACATCCTGGTGGCAGTCCTATAAATAAAGCCCGAATTCTTTATTGCTGGAGTCAGCAGAAGGCTTGCACACAGGATGTCCTCACTCACACTGTAGGCACATTTTCATAAAACCTGTGCATAGAGCTTCCTATAAAGAGGGACATGGCAGGGAGGTGGGGAAATGGGCCCTGCTGTGCAGCCAGAGCCCCTCTCCCTTTGGGAAGTTCTAAGACCGGCACAGAAGCCTGGAAATAGAAAAGAGTGCCAGTGACCTTGTCCACTTTCAGACAGAAGGCGGGTTGGCTGATGACCCAACAGAGCCTGCCTCGTCTCCTGGATGAGCCAGGCCCTGCAGCGGTGTCCTTGTATAATCCAGGCCACTGAGGTCTAGACCCAGCCAAATTCATTCTCAACTCCCCACCTGCCCTGGTCTGAGACCATCTTCCCACCTACTTCCGAAGAGGCAAGCAAGGTGCCAGTAAATTCTTCATACGCTCAAAGTCAAGGTCTCAGGAGAACAAGAGTCCAGTCCTCCAGACTCTACTCATGGAGCAGGAGTGGGCTTCACAGACCAAGCAGAGCACAGAGCAGGAAGACGCACGTGTGTGTGCAGGTGACGGCAGGTGGCGAGGGTGGGAGGGATGTCTGTGAGCTGGAGGCAAGTTATCTTCAAGGTTGGAAGTCTGTGGAGACATTGCTGGCATCTGCCAGTTCACCACTGCTCCTCCCTTCCAAGTATATAGATCATTGGATTCGTCAGTCCCCTGGAAGCAGAGCAGGGCCATGTTCTAGAGACTGGGAATAGCCAGTGAGTTGGGGGAAAGGTGACAGCTGCTGCTTTCAGGCCAAACCATAGAAAGCCGGAACAGTTGCTGCGACCCTCCATTTATCTCCCCTCCCATCACTGGATCATAAAAGAGGGCTCCTATTGACATGGGGCCACCAGATCAAAGGAGCCTGGCTCGCTGAATCACCGCATGGAGGAGGGTTGACTTGAAGAGTTACAAACCCTTCAGGGAACGTGATGGGAGGGTGAAGCCACTGAGCTGTTGGGGTTGTTTGTTACCATGGAACATAACCCACTCGAACCTTGACTAACATGGTCCTTCCATGTCTCACTGGGCCTCTTTCGTGAGTTGGGCAGCCAGGGGTCAAGCCACCCACCTTCCAATAGAGAACTGGAGCCAGCTCTGGATCTCATCTTTAGGATCAGAGACCGAGGCTGAACGTGAAGAAAAATCCTGGCCAAAGAGACTTCACTGTGTCTTCTTGTGATTCTGAGTGTGCACGTTAACCGACAGTCCTTCTGGACATTTGGACATCTACTGTGGTATCTGAGATTCGGTCTGGCTGTTAAGCAGATACATAACAAAGTAAGGACAAACCAAAATTGTGGAATCTGGTCATCGTTTCTGTGCTCTTCCTGCGGAGAAGCTACCTCTCTACTCGTCCCACCAGAGAAAATTTTAAACTTCAGGTCATGATCCACTTACGGGTCAAATTATCAACTTAGCGGTTACATCCACCATTTTATGAGGTGGAGGGGGGTGGAATGAATGGGCCAGGATAAATATTCATGATTTTTTTTTCCATTTCATATGTGTTTATACATACATACGTGTGAGCATGTATATGTAAATGCAAATTCTATTTCTTACACTTTGGATCATGGTCCAAATGGTTCCAGGAAACAACCCACATGTCCGTGGACAGGTGAGCAGACGCACAAAATGTGGCCTAATCATCCAGTGGAAGGCTACCGGGCAGCAGAAAAGGAATCACCCACTGATATTCTTAGTAACATGAATCCTTCTCAAAAACAGCCCATTGAGCAAAAGAACTCAAAAGAGCATATTCTATATGATCCCATTTATACGAAGCTGTAAAACAGGAAAAACTAACTTACGGTGACAGAAAGCCAATCGGTGATTTCCTGGGGTGGAGGTGGCGTGTTGGCTACAGCACGAGCTGAGCCACGTCCCCCCCCAAATGTGTACGTTGACGTCCTGACAGCCAATACCTCAGAACGTGACCTCGTTTGGAGACGGTCGTCACGGAGGTAATCAAGTGCAAATGAGGGCATGAGATCGCTCGTCCGGTATGAATGGGAGCTTTATAGAAAGGGGAACTATGGACACGAGACACACATAGCAGGAAGACAATGTGAGGACACCGTTCCCAAGCCAAGGAGAGGGGCCCAGGACAGACCCTCCGAAGGAACCAAGCTTGCCGAGCCTTGATCCTGACTTCCAGCCTCCAGAGCCAACAGACGGTAAACGTCCATTGTTGAAGCCACTCAGTTTGTGGGACTCGTCACCGCAGCTCTTGCAGACTCATACAGACCATAAAGAGGCATGGGGGAGAGGCGCCTGGGTGGCTCAGTCAGTTAAGCGGCCGACTTCGGCTCAGGTCACGGTCTCGCGGTCCGTGAGTTCGAGCCCCGCGTCGGGCTCTGTGCTGACAGCTCAGAGCCTGGAGCCTGTTTCAGATTCTGTGTCTCCCTCTCTCTGACCCTCCCCCATTCATGCTCTGTCTCTCTCTGTCTCAAAAATAAATAAACGTTAAAAAAAAAAATTAAAAAAAAAAAAGAGGCATGGGGGGACCTTTGGAGGCAGTAAAAGTGTTCTGCACCCTGGTCAGCGTAGCAGTTACGTGAGTGCACTTACCGAAGCTCGCCACGCTGCATCCCTAAAATAGATGCATTTTATTAGGACATCCATTATTACCTCAATACAGCTGATTTTTTTTTTTTTAATTTAATGAAGGACTCAGGGCCCCTGACTCAGGTCACATGGAGAAGCAGGCAGAACTCTCCCCGCAAACCACTAGCTGTGTGCCTCAGACACATCATCCCCTGTCACCTTCCCAGTGGCCCTCCGACAGGGGGGCTGGCTTTCTCGTCTAGAGAGGCTCAGAAAGGTCACTTGCCCCAGATCGCACCAGCTGAGAGGAGCACATCTGTTCTTTGGACCCAGTCTGGCTGACTTTCCGCCGCCTTCGGGCCAACCCGGCGCTCAGGTGTCACCCAGTTCCATGCAATTTTATTTCTTCCCCAATATCATGGACATTCTCAGGATCCTATAAATAAGGACGGCTCCTAGGCCTCCAGCTCCCGCAGATAAGCAGACTTCTGACAGCCTCGCCTTCACCTTGATAAAGGACTTGATGAACCAGGAATAAAAATCCCTGGAAGAGAACCACTACCTGCCTGCGGGATGCAGTTGTGATTCAGAGGAAAATGCCTCCATCCGCTCTTGAACCCCCCTGTGTACAAGAGGTGGCCCCACAGGAAAATAAGCTGGAAACACTACACTGAAGCATCGAGACAGCACGAAAGGAAGATGAAGGAAGGAAAAGAAAGTGTAAGAAAACGCCCGCAGGAAGCCGATCGGCATGTTAGGTAAGGGTTATTATGTTTGGTCTAGTTCAGGGATTTCCCAAAAGGACGTGTTTCCCCAGGCGGACTGGACGATTCCCTCAGTTCTGGCCTGTGTTGTCTAATTCGTTTCAGCCCTGTCCATCTTGTACAAGGAGACATTTGCTGGCTCAAGGACGGTTTGGGGACCAGCCTCCTGGGTGCGGTCTAGAATGCCTGGACAGCGTGCATAGCACTGGCTGTACCCAGCTTGCAGGAGTGGTGGCTCAGGGGTCGCACAGAGGGAGGGGACCCCAAGGCCTGAGCCCAGCTGCAAGGAGTGTGGATCGGGGCGGGGGCTTGGAATCGGAAAGAAACTCCAAAGTGCCGTTCTCTTAGTTTGGGTCCCCCGAAGCAGAGCCTGAGACAAGGATTGAGATGTAAGAGGCTCATTAGGGAGGTGACCCTAGGAAGCTCTGGCCAGAGACAGCGAATGGAAGGCAGACGATAAAGGGTGAGTTATCAAGCAGGGTAGTAGTGTGGGCAGTGGAACTGGACCTTGTAGGGACTTCTGGGACACCACATAGAATATGCATCTTAGAGTTCTCCCATCTGAGGGATGAGGCGTCTGGACGGTTTTCCCTCCAACTCCCACCGCCATTGGTAAGGGCTGCTGGAGGGCTGGGGGTAATTCTCCAGCACTGAGGGCCTACTGGGCCTGCCCAGAGAAAGCCTGCAGGAGAAGGAACAGCACTGGCTTCCAGGAGTCTGGTAGGGCCAAGAATAAGGCAAGTGCCCAGGAGGCACCGGAGGGGTGCTGTATTCATCAGCTAGAGTTGCCATACCCATTACCCCTACAGCACCCATTTCCTCACAGTTCTGGAGGCAGAAGTCATATCCAGGTTTCGGCAGAGTTAGGACCTCTTGAGACCTCTGTCTGTGGCTTGTGAATGGTCCTCTTCTCCCAGTGTCCTCTCATGGTCGTCCCTCTGTCCTTGTCTGTGTCCTAATCTCACCCTCTTAAGGACACCAGTCAGATTAGACTAGAGCCCACACTAAGGACCTCATTTCAACTTAATCCCCTCTTTAAAGAACCTGTCTCCAAATACAGTCACGTTCTGAGATTCTGGGGGTTAAGGCTACAATATATGACTTTTAAGGGGACACAATTCAGCCTATACCAGGGGCCACCAACTTCTGCTGCAACACTCAGCAAGAGGTGCTAACAGAGGTCATAATTTAGAAAGTCAGGGTCAATATTCATAGACCAAATCATTGTGCTATCTGTGCTGATAGCTCAGAGCCTGGAGCCTGCTTCAGATTCTGTGTCTCCCTGTCTCTCTGCCCCTCCCCTGCTCATGCTCTCTCTCTCTCTCTCTCTCTCTCTCTCTCTCTCTCTCTCTCAAAAATGAATAAACACTAAAAAAAATTTTTTTTACTAAGAAAAGAAAAGAAAGCGAGCGGCCATCGCAGAGAAGTCATGCCTCAAAGTCGTAATCCCAAGGGCACTTGAGGACCCATGTCCGTTAGGAACGAGCACCGTGAAGGATGCCATAGTGTTGGAGGCTTGCTCTGTGGGGTGCTGGCTGTGTGCTGGTGGGGTGATCAGCATCTGTCAGTTCCCTGGGCTTCCAACACTGCAACTGGTGGGTCCCGGGCTCCTATGATCCCCCGCACAGGCTTACCAGCTGGCGATTCGACAGGCCACCCGTGCTGGCGGGCCAATGGCATAGGAGGGTCCACAGAGCACCGGCCCTAGGTTTCCTCTCCGCCGTTGGCTTGCTGGGGGACATCAGCCACCTCCCTCTACCACCTCGGCCTCTGTCCCCTGATGTGCAAAATGAGAGGAACGAAGCCTTCAGTGACCACAGCCCAGTCCCCAGCATACACTCAGCATCGATTCACGCGCACTCCATCTCACACACACCCTATGGGAAGAAAAAAATGGTTGGACCCCTTTGCAAACCTACCGGACAGCACCCGCTACAGCTAAAAACACTCCTACCCTACATCCCAGCACCTCTGCTCCTAGGTACGAACCCAACGGACATGACTGCACGTATCCACAAAAAAGTTATACACCAACTGTAGTCACCGTGACCGGCGAAATGGGTTTCCTGCATCTATCTGCTGGAGAACAGGTGCCCAAAGCACGATACATTCCTCCACCAGAATGCAACTACCCATGGCAGTGTGGGCAAATAGCACCGACAGCTCATTGCACAAACACGGACATCCCTGGAGAGGATGCAAATTTTAAGTCTGGGGTCCGGGCGTTATTCACCCCTGTATCTGGCACCCTGTGTGGAACAAGTGCCCGGTAAATGGCTTTCTGAAGCAACAAATGCCTTCATGCGTGTGTGCGTGAGTGTGTGTGTGTGTGTGTGTGTGTGTGTGTGTGTGTGTGTGTGACTACCTCCACAGCCTTCTGGTAATGAAGCAAGCTGACTGCCAGCTGCCGCCGTGGCCGGGGTCCTGGGAAAGGACCACAAGCTGGCTCTGCAGCCGGATGAGCCAACATGAGGAGTTTTTAATAAGCTCACCCCACGCAGCCAGCCCGCGGCAGCTGGCCAAGCCCCATCAACCCCGCACACCGCTGTGACTAAAGGGCCCCAGAGGGGCGCTTCTGCAGGGTGGGGGCGAGAAGGCTCCGTGCCCCTCCACCTCTCCGTTAGGTTCATGGCTCTCCAGGCTCTAATTCACCCACCAGTCGCTGGAGGCTGAACTGGCTCATAACAGATATGTTCACGGATCAGACTCATCTGACTGAGCATCTGGAGGCTGACCCCGAGCGCGGTGTGTGGGGCTCTAAGTCTGCACTCGGGCTGCATCCAGGACAGATGGATTAGCGGGGGGGGGGACGCACCTGAGAAGGCCCGGTGACCCGCTCGCCCCCACACCACCAGAGCACTGTGCGGGGACCTGTCCTCAGGCCCCTTTCCCGCCGGGCCCCGGATTGTGATGTGGTGGGGCAGGACTTATGGACAGGTGGGATGTCCTCAACCTCCTCCCATCTCACCGCCTCTCCCCCATCCTGCTTTAAAAAAAGAAAAAAAAAATCTTTGTCAGCTGGTTCTGGGATACGTGTGATGCCAAGCGAAAAGAAGCTAAATTGATCCACGTAATGAAAAGCCGTGAGAGGAAAAAGGGGCGGCGTGGGGATGCAAACACCAGCCCCAGGGAAGGGAGAGCCGGGAGCCGGCAGGTGATGGTTCTCGAAGCGCCACCGGAAAATGAAAATAAGGGCCGGGAAGGTGGTTCTACGGCGTGGCTGAGGCCGCTCTTTCCGCCCACGGGTCCTGTCCCCCTGCTTTAATCAAATTGCCTTTTTGCACCAATCAATAAAGAAATAATGAAAATAAATAAATAAACCGTGGCTGAGGATTGTAGATTGGGACCTCGCTGGTGTTATTTGTGACACCTAAACTGGAAGTTCTTTCCATTGCCGCCTAAGGGACCAGATGCTGCACAAAAGCCCTAGTCATGCGAACCCCTGCCTCTACTTCCCATTAGGAGGTCATCGGTGCCAAAGACCATGCCACCCAATGGTGAAACAAGTCCCACCCGCTAGGTGCCTGAGGGCAGGCCAGGCGAGGATGCTGTGTGCCCAGACCTGAGTTCAGGGGCAGTGCTCTAGGCCTCCCCGACCACTAGTACAGGTCTACGTGTCACGTGGGAATCAGCAGAAGGACAGAGGAGCCCATCCTGGTCCGTCCCCCTAACAGGAGCCTACGGGCTCCTGTAGCATCGTCAAATCAAAACAAATCCGGACTCAGCATAGAAAACTTTCATGCAAAAGGGTTATTGCGGGGAGAGGGGAAGGACGGTCCCAATAGGAGGAGAGGGGACGTTTGTGAAAGGGAGAATGCTCTGACCATAAGGTTTGCAAGCCTCCCAAGAGTTGAGCGAGGAGAGTTTTCCTTTCAGAGGAAAGTTCGAAAGAACCCCGCAGGGGGCAGGGGGTGAGGCAATCAGATGGCAGACCGGAGCATGTTGGACTCCAAAGCCAGCCTACTCTCAGGAGGGGCCGTCTGCTACCAAGGTTCAGGAGCGTGGGAGGGGAGAAGGTTCGCCAAAGCACTTTGTTCTCATCGGTTCGTGGGGACAGCATTTCAGCTAATCACTTATGAGGGACAAAAATGGCAATGTGGAAGGTCTGGGTGTGCCCTTGTCACGGGTAAACAACGAGGGCGTCTGTGCGTCTTCTCCAAGGCGTGCGGAGAAGGGTGGTTCTCTGCCCATCTGGAGGTCTCCTGCAGCAGACCATACAACAATGTGAGTATGTATCACACGACCAAACTGGACACGTAAACGTTAGTAAGGTGGCGAGTTTCATGTTATGTTTTGTATGTCAAGGAAAAAAATTTTCATTAATTACCCATGTTCCGGCCCTGAACGACAGCGTGGTGTAGCAGAAGGCCAGAGCCCTGAAAACTAGTTTGATGGCCATTTTCTAAGATGGTCCCAAAGCTGCCTCGGAAGAAGAGTGTTGTTGGTGTCTCAAGGGAGCAGGTGCATCATCCGGGCCTCGGGGTACCTGGCAGAATTCAAGGTTTTGGGCCCATATGCCAAGACCCTGCCAACCTATACCACGGCCTTCTGCAAACTGCAGAAGAGTGCTCCTTCTCAGGAGACCTAGTCCCATCTACACATAGCCTGGGAAGTGAAGGAAACTTGGTACAAAGAAAACGTTACCCCGTCCTCTGAGTCAAAGCAGGCCTGCATCATGGTGCGTGACTCAGTGGGCAAAATGCACACTGGAATTCAGCCCTCGCCCACCCTTCTCCCAGTTGCCTTTGTTTCAGTGCACAAACCACATAACCGTAGCCGGCGGGCCTGCCCATGCCCTCTCCCAAGCAGAATCTCCGGAGTCTGACCTGCCTCCCCAGGGCCTGTCCACCGAACAAGTAATTTCCTGTGTGGCCTTTCTTGGGTCTCTGCTGACCCTCAGCTGGGCCTTCCTCAATTTCTGGAATTTCCTCGTGCTAAATCCATTGGTTAAAACTGGCCCCCTAGGAGGCACACAACCCCAAGCCCCATCAACTCCATCACTGCCATCCAAACTTAGCTTGTAACGTATGAAATAATCATCCAGTATGTTTACGTTTCAGCCTAACCCACAGAAGTTCAAGTACATTTGCTTTTGTATCCAGGCCTGCTCTGTGTTCAGGGCTTTTCCTCCTTGGGGAATACCCGGGAATGGATGAGGTCGTTTCCCTCCTCCCAGTGGCCCTCCCTCCACACAGTCACCCAGGCTTGTTGGAAAACACCTCATTCCCTAGGGCTCGGAAATTACTTCTTATGTCCTATGACGTACTGATTATCACAGCAACTGAGACCCATTTCCCAGCATGCAACAGGGGAGGGCAATTCTGGCTGGAGTTTATTGCACAGGTATGAAGTCCCCACTCTGGCTGATTCCCCCGACCCAGGATCAGTCTGCTCTTTCAATATCCCATCTCAGTGGAAACGTCATTTTCATTTTCACGGAGGAGAAGAAAGCCTTGCCCATGTTTTTTAAAGAAGGGGAACAGAAAAAGAAAAGAACTTCTAGCATCTGACCTGCTGATGGTTTTGTGGCTCCTCCCCAAAGCGTCTTACAGAAGTTGGCTTGTCCTTTCTGGCTCTTAAAGATTAAACTAGACTTAGTCTGGTAAGAAACGCTGCAGCCCTATCGTGAAAGGGGAGCCACCTCCAAGCCCCCAGGCCCCTGTCCCTGCTCTCACAGGAAGAGGACCGTGTCACTGCCAGGGGTGGGAGATGTCATCGGTGTTGGCAGGTACCGCCGTGGGCTCGGCAGAAAGACGGCTGCCCCACCGAGAGCATCGGCTGCTGTGTCGCATGCTCCCAGGCGGGATGTCACAGAGAACAGAAGGAGACGACAGGGGAGAGCCCCAACCAGAGAGGACTGTCACATGGAGAATCATCTGAGCCCGTCCCTCCGCCTGTGCCCTCCCGTTTACGACAAAGACACCCGCAACACCCCTTCACTTACTCCCTCAGCACACAAAAATGAACATCTACACCTCCTCTGACACACTTCATTCATTCATTCATTCATTCGTTCGTTCACTCTTTATGAAGTCCTACTGTGATGGGCTGAATTATGTTCCCGCCCTCGGATTTACAGATTGGATCTCTAACTCCCAGCACCTCAGAGCGTGACCATATTTGGGGACAGAGTCTTCGCAGAGGTAATTCAGTTAAAATGAGGCCCTCAGGGGGATGCCCTAGGTCAATCTGACTGGTGTCTTTATAAGAAGAGGAAATCTGGGCACACAAAGGGACACCAGGGAGGCACGGACACAGAAGAAAGACCACACACAAGGACACAGGAAGGAGGTGGCCATCTGAAAGCCAAGGGAGAGACCTCAAGAGAAACCAACTGCGACTCCAGCCTCAGAACTGTGGAAAAATAGGTTTCTGTTGTTTAAGCCGCCCAGTCTCCTGGCGGCCCGAGCACATTAATGCGTCTACTATGCACGCCCCAGGCACCATGTGCGGGGTGCTGAGAAGGAGCGTGAGTCACATTCCTGCTTCAGGGACTGTCCTGAGGACAGCCGCAAGAGCCTCCGTAAGCAGCCCCTGCCTACCCCCACCCCGCCCCGCCCCTGCTGGGGGCTGCCACACCAAGTACCGAGCGCCTACAGTCCCCACACTCAGGAGGCCAGTTCACCTCTGTGGCTCCCAGTCCCGCTCTGCCTGACACGCCCCTCCTGCCCCCTTTACCAGGCTGAGCCCTGCCTTACTTAGGGACCCCTCCCTGATCTCGTCCCCACCACGCAGGGTGAGCTCTTGCCTCTCCCCTCTGTTCCTATCGTCATTTCTCTACCATTGCATTCACAATGTTGTATTACGATTATCTCTTTGTGAGCTTGTCTTTTCCACAAAACTGTAGGTTCCTCTGGAACAGGCGTTATGTTGCATTTATAACATGTTCTCAAAATCTAACAGAGTAAATATGTAATAAATAGTGGAGGCAGAGGGATGGATGGATGAATGGACTGACAGACGGACGGATGGATGGATAGCATCACTGATGAGATAGCACCATATACTGTCAAGACATTAAATGCCACTCCTCACTCCATGGACTTTGCAAATATTTACACTCTTTGAAAAGTAAAACAAAGCTGGACTGTCTGCATTTTTATTCTTAGAACAGAAGAAATAACCATTGCTTGGAGAGTGGATCAGTTTGAGTGCTACTGCTTCCAAGGGAAAAAAACCTGCCCCCAGTGTCCTTAAACAAGAAGGAGAAGTGATTGCAATAGCTTAAATATCCAAAGTTAAGATGGGCTTTAGAAATAGTTAGTCATGGCTTAACTATTAACTATTAGCAGATCTTTCTCTATGCTTCTCTTGGTGTTGTTTTCCTCTGAGTGTCAGCTTTGTCTTCAGGTTGGCTTCCCTCATGGGTGCAAAGTAGCTGCAACAGTGCCAGACCTCACATCTGTACACCACACCAAAGTAAGAGAGTGTCTTTGTCTCGACATTCCCAGAGAGAATCCCAAGATTCCTTCTTATTTGTCCAGCTTAAGTGCTATGCGAAGACACCCAGAGTCAATTGCAGTGGTCAGAAAGATGGGATTGGCCGGATTGGCTTGGACTGGCTTGGCTCAGGTCATGGGTTCCCCCCGCCGGCACCTGGGAGTGAAGCCAGTTTCCTCAAAATCACATGCATCCCCAAACAGAAATTGGGGCACACTGAATGTTCACTACAGCCAGGACCAGGAGAGGGATGCTGGAGAGGAGATCCCAGAACGGCTGAACGTTGTCCCTCCTAAAAGTAGCACAGTTTGAATACAACAGTTGAGGAGGAGGAGAAAGAGAAGAAGGAGAAGAGGAGGAGAAGGAGGGGGGAGGAGAAGGGGGGGGAGGAGGAGGAAGGGGAGGAGGAGAGGAAAGGGAATGGGAAAAGCAATCAGTATGGAAAACAGTACGGAGGGTCCTCAAAAAAATTAAAAATAGGACAATCCAATGATCCAGAAATCCCATTTATGGGGAATTGATCCAAAAGAACTGAAATCAGAATCTCAAAGAGCTGTCTGCGCGCCCATGTTCATTTCAGCATAGTTCACAACGGTCAAGACGTGGGAACGACCTAAGAGTCCGGCAGATGAATGAATTTTAAAGAGCGGGATATACGAACAACGGAATATCGTGCAGCCTGGACACAGAGCAGAGACCTGCAGTGCGTGACCACATGGATGGACCCGGAGGACATTCAGCACTCACAGAAGGACGAATACCACGTGACTGCACTCATGTGAGGCATCTAAGATAATCAGAGGGGGCTGGTGGTTGCCATGGTCTTGGGGGGACTGGGGCACAGGGAGCTCTAGGGATCTGCCAGACCACATCGGGCTGTACGTACGAGACAGTATTGGACACTTAAAACCTGCTGAGGCTAGATCTCATGTCAAGTGTTCTTAGCAAAACAAAATAAAACTGGATGGCTCAGTCGGTTGAGCGTCTGACTTTGGCTCAGGTCACGATCTCACGGTTCGTGGGTTCAAGCCCCGCGTCAGGCTCTGTGCTGACAGCTCTGAGCCTGGAGCCTGCTTCGGATTCTGTGTCTCCCTCTCTCTGCCCCTCCCCTGCTCGTGCCCTCTCTCTGGCAAAAATAAATAAAACATTAAAAGAAGATTTTTTTAATTTAAAAACAGAAAGAAAACCACCAGTTCAGAACTGGTCTCCCCGGCAGTGACAACAGAAGCACCCCAGGCAGAGGAGACAGCAAAGCAGAGGCATGGAGGCCAGGAGGAGCAGGTGCATCTGGGGATGGCGAGTTTGGGGTGTCCGACTCCGGCGGCCCTAGCTCCAGGCACTCCGGGGTGAATTTCAGAGTTGGCGCTCTTCTTAAAGGGGTCAGAGTGAGGAAGGAATAAGTGGTGTGATTTGTGTTCTAGAAAGCTGGCTCTCATGAGTCTGAGGGGCCCCAAGAGGGATAGGAAAAGAGGCCCAGAACAAATACATGAAAGGTGGGTCGCGCGGGCACAATCTCCATGCTCACAGAAGGCAGCTTGGCCAAGGTCATCCGTGCCCGAGGCTGGCTCAGGGACTGTGGCATCTTTTAAATGGACCAGACGCCCAGAAATGCCTCCACAGTCTGAGCTGGTGGCCTCACCACAAACCGTCGTTCCAGAACCCAGCTGCTGCACAGATGGGACAGTCCTGAAGTCTCCCGCTGGGGTCTGGTCGTGGGAAGCCCAGGGAGGCAGCAGGACCCCTTCTCCCAGTAGCTGCCCCCCAGTTTGAGCCTGGGGTCAGGACCCTCAGATGACATAAGGGTGAGCACTGGTAGTACCCATCCCTTCTGAGGGACCCCCACGTGACATGGATGAACCTTGGAGGCAAAAGCTATGTGCCACGTACTGTAGGCTCTTATTTAAACGAAATGTCTGGGGGCCACCGGGGTGGCTCAGTGGGTTAAGCGTCCGACTTTGGCTCATGTCACGATCTCGCGGGTCACCCGATCTAACCGGCACTTGCCACAGGTATGAGACCCACAGCCAGACGGAAGTGACTTGCCCACAGGCGCACAGCGGGGTAGCGGAGAACCAGAGCCATTGTGTGCCTATGCCAGACTGCCCCAGCCAGGACCCCAGGCTTCAGGGAATGAGTGGCTTGTGAAGGGCACCTGGACCCCATCCTGGTTCTGACTGGTTCCTGGATGCCTGAGGGAGCGCGTGCATCAGACCACAATTGCCAGTAAAAACCCAACCCCAGGGGCGCCTGGGTGGCTCAGTCGGTTAAGCGTCCAACTTCAGCTCAGGTCACGATCTCGCAGTCTGTGAGTTCGAGCCCCACGTCGGGCTCTGGGCTGATGGCTCAGAGCCTGGAGCCTGCTTCCGATTCTGTGTCTCCCTCTCTCTCTGCCCCTCCCCCATTCATGCTCCGTCTCTCTCTGTCTCAAAAATAAATAAACGTTAAAAAAAAAATTAAAAAAAAAAAAAAAACCTGACCCTAGGCAAGGACGAGACTCATGCTTCTTTCCCTTTCCAAGTCTGCTGGACGCTCAGTCCACATGTGCTCCCTCTACACCTTCCATAATCCCTGCTTTCACCTCCTGCGGGCTCCCGTTTGATTTCCAGCCTGCGTGAAGCCAAGGACCCTTTGGCTGGTCCTGGGGGAGCCCCTCTGGGTGCCCAGACCTGGCCTGCCGGCATCAGAAGAGCCACTGGAATCTCTTTGATCAGATCAGAGCGTTAAATGTATGCCTGATATGGGAAAACCCACTTCTCTGTCCGTGCCCTTGGAAGTCAGCCAACATGATGTGCCTGTGACACGGGGCGAGGACCAGGGAGAAGACGCTGTCAGTCAAGGTCCCCGCCCCTGCCACCGCCTCTGGCCATCCAAGACCTCTAACAGGACCTGACAAGCTGGTGTGTAGGGGACGGTGCCGTGACACTGGCATCTGCCCATCCATATCCAGCAAGACTGCCCTGAGCACACCCCCAACAGTACCACGGTGTCTTACAAGCACAGAGTATTTGCAAGGCGCTTCGTCGGCGCTCTGCCCGAAACACAGTGGAGACTCCCAACCTTTTATCATTGGGAAGGGGCGGGGCGGGGGGGGGGGGGGAGATGTGTAACTGGCGAGTGTTTGTAACGTACTTATTTTGCACAGAGTTCTGCCCTCCAGGAGCCGGTAAGGATAGGACTTTCCACAATCTCTCAGAATGTAAGGCAGATGTGTGATCGAGTGACACTTGTCATTAGGGCAGGAAGGAGGCTGCAAGGTGGAAGAGACAGGAAGCCTGGGTCTCTGAGCAGGGGCCCCCTCCCCATCCATCAGTGTCTAAAGGTACCACGACTCGATGAGCCAGAAGTCTCATGCCAATGACCTTCGGACTGCTGGTCTCCTGGGAGGTGTTATAGATCTGAACCCTGATCCCAGGGAACAGTAGGACAGGATCCCCCTGTCCTGTGGCCTGAGTCAGAGAGGGGGATGGAAAGGCACTGCACTCAGGGAACAGCCTGCCTTCCAACCCTTCCAACTCCCTCCCCAACTGGGAGAGAGGACTTGGGAAAGCGTGTGGGGCTCCAGCTCCTGGGACAGGTACGCACACACCCTGGGCCGGTGAGGGGAAGGCCCTCCTAGCCCGTGGGGTGAACGCTGAGCTTCCCCGGGAATTTGGGCAGGAATGAGTCACGATAGCAACACAGGCAGGGAGCCCAAGGCTGCCGGGCGCACAGTGGGTGCTCAGGAAAGGCTGGCTGTCCCTCGGGATGTCTGTTATTCCACAGTGAGCGGAAGCCATGAATTTGTGATTTATAATAAGAAATCTTCGTGTACTTGGTTTCGTCCCCAGTTCTGGCACAGAGCTTCTAAAACCCTTGCAATTTTCTGTGATGAGAACAATACAGGTATCTTTTGCCATGTTAATTAGGTGGCTCTGGGACCACACCTAAGGGTGTGGGCTGGCGGCCAGTGGAGCCGACCTTGCGACTAGAGTTGGAGATTTCAGTCCCCACCCCACCCACCCCGAAGTGGAGAGGGGCTGGAAGTTGAATCAATCGTTAATGGCCAATGATTTTTTTTTTTTAATATAATTTATTGTCCAATTGGCTAACATACGGTGAATGCACTGTGCTCTTGGTTTTGGGGGTAGATTCCCATGGTTCGTCGCTTACATACAACACCCAGTGCTCATTCCAACGGGCACCCTCCTCAATGCCCGTCACCCATTTTTCCCCTCTCCCCCACCCCCCATCAACCCTCAGTTTGTTCTCTGTATTTAACAGTCTCTTACGGTTTGCTCCCTCCCTCTCCCTTTGTACCTATTTTTCCCCTTCCCCTCCCCCATGGCCTTCTGTTAAGTTTCTCAAGTTCTACCTATGAGTGAAAACATACGTTATCTTTCCCTGCCTGACATTTCACTTAGCATAACACCCTCCAGTTCCATCCACGTTGCTGCAAACGGCCAGATTTCATTTGTTCTCATTGCCAAGTAGTATTCCGTTGTATATATAAACCACATCTTCTTTATCCATTCGTCAGTGGATGGACGTTTAGGCCCTTTCCAGCATCTGGCTATTGTTGAAAGTGCTGCTATAAACATTGGAGTACCAGTGCCCCCATGCATCAGCACTCCTGTATCCCTTGGGTAAATTCCTAGCAGTGCTATTGCTGGGTCGTGGGGTAGTTCTGTTTTTAATAGTTAATGGCCAATGACTTAAAAAAAATCAATCAATCCTCTGCAGTGAAGCCTCCATAAATACCCCAAAGGACAACATTCAGCGCTTCAAGGCTGGTGAGCAAGCACACATTCAGAGAGGGTGGTGTGCCCGGAGAGGGCGCGGAAGCTTCGAGCTCTTCCTGCGTCCGTCTGGCTGTTTCTGAGTTACATCTTTTTATGATGAACCAGCAATATAGTAAGTACAATGCTTCTCTGAGCTCTGGGAGCCGCTCTGGAGAGTTAATGGAACCCAAGGAGGGGCTCGTTCGATTCCGCAACCTACAGCCACAGCTCAGAAGCCCAGGTGACAGATCTGGGACTTGTGACCGGCGTCTCCAAGGGGAGAATGTGGCAGTCTTATAGGACTGAGCCCTTAACCTGTGGGATCTGCAGGGAGATGGTGTTGGAATTGAGTCAAATCGTAGGACATCCATCTAGTCTCTGAGAATTGCTTGCTGGGGGAGGGAGGGGAGGCGGGGGGGGGGGGGGGGAGAACCACCCACTGGAATTAGGTGCGGAATCTTAGAAGGCCCTTCACTCCACCACCGCTTACGAGGCGGACCAGGCATCTCCACTCCAGGTGCCCACTCAAGGTTGGCCTCCATGTGGCCAGCTGAGAAGTGGACCTCCACTCCCTGTGAGCTGCCAGTGGGTGCCAACTGGGGCCCTGCTGTCACAGTGTGGGTTCTTCAGAGAAGCAGAATCAAGACGATCTATACATACGTAGAAAAGGGCTCATTGCGAGGGACTGACTCACGCACTCATGGAGGCTGAGCGGTCCCGCAATCTGCCACCTGCAAGCCAGAGGCCCCGGACAGCCAGTGATTAGGCTGCAGCCCAAACTCATAGGCGTGAGAGCCAGGAGCACCGATGTCCAAGGGCAGGAAGCAAAGAGCAAAGCCACCCTTCCTCCTCCTCTTTGTTCTATTTGGGTCTTCCACAGAGTGGAGATGCCCGCCTGCCCTGGGCACCAGCTTCTTTGCTCAGTCTACCAAGTCAAATGCTAATCTCTTCTGGAAACGCCTTCACAGATGCACCCAGAAATAAGGTTTTACCAGCTACGTGGGCAGGCCTTTGCCCAGCCAAGTCCACGCATAAAATTAACCTTCACACCTGGGATGGAGGTTGTCCCCTGACCAACACGGGCCACCCCCTTCCCAGCCCCCTTTTTCACATTCCCCCCAACCCCTTCCAGCTCCCGTTCCAACCCCTGCTCGTCTCTCTGCCTCCCGCCATCTTTGTCTCTCTCCCTCAATCCGTGTGTGTGTGTGTGTGTGTGTGTGTGTGTGTGTGTGTGTGTGTGTGTGTTTTACCACCTTTCTCCTTATGCCACTCTTTAACCATCACCCCCCCTTTTACACTTGGGGGTTGGATCCAGCCTGCTGCTTCCTGGGGGCCAGTGACCTAATCTCTCTGCTCCCTCACCTGTAAGGGAAAACAAGCACTACCCCCTGACCCTGAGACCGACTCCATCATCGTTCCCCAGACAGACCCAGCATGTTCCCACCTGCCCCTTCCTCCCTCACTGCTGGGAACACCTTGCCTGGAGTAGCATTTCAAGCATCCGTCACGCTCCAAGCCCCCCTGCTTCCTTTTCCTTGCTAAGACTAACTCTCCACCTGAGAGAACACCATACATCTGTTCATCCCTCTGCTGTCTGTCACCCGCCGAGAAGGTGAACTTTTTACCACGAGACCTTTGACTGCCCCGTCCCTTGCTGTATCTCTAGCCCTCCAAACAGTGCCAAGCACACAGCGGGCACCCTACCAATCCCTGTGCGATGGTTGAGTCATGTCTGCAAACGCCCATCGGCAGGTGCTCAGTGAAGACAGAGACAGTGGTGACAACAGCAGTGATGAAAATTCAGTGAAAACTCAAGGGCCTGGGGTGGGGGATGTCCCCAGATGACGGCACCTTCCCCACAAGTGGGTAAGGAGGACATCTTCTACTCCCTCCCTAGAGCTGGCCCGACTGGGGCCTCAGAGGGAATCATCCCAAAGGCTTGGTGTTCCAAAGGCCCAAGACCAGACAGCGACATTTGGGAACAAACTGAGTCCTGAGAAGTAGAATCAGTGGGGAACACACACTGGGTTTGCTACATCTCAGGGTGACAAAGTGCCAGGCTGGAACCATTTGAGGACTCCCCCGGCCAGCCTCCTTGGTCCCCTGGGGCTAGGCCTCCAATGCTTCTGGCTCGATACCCCACCCTGTGATGGCCCCAGCTCGGCCTGTGCAGCTGACCCGCAGGGAGGTCACAGAGACTAGTGGAAAGGACTCAATCTCGAAACGGAGAGTCCAGGGGCCCGGCTCTCACCCTGCCTCTGCCAAGCGTCCTTACACGGGCTCTCAAGTCCAGCCAATCACCAGCCACACGTCGCTGTGATGTTTCCTTCTTGCTTTGTTCTCTGCGACATTCATAAATGGGTTTTTTAATTTATTTATTTTGAGAAAGAGACAGAGAGAGAGAGAGAACAAGAGAGCATGAGCAGGGGAGGGGCAGAGAGAGGGAGAGAGAGAATCTCAAGCAGCCTGGAGCTCAAACGCACAAACCGTGAGATCATGACCTGAGCCGAAAACCAAGAGTCAGACGCTTAACCGACTGAGCCGCGCAGGCGCCCCTGGCCTCTGTGACATCCAGATCCGACGTGCAACCCCTTCTCCCTGCCCCCTCCCCCTGGTAAAGCTATGGGACTTCATAGCCTGGATCCCTGCATGCTGGCCTCATCCTTCTCTTCTATTTTTAGTTTGTCTTTTGCCTGATTCACCCCTCTCTTACTCTTTATTTTGGTGGGTGGTTTCTATCTTGTAAGCTGCCTGAGCTACTTGGGGAATGAGACGGGGAACAAGCAAACCAGTAAACAAGGAGAGCTCATAGTAATAGCCAGCACTCACCAGCCGTCTGCTGCGAGATTGACACAACACTAAGCCCGTTCTCCTGCGATCATTTGCCTAATCTTCCCAAGCCAAAGCCCGTTACAGCAAACCTAACAGAAGACCTACGATCAAATCCATTTTTTGTAGATGGAGAAACTGTAGAACAGCAAGACCACAGAGTTTAACCTTGATCGGCCACCCATGGCCCCCCGGGTGAGAACATTAGCACACTGCAGATCAGGTCTGCAGAAAACGAATCTGGCTGTGTCCCGTCCTCCACATCGTCCTGTTTGCATGATCTGAGTTGCACGCTAGGGCCCTGCCCAGTCTCACAGACGCCGGGCCCTCTGAGGTACAGCACCCTGTGCGTGCGTGGCCTCCTATTTCCATACACTGCACCCGCCAGGGCCTCGGAGCCGTCAGAGCAGGTGCCGGACATGGATGGGGACCACTGAGCAGGAGCCGGGGCCCAAGCCTCCCGTACTTCCCACTGGAAGCAAGGTGATCACGGTCCACTCGCCCCAGACATAGAAAAGCTCCTAAGCCCCTACGAAAGCGTCAAGTGCCTTCACGTGTCTGATTTCAAGGGCCAACCTCCATTTTTCCCACAGCGCCAGCTTCCCTTCCACGCGGACTGAAGGTCCGTCCGTACAGCAGGTAATCGAATCTGCGTGGGGACTGTGTTTGTGGGTGCCCCGGGCTCCCCACACCCTCCCAGGAGGCCCACCCCCCCCCCATCTTGCATGCATCCACGCTCACGCACGCGGACACACGCAGACAGCACACGGGAATGCACACACTTACACACACACTTGCACACACACCACCCACATACGCGTCCCCCCTTTGACTCCCTCCCTGGAGCTGAACCATCGGGCCACAAAGACTCGGGCGCGTACAAGCTTCTAACTGGTCTGCCAAAACTCGCACGGGGAGCTCAGGCCGTATGGAAATCAGATTGAGTCCTGGAACACAGGTGGGGAGAAAACACACACAGGTCATGTCTACGCGGTACCAGAAACCGCTCCCAGTGGTACATGGAATTCTTAGCTGGAAATCCGTCAGAAAATACACGATGCTGGGCAGAACATTCCAGATACGCTCAAATCCCTGCTGGCTGGTGTGCAGATGTGAGTAGCAGACAAGTCAGCAGGAAGGTGGGCTTCTTTTACTCGGGTGTGGACTGGGGCTGGAGCAGAGACTGAATCAGATCTGGGGGGTGGGGGGGGGGGTGTCTCTGCTATTCTCCAGACAACTGGCCCCTGTTACAGATGAGGATACTGAGTCACAGAGCCCCACTGTCCACCGTCTGCCAGCTTGAGGCAGGCAGGTCAGTCTGGAGCCTCCCCAGAACCCAGGATCCCCATACCCCTGAGGACTTCTGGAATTTTCTTTCAGGCTGAGAGACCCCAGGTGCCCTCCTCACTCTTTTCCTTCCCAGGCTAATCGAGCCTGACACCCACATAAGAGCACAGAAGAGGCACCCTGTCCGGAGAAGAGACCTGGGCTGGGAGATTTGCTCCCATCTCGGGCCCTTGGTTTCCCATCTGTAAAATGGGAGGGTTGGACAGATTCCCTTCCAGCTCTGCTGCCCCCTGACCCTACTCCACCCCACGGGGCCAGCACGGCTGTGACACTCACAAAGTCTGCCCTCTGTTGCCTTTATGTCCCCCCTTCTGAGAAATTGTTTCTCTGTCTTGCTCCCGTCCCACAGAAAAGCCCGTAGTTCTAGCACTATCCCAGCCTCTTGGTCTTGGGGAAAAGACCGTTAGGAAAAATAGCTCACAAACTCTAAGAAACCAGAGCCCCGGAGCGCCTGGGTGGTTCAGTCAGTTAAGCGTCTGATTTCGGCTCAGGTCATTTCATGGTTTCGTGAGTTCGAGCCCCCCCTCAGGCTCTGTGCACTGACCGCACGGGAGCCTGCTTGGGATCCTCTCTTTCTCTCTCCCTTTCTCTCTCTCACTGCCCCTCCCCGGCTTGCACTCTCTCTAAGTAAGTAAATACATAAATAAGAAACCAGGGCCCAAAGAGGCCCGACATGCTGAGCCCAACAGAGTGACAGGAAATGGTTAAGTCCAACCCCCAAACCCCGTCATCTGACTCCCAGCTCAGCACCCTCCCCGAGTCACCTCCGCTGCCTCTGGGGCAGATCCTCGCAGGGCTGAGATGGGCCCACACTCAGCCTGTCCTCATCCCAGCCCCCTGGGACCATGGGTCTGGCACACACACCTGCTCCCGAATGTTCGCTAAATGAAGAAAACGAGCCCTGTGTGGGAGACACCCCCGTGCACTGACTCGGCCAAGTCTCGGCCAGCCCTCGGCGCCATGCCTGCCCCGGTGGGACCCACGCCTCATGAACTCAGTCCACCCTCCGGGGACACCATCCAGGGCCTCAGCTCACGGCACCACACCCCTTTCCACTCCCAATGGGGGCTACCCTGTCACCATGGGGCACAAGACACTCCAGACCCACACCCTGGTTACCCATCCTGAGCTTCTCACCCCATCCCCTCTCCCCGCTGCCCCACCACCCTGAGCCATTGCCCTCACCACCGGGCCTTTGCACAGGCTGCGCCCTCTGCAGGGAATGCCCTCTCCCCTCCTCTAGAAAGCCCCCAACCCCCAGTGTGAGTTCATTGCTCTTCCCCCATGAGCTCCAGGAGCACTTTGCACTGGGCTCTGAGAGAAAGCATCTTTCAGCAGGTTGTCTGTCAGCCACTGGTTCTTCTGGGTCCCTGCAGGACCATGGGCTCCCCTCCTGAGGTCAGTGAGACACCCAGCCTCGGTCCCCACAGCAGCCCCTCCAACCTGCCTCTCTACCTCACTGCCTTTTTCTCAGTGTTTCCCACTCCACTCTGAGACCCCGAGCGAGAGGAACCCGCTCCCCAGTGTCCAGAACAGAGCCTGGCCACGAGGTGCCCATCAACACTGTCCACTATTTTTATTAGAATCATTATTTTCCTATCTCGAAAAGAAAGGAGAGGGACCAGGTGCTTCCTTTTCTAGCCGAACACGTTTAGCTCATTTTTCTCCGGTCCATCTCTAGGCTAAGGGAAGGCATTTCCAAACCCTCCCCCAGGGATTAAGGAAAGGTTGTGACCTCAGAAAGAAAGTCAAATGTTCTATAAGAGGAGAGAAGCAAATCAGGTTACCACCCACACGGGGACAAAAACCAGAAACAGGGACTGTGCTGAGCAAGTCTGCGCCCAAGGCCATCCCCACCCCAAAAGCAGCTGAGGGGATGCCTGGGTGGCTCAGTCAATTAAGCGTCCCACTCGACTTCAGCTCAGGTCATGATCTCGCAGTTTGTGAGTTCAAGCCCCGCATCGGGCTCTGTGCTGACAACTACTTGGAACCTGCTTCAGATTCTCTGTCTCCTCTCTCTCTGCCCCTCCCTGATTCATGTTCGTTCTCTCTCTCTCTCTCTCTCTCTCTCCCAACAGTAAATAAACTTTAAAGAAAAAAAGGCAGCTGAGAAGGCAGTTCCCCAACTCGTGGACGTGCCTGTCACCCAAAGCCAGACCAGCCATCAGGGCCCTCCCTTTGGTGGAAACGAAACAGACCCCGGGCAATGTTCTCCCAGTGTGGCCAAGCCCCAGCTTAAAAGGGATGGCTCCCACCCACGGAGCCACTTTCCGGACAAAAAGGGAGACCACGCCGGGGCACAGAGAACTCCCTGGTGAAGCCAAAGGATTTCTGGGGAGCCGGATGTCTTCCCCAGACACTGCTTGGGGGTCGGGCAGGTGTGAGCAAGCCTGCTTCTCTGCAGGCAGGGACCTCAGCCCCGGAACCCTGCCAGCCCAGAGCCCTGGCGTCCTCGGGCTGGAACGGGGGCCCTGATGGCCCTGCGGGGTCCTGCCTGGAACATCTGTTCCAACACAGTGTGAGGCGTGTGACCACGAGACCCCTGTTAGCGCGAACAGTTCAGCAGGAATGTGCCGTCACCTTCCTATCGCAGCCAAGAGCAGGAGCGCCAGGCCACTGAAAGTCATCGCCAAATACGCTGCCACATTCGCCCGTGCGTGTGCACCTGGAAGGGAGGTAGTTAACGCCCAGTGGGGCAAAAGTGGGCACGTGCTTCCCCTTCCTCTCCCAAGGACTGTCCTCAGAAGCAACAGCCGACAGCCACTGGGACGCCTGTCCCCTCCGCCCAGCCCTCCCACCCCACATCAAGAACAGGCCTCCACAGGGGCACCTGGGTGGCGCAGTCGGTTAGCACCCAACTCTTGCTTTCAGCTCAGGTCACGATCTTCCGGGTTCGTGGGTTCGAGCCCCGCATCGGGCTCCGTGCTGACAGCGTGGAGCCTGCTCAGGATTCTCTGTCTCCCTCTCTCTCTCTGCCCCTCCCCCACTCACGCTGTCTCCGTCTCCCTCAAAATAAATAAGTAAACTTAAAAAAGAACAGGGGTCAGCCATGCTGCACCCCCAGCAGCAGCCACCGCAGCCGCCTCCACAAGCAGGCCCTGCCCTCCCGGCTCCCTCTCTGCCTTGTCCCTCTCTTGCTCCCTGGGACCCCACTTTCCGCTAAAAAGGAGACCCCTGCTCTTCCGAGCAGGCTCTGCACTCACGGGACATTGACCGAGCCCCTGTTGCACACCAGGCGCTGTGCCGGGCACCGTGAGGGCCAGGAGCCACAGCATCCAGCCCCCCTCCTCTCTAGGGGCTGGCGGACCCAGGGGAGAGCAGACACGCAGAGAAATGGAGACAAGGAGGCTGGTTACACCAAGTTCATCCTCTCCTGCTAGATTTTCCATCTGGGTAACAAAGCCCAT
This sequence comes from Acinonyx jubatus, assembly GCF_027475565.1. Taxonomy (NCBI): domain Eukaryota; kingdom Metazoa; phylum Chordata; class Mammalia; order Carnivora; family Felidae; genus Acinonyx; species Acinonyx jubatus. The sequence continues at coordinate 25,260,161 of NC_069398.1, forward strand.
TGAACATACGCGGCTGGAGCTGAGAGGCTTCTCCAGACCCAGGGTTGGCCTCCCTGCCTCCCTGCCCGCCCCGTGTGGCTCCCCCCAGGGGCTGCGATTTAGGGCCCAGAAAGGCCCATGGCATCACCCGATCACCCATTCAGACTCCTCTTCCCAAGGACAATGACATCATTTTGTAGAAATGTCTTTGGGATAAGGAACAGCTAGGGGAGCAGGAACAGAGACTCTGCCTCAGTTTTTCCATCTACGAAATGGGTAGATGGTAGCTAATAATCATAACTTCCTGCCCCAAGTTAAAAATGAGATCACGCATGACATATTTAGCCCAGGACCTAGTACGCAGCAAGTGCTCAATAAATATTTATCGTCATCATCTGCCTGTTTGTTCCCCAAGTACACACATGTGCAAACACACACATACACAAGTGAATCAGATTGTGCATCCCCGTGAGAATCAAGTCTCCACTCTCTCACAGGCCCTGCATAAGCTGGGCCCTGCCATCTCTCTGACTTCATGAGGGGCCACTCCCCCATCAACGGTGCTCCAGCCATGCTGGCCTTCTCACACGCCAGGCTCCCCTCCACCCCAGGACCTTTGCACTTGCTGTTCCGTGTGCTTCCCCCAGATGGCCGGCCAGCTTCTCATCCATCAGGTCACAGCCGGCAGAGACTATCTTCCCGCCCACCTGCTTGTCCTCTTCCCTCTCCAGGGCCCCATCCTCATTTTATTCATTTTATTCCCCCTTGGAACAGCCCCACCATCTGAAACATGCTGGTTCATTTACCGGTCTACTTGTCTCGTGCTGCCTCCCCACTTGGCTACCAACCCTTCGGGAGCTGACCCAGTGTCCATCTACACAGCAGGCCCTCTGTAAATGTGGCTGTCTACGCAGACGGACAGGGTGCCGCTGGGCTGCTCTGTCTGGATTAGCAGGGCAGACAGTGAGCCCTTCTAGAACAGAGAGAAACAGGCACCACCTCCCCATCCTGCCCCTCTGGGCTGAGCTGCTGGAGAGGCGGTGGCGAAGGGGAGGGAGGCGTGAGGGGAAATGGGAGGCCTGGGTCTCCAACACACACACACACACTCGCTCTGAGAGCCCTGCAGTCAGGCACCTGGGAGCGGAGCCCTTCACGACCAGGTCAGGCAGTGGGCAGAAGGGCTCTGGAGGGGCCATCTCAGCCCCAAGGAGGAGGGTTAAGCCAAAAAAAACACTGCCTCTCCCACTGCCCAGCTGCACAGGGACGCCCCTATCCAGTCCATCACTTATTCTTTCGACCGCGGAAGTGCCAGAAAGATCTTCGCCTTCCAAGGCTCCTGTTCCCAGCCGAGGCCCGACGGGTCACTCCGGCCCGCCAAAGCTTTGGGGGTCCCGAACGATCATCGCTCCACGATGAACTACACCTTGGGCTGTGCCTACGCCGTGCCCCACGGTCTGCACCTGCAGCCACGTTTAAGTCTGCCCCACATCCTGGTGGTGGGGACAGAAGCAAGGGCTGCAGGGATGGGGATGTGGCCGATAGCTGCTGCCCGGCTCAGGGACAGCAGACCCTCGCTCCCGCCCCACCGTGGGACACGGCAGGCCCGCAGGCCGGGGTCTTCCCGGGAGCCGAGCACAGGGAGCCTGCAGACCTTTTCCACGAATCAAGAGAGACACCTGGTGGCTGTCAGGAGCGCCCCCGGTATCTGCTAGGCCTGCTGGTGACTCAGCCTGGCCTTCTGGTCCTTGGCCCTGGCCCAGCTGCCTCCAGTCCCCAGCCTGCCACCCCCGCCCCTTCCCAGGGGCCGGCTGTCTTCCCGAACGACTTCAAAGTCCTGCCACGCTGGCAGGATCTCAGCTCTGGGACCCCAAACCCCGTGGAGCCCTGGTGTCCTCAAGTGAAAACGGTGGTCCTGCCACAGAGCTAGAGAATGAGGTCAATAAATCTCCTTCTCTTTTTGAAGCTTATTTCTTTCTTTTGAGTGAGTGAGAGAGAGAGAGAGAGGAAGAACCCCAAGCAGGCTCCAAACTGTCAGTGCAGAGCCAGAGGCGGGGCTCGAACTCACCAACTGTGACATCACGACCTGAACCAAAATCAAGAATCAGATACGCTTAACCAACTGAGCCACCCAGGTGCCCCTAAATAAATATCCTACTAGTAGAATTTCCCCTGCCAGGAACCCCTCAGAAGCCTGGCCCTGAGTCCAGGAGGCCCTGCCCACCCCCGTGACCCCAGGAGGGTCACCTCCCCAGCTCCCTCCCCCAGAAATGCAGCTCCCTCTCATGAAACTCCAGGTTGGGACAGGGCAGGTCCTTGGTTCTTCATGTCTGACTGGACTGGAACATTCTTGACATTTCTCCCAGCATGGCCTGACACCATGAATTAATTTTTTTTTTTTTTTAAGAGAATGAAGACTTTTAGTGCATGGACACAAATGCTGGGTCCCGCAGACACTTTTTATTGTTTTAGATACAGGGTGGGGTTGTTATGTTTATTTATTTATTTTGAGAGAGAGAGCGCGCACAAGCGGGCCCCACACTGTCAGTGCAGAGGCCAGCTCGGGGCTCGATCTCAGGAACCTGAGCCAAAATCAAGAGTCGGACGCTTAACCCACTAAGCCATCCAGGCGCCCCAGGCTGGTTTTGTCAATCGTGGCAAAATACACATACATAAAATGTAGCACCTTAACCATCTTCCAGTGCCTAGTTCAGTGGCATTAATCCATTCGCGCTGTTGTGCCCCCGTAAACACCCTCCGTCCCCAGGACTTTTTCATCTTCGCAAACAGAAACCCTGTCCGTATTCACCGTTCACCCCCCACCCTCTCTCCTGGTCCCCCCACCCCCACCACTCTGCTTTCTGTCTCCAAGAATTTGACTACTGAAACCGTGAATTAAGTTGCACGCATTTTATGTTCATTCTCCCTGCCCCTCCGATGGGGATGGGATTTCTCCAGTCCCTCCACCGGGTCACATTCTGTCCCCAGCACCCGGCACTGCCCACCCGGGAGAACGGTGCACACAACTGGAGGCCCGGTTGTCCCTGCATCTCCCAACCGTTCTCGGAGGCTCTGCAGAGTCAGCTGATGACACATTTGGGGAGAACACAGCCGTGCCCTCTCGGAGCCGAGTCTGGAACCAGTGAGGAAACCGCTCACCAGTCATGACGCAAAACGTTTACGCACTTCCACGATCGTGATGTTGCTGTTCGAAAACATTTGGGGAGCTAGGAGGGCAGGGGTATTTATTTAGTTGGGGAAATGAAGGAGGCTTCCCCGAGGAAGTTTCTTGTGGACCGAACCGTCTGGAAAGAGGAAAGACGGAGGCAGAACAGAGGAACCAAGAGGTATTGGCCTCTCATTACTGCTGTAACAAGTTCCTACCGGGGCAATGGCTGAAAACTGTGGGGACCTGTCCCTCCTCCGGTTCTGGAGGTCAGAGGTCCTAAAATCGAGAGGTTAGCGGGGCTGGCTCCTTCTGGAGGCTCTAGAGGAGAACACATTTCCTCGGCATGGCCAGCTTCTAGAGGCTACCTCCACTCCTTGGCTCATGGCGCCTCCTGTGTCTTGAAAGCCAGTTCAGTGCAGCTTCTCTCTCTCTCTCTCTCTCTACCCCCCACCCCCACCCCATCATCACATCTTTTACTGTCTCCAATAATCCTGTTTCCTTCCTTCCTTCCTTATAAAGGACCCCTGTGGCTACTTTGAGCCCACGTGAATGACCCAAGATGGTATCTCCATCTCAAGGCCCTCACCACGGTCACCTGCAAAGTCCCCCCGCTGCCATGCAAACTACCGTATCCGCAGGTTCTGGGTCAGGACACGGACATCTAGGCGGACCGTTATCCTGCCTCCCACAGGAGGTGACGGAACCAGAGTTAGACGCCTCCTTTACCAAGGGGAAAACAGATTTTTATGGATGGCTTCTGTGCCCCCAGGGAATATGACAGCCACCACGGTGTGGCGAGGTCGCATTTAATCCTCCTGTGACCTTAGAAAGTGAGCCGTGCAGTGGTCACCCCGCTTCTCACGTGGACAGAGCACAGGAAGCGGGCACTCAGCGCCGTGCCTGCCCCGTGGTGAGACCTCAGCAGACGGCGGCGGGGAGGGTGATGCGGCAGCAAAGGCAGTCCCCCGTTGTAGGTGTGCCCCCCCTTCTTCCATCCACTAGCCCTCCCCCCCAACAGCAGGCGGACGAGCCATCCCCACCCCGACCACTCGCCAGATTCCTCCGGCCCCACAGCCCAGCTCTCTCCTGAGCCTCCAGCCTCCAGATTCCAAGCCAATCATCCCGAAGCGGCACCAGCTTCCACTGGAATGTATGGAAAGCCAACGAATTCGTGATGCCCCCCCGACCCACTGAATCAGAAACACGGGGGATGGAGCCACACTCCAGGTTTTGGCAGGCTCTCTGGGCGGTTCTGATGCTGCTCAAATAAGAAACTGCTTCCTCTTCGGGCCCCTTCTTACCCTCCCGACCCAGAGCTCAGCTGGGCTCCTTCAGGGCCGACCTCTTGTGTCTCCACTCGTCCACGGTCAGACTCCTCCCGCTACTGGGCCTCGAGGAAGGCCCTCACCACTGCACCCCACAGGGCCTTTGCACAGACCTCGTAGAGGCAGGCGATGTCCTCCAGCTTCTCTCTGGCCTGGGAGCAGGAGCAAGACCTTGGCCTAGCTAGCACTCTCCCCAGCACTCTGTGCGTGTGTGCATGCGAACGTGCGTGCACATGAGCATGGATGCCTGTGCGCCTGTATACGTGTGTGTGGTGTGTGCACGTGTGTGCATGCATGTGCACGCGTCCCCCCCACACACACTCCAGGCTGCAAACTGCTCCGGGGCAGGAAGCGAGTCCCAGCAGCGGACCCAAGCAGCGAACAGAGAACGGATGCTAGTCGGCCAGACGTTAAGCACAGGCGACGCGAACGAGGCGACCTGGATGTCACCGACGCACTCGTGCGGGATTCCGGGCACGCTCTAGGGATGGAGAAGGGGCACTCACCTTCCTCACCACCGCGGTGGCCCCTTCTTGGGTGGCTTTGGCGGCCACGGCACGGCTGATGGGCGAAGAGGAGGGCGGGCTCCGTCTGTCCTCGGCGCTGGGACCCAGCGGCCACGGGCGCCATCCCGCGCCGGAGCCACGACGCTGCCGCCTGCGAGAGCTGCCTGAGCAGCAAGCGGGCCGGGCTTCTTCGGCGGCGTTCCACCCGTGCTCCACGCGGCCCGAGCGTGTCCGCCGAGGGGCGGGGCGGGGCGGGGCGGGCCCCAGAGAGGGTGGCCTCCAAGCGCCCACCCGCCGGGCCTTGCGTCCTCCACAGCATCCCTGCGTGTCCCGGGAACCGGTTCCAGAGCCAGAAGGGGCGCCCCACCGAGCAGGGGCAGCAAGGGCGAAGCCGCCGCGTGTGCTGCCCGGGCCACGCTCCGTGGACTCCCCTCCCCATCCCACCCCTGCAGGGGCTTCTCGGAGGGCCCCATCACATTCCAGGTGCTTCCGGTTATTGCAGTCCAGTCCCGGCACCGCTCGTCTTCTCCTCTTCTCGCCAAGGTCCTCGAGGCGGGGCCGGAGGGCGCTCTTTTGGTTGCTTCCACGGCCCTGGCCCCTCTGCCGTGTTTGGGGTGCCGAGAAGGAGCGGTTGCCTTGGTAACGAGCAGCCCCCCGCCGGCGGGTCCCGCTCGGAGGTGGTCTTCGTCCTTCGTGGCGGTCCCTGCAAAGGCGGCGCAGGTGTCGGTCAGGACGAGGAACGGCCGCCGCCACCAGGCCCCTCAGCAGCGTCCCCCCCCCCTTCCCCACCACGCCACGGGCTGGTGCGCATGCGCCGGGAGCACGCGCCGTCCTCCGACCGTCCAGGTGCGGCTCCGGCAGAAGCCAAGAGACGGAGCAGGCGCAGCCGCCGGGCATTGCCTCGGCCCAGAAGTGATTCAGTCACCTGGCCGGAAGTAGTCAATGGCCCCAACTGAACTTGAGGGAACGCTAGAAGCGGTTCGTGGACTGCGGAGCGAGCGCTGTGTTTACCCAGGGTGCGCGGCGGTGTAAGTAAAGCTGCACGCAGCCTGCTCCATGCTGGGGGCAGCCGCAGAGAGAGGGACAGCCAGCAGGCGATGCTCCCAGCCCCTCGCACACCCAGGCTCGAGTCCCCCTCCACCTTCTCCCCGTGGAGCTAGCCACGGAATCCCTGGGGTCTCCTCCCAGAGCCGCAGAGAACTGGGCCGGGGGGCGGGGGGGGGGGTGTCTCCCCCTGCAGAATTCCCTACACCGGAAGGTCCACAGCCACGTCAATTTTTCCCAATAAACCCACCAGCCCATTGCAGGCCAGTCTGATGGTAGGGCCAGAGTCCACGAGCTGACTCACAGCTTAGCAAGGGCAGGACCGGGGAGGACGCCCCCCGCCCCACCGCCGCCCCCAACCTCCTCCAGCGAGCCTTTCCTGCTCTCTCACTTGCTCCCGGGACAGGGGAGGGAAATGCCACAGGGAGGCCCTGGAGAAAGCCCTTTACCTCAAGTTATGCCCCTTCCCTTCCCTTCCTCTCCACCGTCAGATGCCATAGACCCAAGGAGGGGCGGGAAGCAAAGACTGCATACCTTGGAGATACTGCAGGTTTGGGTGCAGACCATTATGGTAAAGCGAATATGGCAATAAAACAGGTCAAGTGGCTTTTTTGCCTTCCCAGTGCGTGTAAAAGTTATGTTTACACTAAACTGTACCTATTAAGTCTGCAATAGCATTATGTCTAGAAAAACAATGGACAGATCTTAATTTAAAAAATACTTTGTGGGGCGCCTGAGTGGCTCAGCCAGCTAAGCATTCAACCCTTGGTTTCGGCTCAGGTCATGATCTCACCACTCAGTTTGAGCCCCACGTTGGGCTCGGCGCTGACAGCTCAGAGTCCGCTTGGGATTCTCTCTTCCCCTTCTCTCTCTCTCTCCCTCTCTCTCTCTCTCCCCCCTACCCTACTTGTGCTCTCTCTCAAAATAAATAAATAACTTTAAACAATACTTTATTGGTAAAAAATGCTAACCATCATCTGAGATGAGAGGGAGTCATAATCACTGGTCACAGATCGCCTTAACAAATACACTAACGAAAAAAATGAGCAATGTTGCGAGAATGACCAAAATGTAACCCCGACGCACGAAACGAGCAAATGCTGTTGGAAACGTGGCACCGAACGACTTGCCCGACACAGGGCTGCCACAAGCCATCAAGCTGTAAAAAACACAGCATCCGCAATCCGCACCAGAGGGAAGCACGCTGAACCGGTGTTCTTGTACCGTCTGTCTCCAAGGGGGTGGGTGGCCCCAAAAATCTGCAGCTCTCCGTGCAGTGTGAGGGGCGCGGTAGCTTCTTTCCCCAGCCAGAGCAACAGAAAAAAAATCCTGGCTAGCCTGTTCCACCATATCCGCCTTCCGTGTGAGATCTTACCAGAGTGACACGTTCTGTAATTAGCAGAAAAGGGTCACACAACCCGGTGAATGCAGTAAAAACCACTGAGCTGTACGCTCTCAAGGGGTGCACTTATGGTATGTGAATTGTATCTCAACGTTTTGAGAGTGGGTGGGAAAAAGATGTCACCAGAAGACAGGATTCCAAGGCTGGAAAGAGCTGAAAGCCACCAGACTGGCTGCTGGGGGGGGGGCAGCCACCTGCGCTGCGCACGCGCTGCAGCGGCTGGGGCTCCCTGGGTTATTAATGGGGGACCACTGCCACCTAGTGTTCACACGGATGAACAGCAAGAAAAGGAGAAGCCAGGTGGAGGGGAAGGGGGGGGAGCGGAAGGCGGGAGAGGGGGCCCAAGCAGCCCACACCCCCGAAAACGTTCACACCTTCCCTCCTCCCGGAACTACACACCAACAGGATGCAGTGGCTCAAAGTAGCCAATGCCTGATTCTTGGGTAGCTGTGTAAACAAAACTTGGTGAGTAAGATCCAAACCCACTTCTCTGTGATTATACTCACAAAATGGGGGCGGCTCCAGGTCCGGAGGGCTCCTGCACCTGCTGTGAGCCTATGGGGCTCCTACTGCTTCTAGAAGCTTCTATGGTTGTCTTAACCGAAAATGGCGGGCCCATCAGGAAGCGCACACTTAGTGCCCACCTGGCCAGGTGGGCTCACCCAGAGGAGGGGAGCAGGCCAGGTGAGGAGCTGGTACCCTAGTGCCCCTGCCCCGTCTACAGACCACCTGACCGGCTCCAGCAGGACCCCAGGCTCCGGGAAGGGTGGGGGGGAGGGCGCGGAACAGAGCTATTAGTTCACAAGAAGACCCAGAGAATGAGACAAAATGTAAAACCTTTCAGAGTTTTATTTGCCACCAGCTTCATTTTTTTCATGCATCTCCTATTATTCCTGCCAGGAAGGCGTAACTTGCTTGGAAAGCATCAGACCAACCCAACCTGGGGGCCATCCCACAAAATAGGACATTCCACAAAATAGCTTCTCAAACGTACCAAGATGGAAAGAAGACAAAGAGAGTTGAACTAGTGCAGGTGAAAGGAAAACACACACAGGGCAAGTACCGTCTTGGATTAAATGCTAGATCAGGTGAGGGAGAAAAAGGATCTCCAGGAAGGACCGTCTGGGGGAGAAAATGCCAAAACGTAAATATGTCTGTAGAGTAGACAATGGTATTGTACCAAAGTCGAATTGGACGACTGCATTTCGACGGAGAACGTGTTTACTCTTCTGATACACCCGCTGACGTATTTAAGGGTCAGAGGAATGAGGTCTAAAACTAAGCCTCAACTGGTGAAGGGAAAAAAAAGTCATGTACGTGCTAGAAGCAAAATGAGGCAAAATGTTAATCGTTGGTCTTTATACTATTGTTGCAACAGGAAGTTGGAAATGATTTCAATTTTTTTTTGAAGATAGCAAGATCCAGCCCGGGGGTCCCCAGTTCCCACTCCCAGGGTCAGGCACCCTCCGAGGGGCTTGTAGCTCAGACGCGGTGTGGAACAGGCCAGGCTGGCAAACCCGGGCTGCAGGAGAGGCTCCGGCCTCTGGCTCGCCTTACCTTTTTCTCTGCTCCTTGCTGTCCCTCTGTCCCTCTGTCAGTGGGAGGGTGACCTCCTCCTGTCCTTCCCTGATTCACAGGCCGGTCCTAGGTGCTGTGCCTCACAGGGACAGTCCCAGCCCATGATTAGGTGCCTCCCAGTTCCCAGGTGACCTTGGGTAAGTAATTCCACCCCCCCTTGAGTCCTGCTTTCTGTACTAGTAAGATGGGGCAGCAGCTAAGACGAGGTGCCATCCAGGGCTGGGGGCTGGGGTGGGGCCTGGACAGAGAAGCCCTAGGAGGGTCCCATGGCCCTCAGAGTCACCTGTGGCGGGCAGGGGTGCAGGGAGGGGCGGGAGGAAGGAAGGCACACATCCCTCCCTCCATCACATCAGAGTCTGTACTTGTGTTTTAGCTGCTTTGCACCCTGTAAGGTGGGAGATGGGGAGTAAGAGCTAATAAATCCTGACCATGGGCTGGCAATGCCAGTAGGGAAGAGGGGAGACAGGTGCCTCGGCCACCCCCTCTGGGTGCGCCAGCTCCAAAGAGAAAGCTGATTTTAAGCATCCTTACTGCCTCCCCGGTCATCTCAATATGGGCGGTCACCCCAAACCTCCTTGGCTTCCAGGTCCCAACAAATCCGCAGGCTCAACTCCACGGGCTTTCTCTGGCCACACGGAGGAGTTTCCAAGGCATCTGAACTTGACCGGGTCTTCACGTGTTGCGCCCAGCCACCGACTCGCGCTTCCTGCCGGGGCCGAGGCCACTGGAGTCGAGGGTCCGTGTGCTTTAGGTTTTAGTGCCCCAAGCTAGAAACCAGGTCAGCCCAAGCTCCTCTCCAATCCGCTCGCCCCACATCCGATCCGTCTCTCAAATTGGTCCGCAACCCAGAGCTCTCCTGCATCCCGGCTGCAAGTTCCTCGGGCACATCTCCTGCAGCAACTTCGGCATCACCCGTCTGCTCCCTGGTCTTGCCTCCGAGCTGCATTCGTACTGTGGCACCATCCACCTAAACGCACGCGTCTGAACCTGTCCCTCTTCCTTTTAGAAATGTTCAGCAGTGCTCAGGCTCCACCCCACCTCGGCATGCTTCATACAAGGGAAGAATATCCCAGAAACTGTTTACAGGTATTTTATATCTCGTTCCTTGTTCACTGCCTTGGGGGGGTGTTTTATGTTTCAGATCCGCACATATCACTTAAAATTCCAAATACACTTATATGGGGGCAGCCAGCCTGCTCAAGTCTTTTCCCCACGGCGGGGCACAGTCTGAAAATTGATCACCGCCTCAGGCTGAAGACAGACTCTGCTTTGCCCAAAGCCATCCAGTGATGGAGCCAGGTGTCAAACTTCCAGACTGTCCGACTCCAAAATCAGTACATCCTCCCGGCTACCAGGCTTTCCTGGAAAAGGCAGAAAAGTCAGGAACAAAGTGAACTGTTAGTGGGTGCAGAGAACACCCACTGTGAATGGAGGGACCCCAGCCGTGAGGAGGGGTCAGGGCTCAGCCTCGGCCCCTCCCTGACCTCCCCGTGGAGGACGGAGGGGAAACGGACTGGACTGTTTCTCAGATCAGGACAGTTTGCTTTGCTTTGCTTTGCTTTTCCTTTTTCAAGTGTATTTATTTATTTTGAGAGAGACAGAGACAGTGCAAATGGGGAAGGGGCAGAGAGAGAGAGAGAATCCCAAGCAGGCTCCATGCACCCAGTGCAGAGCCTGACGTGGGGCTCGAACCCACAGAACTGCAACATCATGACCTGAGCCGAAATCAAGAGTCAGATGCTCAACCGACTGGGCCACCCAGACGGCCCCAGGACAGTTTTATTTTCAAGTGAGCCCATCTGTTTCTCCCAGGGAAAGAATCTTAAAAAGTTATAATCCTAAAATCCATGAAGCTGTGTGTTACCATCTACTATTCTTTGTGGAAAGAATAAAGCTATACAAAATTTGGCCCTCCTGGAAAATTCTGGATTTGCCCACCAGCTTCAGCCTCTAGACGAGTATAAATCCCACGGACTGCTCAGTTCCAACCACCCCCAAAAATGTCAGAAATTGAAACCACCTGAGAGGACTCTGGTCTGGGTAGGCACCGTGGTAAATGCACTGGGGGTACTTTTGTTTGTTTGTTTGTTTTTATTTTTGAGAGAGAGACAGAGTGCGAGCAGGGGAGGGGCAGAGAGAATGGGAGACACAGAATCCGAAGCAGGCTCCAGGCTCCGAGCTGTCAGCACAGAGCCCGATACGGGGCTCGAACTCACGAACCACGAGATCATGACCTGAGCCAAAGTCAGACACCCAACCCACTGAGCCACCCAGGCGCCCCAGCACTGGGGGGTACTTTTTAAAGTTGCTCTGAACTCACCGTGGAAAGTAATTTATGATGTAGACCACAGTCCCCAGTGGCCACTCACGCAAGCTGACGCTGACATGCAAACCATCATTTCCATCAGGCTTCAGTTTTGCACCTTAACTGGAAGCGGGCCACATGAAAGATAAACAAAAAATATGATTATTTAAAAGTTTAATTTAAAATGATTGGGGGGGGGGGGGAGCGCCTGGGTGGCCCAGTCGGTCAAACGCCGACTCTTGATTTTGGCTCAGGTCCTGATCTCACAGTTCGTAAGTTCGAGCCCCGTGTCGGGCGTGGAGCCTGCTTGGGATTCTCTCTCTCCCCCCTCCCTGCCTCCCCCACTCGTGCTCTCTCTCTGTCTCCCAAAATAAATAAGTTAACTTTAAAATGAGTTTTTAATTTGTTTTCCCAGAGACCACGTACAAATACAGCCTGGTTCACAACCCCAGCTCGGGGCCACCCTGGTGTTACCTGAAGGGACACGTGGTGGCTGTCATTATAGGCTCTCGCTCACATCCCCTGGCTTCCTCCGCTCAGACTCCAGCCTGGGGGCTTCTGTGCCCTGTTGCCAAGTGGGCAGACTGGGGCTGGGGGCCTGGACCAGCATAAAAGCCTCTGTCAAGTCTCCTTTCTCCTCAGCATAAAGTGTGGCCACTACCCCCTGGGTCTGTGAGGTTTCTGACCGTGAGCGTTCTGCCTGGCGGATTGGGACTTTAGGGGATAAGACCCAGTGATTCTGGGTGGACCTCTCTGGACAGAAAGGACAAGGCCCTGCCCTCTCACAGCCCCATCAGCTCTGTGGCCAACCTGGGGAGAACCACAGGAGCAAGAAGGGTCCGTTTGCCCCCACAGACGAGCGCTCAGACTCCTGAGACAGATGGACAGATGGATGCATACAGACACAGACAACTTCCCAGCAAAGGTCCGCTGTAGGTGGGGGTATTATTTATTCCAATCTTACAGATGAGGAAAGTGAGGGCACAGAGAGGTTGAGTCACTGGCCCAAGGTCACACAGGCAGGAGTAGAAGGGCCATCTCAACAAGCCTGCTTATCAACTCCCAGCTGAGCCCCCTCCACAGGCAGGATGCCACTAACCCCTGCCTCACTTGGGTCAAGGACCGGGGACAGCCGCCTCCTTCCTGGGAGGGGGCAATGTGGTGGGATGGTCCCCAAAGATTTCACAAGGTATTTTTGGCCGAATGTCCCCCACCTCACCTGGGACACAGTGTTTGCACCCAAAACCTGAGCCCCTGATTTCTAGAGCCAAGTGGAAAAATATCTCCCAATCCAGCTCAGAAGTCATCGCTGCCCAGGAAAGAGAGCAAGACAGGCCAGCCCAGTGCCTGCCGAGTCCCACCCCCGGCCCAACCCAGCCCGGACCAGACCAGGAGCCCAGCTCATCCAAAGACATGTAGGACCAGTCCACCTGGTCCTGCCAGGCCAGAGGCTGGGCCCATCAAGCCGCCCATCCCAGCAACTAAAAATGTCTGGTGTGGAACCTTCCAGAGCCCGGCCCTGTGCTTAGCACAGCCCAAGAGACATTCAACCAAAGTCAGAGCCAACACCAGCCCAGCCCAGCATAAAACCTGAGTTACTCAGCTCCAACCCCCCTACGGCCAGCAGCAGGTTCACCCCACCCCTTCGGAGGAGCCAAAGGAGCTCAAAGCTTCACTGGGCCCCCCGCCGTGCAGCCCAGGCCAGGCCCCAGCCCAGGGGGCCCCACCCAAACAGCCTACGAAACAGCCCAGCCCGAGCCAGCTCCCCTCTGCCTAGCCCGGCCTGACAGATGCAGAGGGGGAACCTTCCAGAAGGGATGAGCAGGAGGTCTGGGCCTTCGTAGAGAGAGCTGGCTGAGCAGACCTCCTCCGGGCTTCCAACCACAGCCCCCAGCAGGCGGAGCCGCCTCGGGGCCACACTCCCATCGAGGTAGAGAGGGTGGTGTCCCTTCTTCCCCAGGCCTGTGCAGGCTCCCGGGAAGGAGCTAAGAGTATCGAGAAGAACAAATCCAAGACTCTGGACTTCCAAGGTTTTCTGAGCAAGAACTGGGCATCTGCTGGCTTCTCTGGGTGGGGAGCCACCAGGGATGGGGGGAGGGGTGGGGAGGGAGGACCCTGCATCTCAGAAACACAGCAGGGATCCTGCTTCAGGGACCCTCGGATCCTCCCCGCTCTAACTGGAGCTGTGAGACCCCAAAGTCCAGAAGAACCCAAGGTGGCTGAAAGCCCAGCCAAGCGGCCTCAGGAAGCATCATGAGTGATTACACTGTTGCCTTTCTCCTCTGGAGTCTGGGTGATGGATGGTTCACAGGACTGCCTCTGGAGCCAGATGATCTGAAATTTGAGTCCTGGCCCTTGTCTCCTACCTGTGTGACCTTGGGCCAGTGTCCCAACCTCTCTCTGGGCCCCTACTTCCCTTGGCTCTAAGGCAAGAAGGAATAAACAGCATCTCCCTCCAAGGGTGCAGTTTGAGGTATTTAACCACCAGTGTCAGGCAGCCACCAACCATGCAGGACAAACCCGTGCCGGGACTCTGAAGGGCCGGGAGTTGACCATTCCGATGGGCCTCAGAAAGGTCCGGTGGCCAGGGTACCTGGGGCCACATGACGGCTGTGTGAACAGAGCCACAGGATACAGCTGGTTAGCTGTTACTACTCTATACCAAGGAGTTTACAAAATCCAACTCCTGTCCGAAAGTCTTTCGTGTTGAGTGCTTACAAGTCACGCCATAAATTTATATTTTTTGATGTTTATTTATTTTTGAGAGAGAGAGAGAGACGGAGCTTGAGCAGGGGAGGGGCAGGGAGAAGGGGAGACACAGAATCCGAAGCAGTCTCCAGGCTCTGAGCTGTCAGCACAGAGCCCGATGTGGGGCTCGAACTCACGGACCGCGAGATCATGACCTGTGCCGAAGTCGGACGCTTAAACGACTGAGCCACTCAGGCGCCCCATCACACCATAAATATTAATTAAGCATCTACTATGCGCTAAGTGTCATGCTAGGACAATTGCCAAAAATTATAAGAGGTCAGTGATAGAATATTCTATTACCTATTTTAGAGTTTTCCTCCCTCCATTTTGGATATTTTTGATATCCAGCATAAATGTGTACATGACGTTTTTCCAAATTGCTAAGAAGTTCTTTAATACTATAAATTAAGTAATCGGGGTGCCTGGGTGGCTCAGTTGGTTGAGCATCCGACTTCGGCTCAGGTCATGATCTCACAGTTCATGAGTTCGAGCCCCAGCATCGGGCTCTGTGCTGACAGCTCAGAGCCTGGAGCCTGCTTCAGATTCTGTGTCTCCTCTCTCTGTCCCTCTCCTCTCAAAAATAAATGAGCATTTTAAAAATAAATAAATAAATAAATAAATAAATAAATACACATAAAAGATTGGGGCACTGGGTGGCTCAGTTGATTAAGCATGGGACTCTTAACCTTAGCTCAGATCTTGATCTCAGGGTTATGAGTTCAAGCCCCCTGGTGGGCTTACACACACACACACACACACACACACACACACACACACACACAATCTGACAGTAGTACAATTAAAATGAAAAGGGACCTGCTGGTGTGAATAATTGTTGCAAAGTTTATCAACAAAGTGCTCATTTCAAAGTCTTAAAATGACACTACCATGAGTCTGGCGGTGGAAACCCATCAGAATAAGCCATTTCCTCCAAAGAGGAAACTCACTTCACACAAAAGGGAATGCCTGCTTTTGAATGGTTTAACCTTGAGGCGACCCAAAGAAATGCAAGTTAAAACTACCATTGGGGCGCCTGGGCCGCTCCCAGTTAAGCCTCCGACTTCAGCTCAGGTCATGATCTCGCGGTTCGCGGGTTCCAGCCCCGCGTCGGGCTCCGTGCTAACAGCTCAGAGCTTGGAGCCTGCTTCGGATTCTGTGTCTCCCTCTCTCTGCCCCTCCCCTGCTTGCACTCTGTCTCTCTCTGTCTCAAAAAAATGAATAAGCATTAAAAAATAAAAATTTGTAAAAAAGAAAAGCTTTGTTGTCCAAGGCACTGGGATGCGAGGCTCCTTTGCAACAGCAGCCGACAATGGTTACCCTGCCCGTGCAACTACACACAAGTTTTCTACTTACTTGCAAATATCTCTTGGCAGCCTCCACAGCCCCCCGCAGGAATATTCCAGTAAATGACCAGTCGCTCCTACACGCTTTGGAACAGCTCCGAGAAAGTCCCTCCGAACGCTCAACATCAGCAATTTCGGAGACGCCTCCCTGCCTAGGGACCGCCCCCCAGATGTCAGCTGTCGCCCGAAGCCAAGCGACTGGCCACCCGTTCAGTCCCTGAGACGGCACCAAATGAACATTTTATGGACCTGTTCAATTGCAAAGCAATGCAGGCAATTAACTTCGATGGCGGTTTTATGGTGGAAAGATGTTGCAAGCACGGGCCCCCGGAAGCAGGGCCGTGCGTCAGTTCAGGAAACGCAGCTGCCAAAGCCCGGTGGGGTCCATCATCAGAGCAGGTGTGGAGCTCGGATCGGCTGCTCGTGGCCAATGGGGCTGCACCCAATCTTGCCCGCAGTCACCTGGCACTGAGCCTGGGGCTCCATTCTCCCAGCAGAGGTCCTGGAAAATGCTGGACTGAACCAGCACCCCCCACCTGCCTCCCGCGTAGCATGGGGTGATGTTGAATTCACCCCCAGAGGGATGGATGGGTCATAAAAATCTGGTATGTTCAGCCTTGCTGACCTAATCCTGTGCCCACAGCAGACCCACTAGACTGCTGTGCAATTTCACGTCAGACATCTGTGGGGTAGCATCTATTAATGGATGAGAAAGAGAGAGAGAGAGAGGAGACAGGATTTGGGCCACTGAGAGGCGGGGGGCGGGCAGGAGAGGAGGGCGGGCAGGCTGGCACCCCCTCCCCAGTCCAGAGGAATTGGCATGAGCAGTGTTCCCCCAGCAACAGCCTCTGATTGGTCCCCGTCTGTCCACCAGCTGATTTGGGTCCTGCACAGCCTGTTCTCAGTCCCCCCGCGGGGCAGAAACGTGTAAAAGAGGCCGGGAGACCCCGCTCAGGCCCCCTCCCCAGGGCTGGAATGGATCTTGAGAAGGACTAAGCATTGAAGATGGTGATTCCCCACGCATGCCCCAGCCCATCTCTGTACCATTCACAGCAAAGTGGTATTTTTCAGAATGACACTCAACTTTATTTTTTTTTTATTTTTTTAACGTTTATTTATTTTTGAGACAGAGAGAGACAAAGTATGAACGGGGTGGGGGGGTGCAGAGAGAGAGGGAGACACAGAATCAGAAGCAAGCTCCAGGCTCCGAGCTGTCAGCACAGAGCCCGACGCCGGGCTCGAACTCACGGACCGCGAGATCATGACCTGAGCCGAAGTCGGGCGCTTAACCGACGGAGCCACCCAGGCGCCCCGACACTCAACTTTATTAATGCTAGAATTGCAAGGGCCTCTTTCTGGATTCTCTGATTGCAAACTTCTGGGTGAGCTTGTCAAAAGCAAGCTCTCTTCTGGCTCTACGGGTGTATGTGTGCACTTTTGTGTGAGTGTAAGAATGTGCGTGTGTGTGTGTGTGTGTGTGTGCTCCCCAAAGTCACTCCCTCTGTGGAGGGCCTCAGACAGGCTCTGTGTCCTCAGGGAAACCAGGGAAAGCCATGTGGTCTGGGGAAGTGGCCAGAAGGCTAGGAATACCTGCAGGGCAGAGGGGGTGGGGGGGTGGGGCCTGGAGGCAGGATGCTGGACACGAGGAGGGCGGTCCTGAGGCCTGTCAAGGCCATCCCTGGATGCCGGGCCAACCACATCAGGTCCCAGCAGAAGAGCAGACGAAGACCAAAGACCAGGAGCCACCAGCAGCGGTCACAGCACACTGTCACCACAACTGAGCTCCGTTAGGCGATACGCTGTCCTCTTAATCCGCACAACCATCCCCATGCACCTTTGTCCGCAGCTTTCCAGATGAGGCCTAGAAGTTCCGAGAGGTCAAGCGACTTTCCCAGAGTCACACAGCTAGTAAGCGGGGGAGCCAGAATTCAAAGCCAGCCGGCATCACTGCACAGGCCGTTCTCTTTTCTCTGTGCTACCTCGGGGGAGTGACAAAGCAGGTCTCAGAAGTGGCGGGACGGAGTGGAGGCCGGGGACGAGGAAGTCACATGGGCAGGCAAGGAGGGTGCAGGGAATGAGAAAAGTCCGTGATAAAAGGCCCTAACGGCTCTTCCCGGCCAAGGAGCGTCTTGGATGGAGGCATCCCGGGAGTCGGGCCAGAGCCCCCCGCCCCTGGGCTGCCCCCCCATCTCCTGTCGAAACAAAAACGCCGAAGTGCCAGCAAAACACATTCCTGCTTCCTCAGCAGCTGACAGTCCGACCCTTTACGATCTCGAGTCCCCGGCTGCAAACTTGCAGCGATGGTCAATCCGCTCCCAAGGCCTACGGCTGCAGCAACAAAGTAACACATTTCTGAAAGTCAGTGAAGTCCTGGCGGCCTCCCGGGGTGCCCTGAAACTACAGCCGCTGCGATGGCCGGAGAGAGGCCGCGGGACTGGTTGTATTTCCTGGGAGAAACCGGCTACACGGCAGGATGGGTGTTCAGTTCGCCGTGGGGGGGTCGTCCCTTCGGTGGCTCATCCTTAGCAAACCTTGGGTTCGTTCTCTTTTGCTAAAGGTTTGTCCTCATTCTGCCTAATGACTTCTCGTGCCGGCATTTGGTGCTCCTCTCTCCGCTGTGTGTGTCCCCCCTGCACCCAGCCTGGGAATTCAGACGCTCCTCTCCCTCCGGGAAGGGTCTGAAGAGGCAGCTCGGCCCCGGCCCAGCCTGGGCCCACCCCCCCCCACCCCGGAGGGAGGGACGGTTGTTCTGGGCTCTTCTGCCCCACAGGGCACGAGTCACTTAGGCAGGCTGCAGGGTGGACAATCCTCCCACCAGAGACGTGCTACCTCTGGAAAGCAGGGAACCGTCTAGTCGCAAAGAGCATCTAGGGAAGGACAAATTGCCCTCCCCGTCCGGGGTCAGGCCTCACACAGTGGCTACGTCTGGGGTGTGAAGGGACCATACTCCGCACCTGTTTTAGGTGTAGGATTTGACTGCTTTTGACACATGTAGGCGCGCATGAACCCGTCACCCATCAAGGTAGTGAATTCGGGGGCGCCTGGGTGGCTCCGTTGGTCTGACTTTGGCTCAGGCTGTGATCTCGCGGCTCGTGGGTTCAAGCGCCGTGTCGGGCTCTGTGCTGTCAGCGCAGAGCCTCTTTCAGATCCTCTGTCCCCTTCTCTCTCTGCCCCTCGCCCCTGTCAAAAATAAACAAACATTCCAGAAACAAAAAAAAAGATAGGGAATTTATTGCTTATGCTCAGTGGTTTCCTCCTGTCCTTTGCAATCCTGCCTCCCATCCCTCCCCACCTTCCATCCCTGTCCCCAGACAGCTGCTAACCTGCTTTCTAATACTACAGATGTGCTTTCATTTTCTAGAGTTTTCTATAAACGGACTCCTGCTGTATTGCTCTCCTTCATCTGGCTTCTTTCACTCAACGTGATCATCTGAAGATCCTTCCGTGTCGTTACATGTGCCACTAGCTTATTCCTTGTTATTGATCGGTAGAATCCCATCACCCAATTAAACTACAATGTGTTTATCAATTCACCCGTTGAAAAACGTGAGCATTGTCTCCAGTTGCAGGTATTAATTATAGCAGTCCTAGGAAACTAAGACAGTCCCCAAGATGCACCCGATGCCATCCCATCTCCCTGAGTATGTATCATGGTTCACTTTAAGAAAGAGAGATCCTGGGTGGGCCTGACCTAATCAGGCATGATGGCTAATTTGACAGGCCAGTGCCCAGATATCGGGTCATGCATTATTTCCGAGTATGTCTGTGAGGATGCTTCTGAGAGACCTTAGCATTTGAGTTGGTAGGCTGAGTAAGGAAGACGACCATCGCCCAAGTGGGTGGGAACCGTCAAAAGGCAGAGGATAGAGAAATTCTATTTCTCTCTGCTTGACCACTCAAGCTGGGACCCTGGTCTTCTGCCCTCGGACCGGACTTGTGTCATCAGGGTTTCTGGTTCTCAGGCCTCTGGATTCAGGCTGGAATTTATATCATTGGCTTTCCTGCATTCTTATGGGACTTCTCAGCTCCATAATGCCATTAGACAATCCTTATAAATAAATCTTAATTTGGATATATATATCCAAATATGTGTATATTACAAATATCCAAATATGTGTATATTAAGATTCATATATAAATCTTAATTTGGATATATATATCCAAATATGTGTATAGATATATCTGTAGATATAGATTCTCTAGGATATTCTAAAATATCTAGATATTTAGAATATCCTAGAAAATCTATATCCTATATCTATATCCTAGAATATCTACATAGATATTCTATAGATATATCTATATATCTATATATAGATATATTAGGATATCTAGATAGATAGATAGATATTCTACTTTTCCGGAGAACCCTAAGTATTATGCCCAGTACTGCCCACCTGTGCCCATGATAATGAGCCATCTGAATGAAACCTGTCACCACCTGCATTTGAGGCCAGTTGTGCAGAAGGGCTGGGGAGAAAAGGTAGACAGCTAATGAGTGGCTGACCAAACAGGGACCTTCTCTGGGAGCAGAAAGCGGAAGCAGACAAATGATGTGGTTCAAATCACAGACGCAGGGCAAATCCAGAGGTCAGGACCACACGGCTAAGAGAGTAACCAAGAAAAGCCAGGTCGCTAAGGAAAAGTTCCTCCCCAGCGTGGCGGTCTCCACGACTCAACTCAAGGATGTCCTCAGGGCTGTGCTGTACAATGACCCTCCCCGCGCCACCCCTGTGACCTCTTCAGGGGCCAGGAAACGCTCTGACCGGCAAGACCGCATTTTTAGACGTTGCACAAATGAAAGAAGCCGCTTTCCCGCCATGTGGGTAGATCAAGTTCACCGGCAGTCGGCAGAAAACGATGTCCTCCAAGGAAAACCGGCAGCTGGCAGCCTGACCACGACCCTCCTCAGGTTGCCGGTGTCTCACTGGTGACCTTCGTGTCTCACTTGCAAATTTCAATTCCACGGGTCCTGGAAAAAGCAACAAGGCAAACCTGGGAGGGAGGCTGCTTGAAATCCAAGATGGTCAAGTCCAGGAATTGTCCCAACAGCTCACCTCACCTGCCACACAGGTGAGCCCGGGCGCCCTCCTCTCCGTGCAAGACACAGGGTCACAGATCTCTGAAAAGACGTCTCCGAATTTCATGACGCCATCGAGACACCTGCTTCGTGCTCCTCTTTGCCCTGGGGGCGGCTCTGAGTGTAAGCGTGTGAATGTCAAACACCTTCCCATTGGGTTTTCTTTCTAAGTCTTCAGCCAAATTTATTTTAATCCCCAGAATAAAAAGTCCAAAACAAGAAGACCCCTCAGAGATGTCCTTGTCCCAGCCGTTCTTAGAGGAGATGAGAAAACTGAGGTCTGGAGAGCCCAGGAAATTTGTCCAGGGCTCATGAAAATCAGGCGATGGGGTGATGAACCCTATGTATCTGATATCATTTTTTTTAAGTTTATTTATTTCTTTTGAGAGAGAGAAAGAAAGAGAGCACGAGTGGGGGAGAGGCAAGAGAGAAGAAGAGAGAGAGAATCCCAAGCAGGCTCTGCACTGTCAGCACAGAGCCTGATGCAGGGCTCGAACTCACCATGAGACCATTTCCTGAGTTGAAGTCAGATGCTTAACCAACTGAGCCACCCAGGTGCCCCCCCCCCACACCACATTTTTTAGAGACAGAGAGAGCACGAGCAGGGGAGAGGGGCAGAGGGAGACAGAGAGAGAATCCCAAGCAGGTTCCATGCTCAACACAGAGCCTGACACAGGGCTCAGTCTCACAACCCTGGGATCAGGACGTGAGCTGAAATCCAGAGTCAGAAGCTGAACCAACAGAGCCACCCAGGTGCCCCAGTGATATCTTTTTGAGACCTGAAATGCAAACTGTTGCAAAGATATTAGATAATGTCCTATTTCTTGAGTTGAGTTGTAGGTTTAGAGATGGTTTATAATTATGCTTTGTAAGGTATACACGTAAATATACTCTTTGGTGTGCGTGATTTTAAAGAATTCAAACATTCAGCTCTTTTTTTTTAATGTTTATTTAGAGAAAGAGAGAGAGTGTGTGTGTGTTTGTGTGTGAGCGGGGGAGGGGCAGAGAGAGGTGGGGGGAGAGAGAATCCCAAGCAGGCTCCACACTGTCGGTGCCACAGCCCAGCTCAGGGCTCCAACTCACGGACCGTGAGATCATGACCTGAACTGAGATCAAGAGTCGGACACTTAACCGACTGAGATACCCAGCCGCCCCAACATTCTGAATTTCTGAGTGCGGAAGCACTTTCTAAGAGACGGACCCCATCCATCTGGGCACAAGCCCAAGGTGGCCACCGTACCTCCAGTTGGTGGTAGAAATGGCCGATGTACTGGGCCCTAATGGGAGTTTCGTTTGTACCCACGGACGTTCACGACTCGAGAATTTGTCGATCGAGACATGTCCCCATCACGCAGCTCCCTCCATGTCTGAGTCTTACCCTACGGCCAACCCCGATCTCCAGGCTGGGGATGGAGAGGGCTCACGAATGGGATGAAATTCGAGGAGCAGGTGTGGAATGTGGTAGGATTTGGGAACAAAGTAGCGTGGCAGGGAGGGCTGTGAGTGGAAAAGAGGAAGGGGTGGCTCGTACCTAGCAGTCAAGAAGGCGTGATTTCACATTGTCGCCACTCCATTTTGCTATGGCCACATTCAATACGCCCGTATCAAAACCTTCATTAAGACATGGCAGCTCCATACAACGACAGGTGGGATCCCGGACCAGAGAAAAGACATGAGTGGGAACCCCAGTGAAATTTGAACGAGACCCGTATTCTAGTTCATTGGATCCTACCAATGTCAATGCTCTGGTTTTGATCATTCAACCTTGGTCATATAGGATGCTAACATTAGGGAAGCTGGGCGAGGGGTCTACAGGAGCTCTCTTTACTACTTTTGCAACTTCCCTGGGAGCTGAGAATAATTTTTTTTGTCGAGAATTATTTTAAAACAGAGTCTTTTTACACATGAAAAATGCTCAACTTCATTCGTCACCAAGGAAATGCAAATCAAAACTATCATGAGATGTCACCTCACGCCCATCAGAATGGCTGAACTCAAGAACACAAGAGGGGCGCCTGGGTGGCTCAGTCGGTTGTAATGATGAGGCGCCCCTAGAGGGGGCGCGGTTCCACCACCCCCTGGGCCTCCAGCACCGTAAGGTGACAAGGTTATGTTGCTCTAAGTCACCATGTTTGTGGTGTTGGGTTACAGCAGCCATAGGAAGCTGACACACTCAGGGATCAAGATAAATAATACTGCAACGTTTCTCAAAAATCCAAATGAACACGAAAAATCCGCACTGAACAAAACATAATTCTTTTCAATTATTTTATTTAATTTTTTGAGAGAAAGCGCTCCAGCGGAGGAGGGACGGAGAGAGAGGGGGACAGAGGGTCTGAGGCGGGCTCCCCACTGACAGCAACACCCAATGTGGGGCTCGAACTCACAAACCGTGAGATCATGACCTAAGCCCAAGTCGGATGCTCAACCAGTGAGCCACTCAGGCGCCCCCAAAATATAATTTCATTTTTTTATTAAAAAAAATTGTTTTAATGTTTACTTATTTGGAGAGAGAGAGAAACTGAGTGCCAGCAGGGGAGGGGCAGAGAGAGAGGGAGACACAGAATCCGAAGGACGCTCCAGGCTCCGAGCTATCAGCACAGCGCCCGACGCAGGGCTCAAACTCACAAACTGTGAGATCATGACCTGAGCTGAAGTCGGACGCTCAACCGACCGAGCCACCCAGGCGCCCCCAAAATATAACCTTAAATAAAGCCCCAGTCTTACTGACTCCTTTTTGGCCTCTGGCGTGGTGCTGTGACTGAGGCTGCCAAACTCTTCCCGCTCAGCTGTGGTCCCCAGCCCAGCCCCTGCTGGCGGTGCCCTCCCCTTGGCTCCCCCCACCCCAAGCTGCCCAGCCCTGGGGGTGCCAATAACCCGGGCCTCCCCTGAGTCACAGCCTACTGCCCCCCCATCTCCCTTCCCTGGCCACCGACATAGGAACGAGCAGCCCCAGCTCATGCAGCCGGTCCCCGAGGGTGACAGCATTGCCACAGGGTCAGCAGGTGATCGTGACACGAGCCTCAGCAAACATGAGCCCTGTGGTTTCCAGGACAGTCCTCTGGGGACCTTTGTCCTGCTTCAAGCCCCGTTTGTTTGTTATTATCGTTGTTAGAGCTCAGGGGATGCCTGGCTGGTTTGCTCAGTAGAGCATGCGACTCTTGATCTCAGGGTTGTGAGTTCAAGCCCCACATAGGGTGTATAGATTACTTAAGAAAGAAAGAAAGAAAGAAAGAAAGAAAGAAAGAAAGAAAGAAAGAAAGAAAGGAAAGAAAGATCTTTAAAAAAATCTTTTTTTTTAAAGAGTAGCTATTCTACTCTATGCAAAAATGCCAAATTTTTGGGAGCCACCAAGGGATATTTGAGGGCTCAGGAAGCAGACCTCTCCAAGCGAAGTTACTGGAAGACATATCCTGGCCGTCGAGAGCCCAAAACAACGTGAAGTGGAAGGAAAGAGAAACCAATGGAAAGCCTGACATCAGTAGAACTTGGAGGTAAGTCCAGACGGCCTCGTTGATGTGGGGCTAAGACAATGCAAATTGCCAAATCCTTGAATAAAAATATATGCAACGTGAATAATTTAATGTTTTGTTTTGTTTTGTTTTTCATTTTAAAGCCCTGGTTAGATGCCAGCCGGGCAATAAGGGGGAGAAAGGAAAGGAAAGCTTGCTGCATTTTCATTAATGCTGAGACGAATCAACAGATAGTGTTTCCCTTATCGTTTGGAAGGATAAAGAAACATTGGTCCCATCGCTGGGGAGTCAGCTAGTCGACTTCCAGCAGGAAATCTGTCTTAGGATGTCAGCATAAAAGCAAGGAAAGCAGAAACTCTATGGAAAGAGAGTAAAGCCGGGAAAATCACAAGGAAGCCCCAACTTCGAAAGACGATAAAGCAAGAAGAGTATAAAAATCTCTTCTTCACACATGGCTGAGAAAACAGGTTACACGGGACAAAGTTTATAGCGCGTTTCAAATCTGGTTAATATTTGAGAGAGATTTGGGACAGAAACACCCAGAAGTATACACCTTAAAACGTGAATGTCGACAGCAGGAGCTCGGGGCCTGTGGTGGGTTTATGGGTCACTTTTATCTTTTTATATATGGTTTTTTTTTTGTTTTTTTTTCTGCTTTGCTGAAACGTCTGGAGGCAAATGGGAGAATTCTTTGATCCGGGCATACTGTAGACTGAATGTGTGTGTCCACCGGCTCCCCCCAAAAATTCATATGTTGAAGTCCTGACCCCTAACATCATGGTATTTACAGGTGGGACCACTGGGGAATGATTAGGTTTAGTTGATGTCGGGAGGGTGGGGGTCCCCGTGGTGGGATTAGCGTCCTTGGAAGAGGAGTCACCAGAGAGCTTTGCTCCGCCCTCTGCTCGCTGCCACGTGAGGGCACAAGGGGACGTCTGCTGACTGCAAACCAAGGGACGAGCTCTTACCAGCAACTGAGTCAGCGGGCACCTTGACCTTGGACTTCCAGCCCACAGAGCTGTGAGAGATAGAAACCCCTGGTGCTCGAGCCACCAGTCCGTGGTATTTGTTCTAGCCGCCCCGAGGAAAAGGCATTGTTTTAAAAATCGATAGGGGCGCCTGGGTGGCTCAGTTGGTTGAGCGTCCGACTTCGGCTCAGGTCACGATCTCACGGTCCGTGGGTTCGAGCCCCGCGTCGGGCTCTGGGCTGACAGCTCGGAGCCTGGAGCCTGCTTCCGATTCTGGGTCTCCCTCTCTCTCTGCCCCTCCCCTGCTCACGCTCTGTCTCTCTTTCTCTCAAAAATAAATAAACATTAAAAATAATAATAATAAAATAAATTAAAAAAAATAAAAAATCGATATACGCGGGGCACCTGGTAGGCTCAGTTGTTTGAGCCTCCGACTTTGGCTCAGGTCATGACCTACGGTTTGTGAGTTCGAGCCCCACATCAGGGTGGTGTCTGTTGTCAGCACAGGACCCGTTTCAGATCCTCTGTACCCCCCTCCCCCACTTGCGTGCTCTCTCTCAAATGTAAATAAACATTAAAACAAGTTTTTAATAAAAATCAACATATGCTGCTGGGGGATAAAAACCGTCAAAACTACAATCAAATGCAGCGGGGGGTGGACAAGATGGGGTCCTGTCCACGAACATTGGCTGTGTGTGCCAGGCTTTGTGCTGGGGGTGGCTTTGGGATGACGGAGACAGAGCCCCTGCAGAGGGCCTCAGGGTGCTGAGGGGCAGCTATTTGAGAAAGGACAGCACAGTGTGTCGTGTAGGGAACAGACTGGCACTGCAGGGCAGGCCCAAGGAAGGGCATGGAGGGCTTCATGGAGGAGGCGACGCTGTGGGCAGCACCCTAAGATCCCCTGTGAGGCCAAGGAGAGGAAGAGTGGGCGCAGAGGCATCTGGGCATCACCAGGGGCCCAGGACAGGGCAGAGTCCCTCACGTGTAGGACCTGGGACTCGGGAAGGGAGAAACAGTGACCATTGTCTCTTGAATAACGAGATGATTTGGGAGGCAAGGGTGACTGCCCCCAGGGGGTAGCAGCAGGTCTGATCAACCCTCCCCATAGTATGGAGATGTGGTCAAGTGCCCTAGAGGTCCCCCCCAGGACCCACAGCCTGGGTTCAAATCCAGACTCAACCTTCTTAGTACTGAGTGAAGCCACCTAACTTCTTTGTGCTTTAGTTTCTTTGTCTGTAAAATGGGGATAATACTAGGATTTACCTCCCAAACTTGCTTCAGTGACTAAATGAGACATATCTGTGGGGCACCTGGGTGGCTCAGTCAATGAAGCTTCCGGCTTCGGTTCAGGTCATGATCTCGAGGTTCACAAGTTCGAGCCCCACATCGGATCCCCACACGGATCCTCTGTCCCCCTCTCTCTCTGCCCCTCTCCCACTCGGGTGCACACACGCTCCCTGTCTCTCTCAAAAATAAATGTGAAAAAAAATAAGACGTATCTATAATATATCTATTCCTTCAAGTGAGATTAAATTAAACGTAATGAAATGGTTACATATTTTAGTAACAGTGCCAGGTACAGAGTAAGCAAGAGCTCAGTAGAAGTGAGTCATCAGTACTGAGGTGAGCACCAGGCCGAGCATTGACATGCTTCACTTCATTTAATCCTTGTCATAACCCTATGAGAGGATCGCCACTATTATCCCCATTTCAATGAAGATAAACTGAGGCACAGAGAAGTTTGGTGCTTTTGCCCAATGTTGCACAGCTAGCAGGTGCAGGGGAGAGGTCTCCACTGGGGAACCTACTTCCGACTGCATGGCTAGCCCCGTTGTCATTCCACCTGTCACCAAGCACCAGTCAAGACCAGAGAGCCCTGGGCTTGTCCCACATCACACACACAGGAGGCCAATGCCTCTCCTCCAGGAGCCGTGTCTGGACAGACACAACTCATAAATCCGCCAAACATCGGAGCTAGAAGGAGCTCAGACACCATCCGCTCTAGAAGCTTTGAGAAAGAGGGTTGGGACAGTTTAGCTGGATCTGGACAGACGAGTCTGCGTTTTCTGGTCGGACAAGGTGCAGCAACAGTCCGGACAGAGTGACTCTCGGGTGCAAAGGTTCAGGATGTTGAATCCATCAGGAAGAGTTGGCTGTGAGGTGCAGAATGCCCGGTTTACGTGTAAGCAACAGAGACAGAATCTAAGACGTCTAGAGGTAGGTGATCAGACTGCGCTGAGCCCAACGACATCGATGGCCCAGGATCTTTCTGTCTGTGCTCTCAGATTGGGGCTTTTTTGTCTTTCCCCACCTTTGGCCTCATGGTTCCAAGACGGCTGCCACAGCGCCAAACATCATGTCCTCACACAGCTTTTTTAGAAGCTGGATGCAGGAGGCAGCCAGAGCCTAATCAAGCACTCCTCACATGGCTTTCTCCTTTTATTTAGGAAAGAAAACACTTTTCTGGAAGCCCCAGCAGACTTTCTTTGACATTGGCCAACATCATATCAAAAGCCCAGTCTTGGACTTTGGCAATCACTGACAAAGAAGAATGGGTTACCAAGGCTGATTTGGTTTTTGTAATGTTTATTTTTGAGAGAGAGAGAGGGAGAGAGCATGAGTAGGGGAAGGTCAGAGAGGGAGACAGAGAATCTGAAGCAGGCTCCACGCTATCAAAGTCCAACGTGGGGCTTGAACTCAGGAGCCATGATATCATGACGAGCCAGAGTCAGATGTGCAACCAACTGAGCCACCCAGGCGCCCTGCCATGGCTGATTTAGATCAGTCACGAATATCTCTTGGAGCTAGTGGAGGGTCCCAAGCTCCCTGAGGGTCTTGTGGCCCATCTTACGTGGGAAGAAGGGACACCCAGCCAATCTGGGGAACTTCAGGGGCTTCACGGATGTGGAAACTGAGGTGCAGGGACAGGAAATGGCCTTTTTGCTGTAGCTTTCAAACGTGGCTGCAAAGCCTTTTGACTCTGGGGCAACCTTAGTAATCGGACGGTCTGTGAGGAGGGCAGAAGGATGCTAACTCTCCAGAACATTTTCACTGCAGCCCCGAGCTGCCCTGTGGACAGTCTGATTACCCTGAAGCGACCATACCTTGAGGAGAGTCCCAAGCTGACCCTACAGACATGCCCAGGTGGCAAGCCATCCCCAGCCAGCCTTCAGTCACCCCATCCCACTAATGCTGCCCTTCCCACCTGTCACCCCCCACCCCCCGCAGCCCCCAGCCTTCCTGAAACAGCAGGAAAGACCCCTCGTGCCCAGAACCGCCCGGCCAGGCACTATGCTTCCAGAATCCCTGACCCAGAGAAATCATGACAGGCACTAAACGCGGGGTGATCCAGTTTAGGCCACCACATTTTGGGGCTTCTTCAGGTTTGTACAGGCAGCAGTGGGTATCAGAACACACGTCAAAGTCACGCGGTGGCCAAGCTGTGACCTGCACCTGACTTCAGGCTGCCTCTTGGATTCCCAAGCAGGGGAGGAGAAATCGCTCTTGAAAATGCCAGGAAAAAAAAATTTTTTTTAATTTTTTTTAACGTTTATTTATTTTTGAGACAGAGAGAGACAGAGCATGAACGGGGGAGGGTCAGAGAGAGAGGGAGACACAGAATCCGAAGCAGGCTGTCAGCACAGAGCTGTCAGCACAGAGCCCGACACGGGGCTCAAACTCACGAGCCGTGAGATCATGACCTGGGCCGAAGTCGGCCGCTTAACCGACTGAGCCTCCCAGGCGCCCCCAGAAAAAAATTTTTTTAATCATTATGGGTGGTGAAGTCATGTGCGCCAGAGAGAGAAAAAGCCTGTCGGGCAAGGAGGGACGAAACGCCAGGAATGGCTGTGGGGCTCTGGAATTGGACATAGGGTTAATAACGCTGATAAATGCGAGGCAGCTCTGAACGCATCACCCCGCGAAGGACGTGGCTGCTCTAATGAGAGAAGCTGGGGCAGAGGCAGAAGGGAGCCCTCTGGCCAGGCCCCGAGCTCTGGGTCAGCGTCAACGCCTTTGCAGACAATCGTGGCAAGGTCAAGGTCTTTGACCCGTGTGTCGATAATCCGTGACTTCTGGTGGGACAGGGGTCGCATGCTGCTGGTTCAACAGCAGGTCGGTGGCAGGCTTAATTGGGAGGAGGGGGACAGCCTGTGCAGCGACAGAAGGCGCACAGCTCACTCTCCAGCCACAAAGGAGAGCCCCGTGGGGCTAAAACCTTCTGATAGCTGAGGAGTTCACGAGATCCCCTTTAAGCCCGCCCCATGGGGGGCAAGAGCGGGATGAAGGGGGGCCAGAAGGGGCTCAGCATGTTGCAGCCTGCCCCCCGCCCAGCTCACCCTTGGCCTCGGCTTTCTCACTATTTCTTTGGGTCTCAGGCTCAGCCTTTCTGCTGGGGGGGTTGGGGGGTTGGGAGGGGGCTGGGGGCTGGCCAGCTGGAATGATGTTCTCTGCAAGCCGGAACCGGCGAAGACAATTCCAAACAAGCAAGTACCCGTGGACCCAGCCCCACACTCGAGTCTCGGACTCACTCCTGGGAGACTCTTTGTGGTTGGTTTAGTGTCTATATTAGTTTGCTGTTGCTGCTGTAACAAATTATCACAAACCTGATGACTTATAACAACAGATACTGTAACTGAAAACAGATAAGAAGGTGGGCATCTGTTTGGCTCAGGCAGTTAAGCATCAGACTCTTGATCTCAGCTCAGGTCTTGATCTCAGGGTCATGAGTTCAAGCCCCGTGTTGGGCCCCGTGTTGGGCGTGAAATCTACTTATAAAACAAAATAAAATAGGGGCGCCTGGGTGGCTCATCACTTAGGCGTCAGACTTCGGCTCAGGTCACGATCTCTCACAGTTTGTGAGTTCAAGCCCCACATCGGGCTCTGGGCTGACAGCTTAGAGCCTGGAGCCTGCTTCAGATTCTGCCTCTCCCTCTCTCTCTGCCCCTCCTCTGCTCATGCTCTGTCTCTTTCTCTCCCAAAAATAAATAAACATTAAAAAATTAAAATAAAGGGGCGCCTGGGTGGCTCATCGGTTAGGCATCAGACTTCGGCTCGGGTCATGATCGCTCACAGTTCGTGGGTTCGAGCCCCGCATCAGGCTCTGTGCTGACAGCTCAGAGCCTGGACCTGCTTCAAATTCTGTGTCTCCCTCTCTCTCTGCCCCTCCCCCGCTCACACTCTGTCTCTCGCTCTCAAAAAACAAATAAAACATTGAAAACATTTTTAATTAAAATTAAATAAAATGATAAAATAAAATAATTGGAAACAGATAAATAAATGCTCGTTCCCTGATGTTCACAGCAGCACTATTTACAATCGTCAAAAGGTGGAAACCTCCCAGATGGCTATCAACTGATGACTGGGTCAACAAAATGTGGTACCTCCGTACAAGGGAATATTACTCAGCCACTAAAAGGAGCAAAGTACAGTTGACCCTCAAACAATACGGGGCTTAAAGGAATGGACCCCCCCACAGAAAGCCCACCTATAACTTTTGACTCCCCAAAAACTTAACTGCTAATAGCCCACAGTGAACCGGAAGCCTTAGCAATAACAGAAAACAGTTACTTGGCATGTAGTTTGTATGTTATATGTATACTTACAGGAGAGTAAGCTAGAGGAAAGAAAACGCCCTGAGAAAGTCATGAGAGGGGCTCCTGGGTGGCTCAGTCTGTTAGACTTCAGCTAAGCTCATGATCTCACAGTCCGTGGGTTCAAGCCCCGCGTCCGGCTCTGTGCCGACAGCTCGGAGCCTGGAGCCTGCTTCGGATTCTGTGTCTCCCTCTCTCTGCCCCTCCCCTGCTCATGCTCTGTCTCTCTCTGTCTCAAAAATAAATAAAAACATTTTTTAAAAAAGTTTTTAAATAAGAAAGTCATGAGAAAAAGAAAATACACTTATAGGACTGGGCTGTATTTACCAAAAATAAAAAAAATAAAAAATAAAAATCCGTATATAAGTGGGCCTGCGCTGTTCAAACCAACTTTGTTCAAAGGTCAACTGTACTGATTTGCTACAATGTAGACGAACCTCGAAAACATTATGCTCCCTCAAAGAAGCCAGACAGAAAAAAGCCACAGACTGTATGATTCCTTTTGTGTGAAGGGTCGCGAATAGGTAAATCCACAGAGACAGATAGCGGATTTGTGGTCGACCAGGGGCAGGGACCTGGGGAGCCGGGGAAGCTGGGGGTGAGACGTGAAGGTTTCAGATGATGAAAACGTTTTGGAACCAGACAGGGGTGGGGTTTGCACAACGCTGTGATGGACTAAAGTGCCACCACATTGTACCCTTTAACACACTCAATTCACGCTCTGTGATTTTTACCTCCGTATTTATTAAATAAATAAATGAATGAATGAATGAATAAATAAATAAATAAATCGTTCATAATCACAGAGTTCTGGAGGCCAGAAGTCCAGAATCACTGGACAGAGCCTGAGGGCGCGGTGCTGAGCGAAATAAGCCAGATGGAGACCAATACAGCCTGGTATCACTTATATCTGAGGAATTTTTTTTTTCAAGGCAAAGTCACAGAAACAGAGAGCAGAAAACCAGTTGCCAAGAGCCGGAGGTGGAGGAAATTGGGAGAAGCTGGTCAAAAGACACAAGCTTTCAGGTACAGGATGAGCAAGGTCTTAGGACCTAACATATGTCACGGTGACTGTCGGTAACACCGTATCGTAGAACTGAAATTTGCCAAGGAAGTGCAATGTTAATGTTCGCACCAAAAAAGAAAAAGGAAAAGGAAAAGGTAAAGAAAAAGGAAAGAGAAAGAGATATAGAAAGAGAAAGAGAAAAAGGAAAAAAGACAGACAAAGACAAAAAGAAGAGGCACTTCAGTGGCTCCGTCAGCTAAACATCCGACTCTTGATTTCGGCTCAGGTCACGACCTCGTGTTGTGAGTTCGAGCCCCGCATCCAGCTCTGTATTGACAGCACAGAGCCTGCTTGGGATTCTCTGTCTCCCTCTCTCTCTGCACCTCCCCGGCTCTTGTGTGCATGCTCTCTCAAGCTCTCTCAAAAATCAATGAACGTTGAAAAAAGAAAGAGAAACAGGAAGGTAAATACGTAAGGTGGGGCTTCGCAGATTAGTCTGGTGGTGGGAATCTTGTCACAATGTATACACGTATCAAATCATCACCATGCACCCTAACGGTGTTACAACTTTATTTGCCTCGATGAAACTACAGGAAAAAAAAAAAAAACCTTCTGTTGCTTCTACCCCTGTCTGGCTCAGAAGCGGGTTCTGGGGACCATTTGCTGCTCCCTGTGTCCCCAGCCCGTCCCCAGGAGCCTCCCGGTGGCCTGCAGGGCATTTGCTGTAGAGGCTGCAGACTGAGGAGGTCTGGCCAGCAGCATAGGGTCTCAGAGCCCTGCTCACCAAGGCCACTGCTCTCCTGTGTGCTGGCCCTTGGTCACAGGTGCCAGAAAGACACTTCCCCTCCTCCACCTTCCGCAGGGGACCCTTTCCGTCCCCTTCTGTGAGGCTGAGCCCCTCTCCTGCCACCTTTCAACCAGCTGGTCAGAGTCTGGGAATAGACCCAGCCACTAAAGCACTTCCTGAGCCTCAGAGAGCCCCAGAGAGCCCCGAAGGAACCCTCGAGTCGAACACTGAGACCCAATCAGACCTAAGGCCAAAGGCTCAACAGGTCAAGTGGAACCCTCTGTTGCCAAGGCCATACGTCCTCAAGCCAACCTGGAGACAGACTGGGGAGGGGGGAGGGGAAGGCTGATTGGATTCTAGCACAAGGACATTAGGAAGAATCAGCAAATATCCTTAAATCCACACTGCGTGGTATTTCGTCCCTAAAAATAAAAAAGTCAACAACAGATACTCCATTGGACTTTATAAAAAGCTAGAGAGCTTGAGAATTTCTTTGGTTTTTATTTAGAATCTGCTGTAGACACTTTTTTTTTTTTTTAGTTTATTTATTTATTTTGAGGAAGAGAGAGAGATCAGGGGAGGGGCAGAGAGAGAATCCCAAGCAGGCTCCGCACTGTCAGCACAGAGCCCAAGGTGGGGCTTGAACTCACAAACAGGGAGATGGTGACTTGAGCCAAAAGCGAGAGTCTGACACTCAACCGACAGAGCCACCCAGGCGCCCCTGCTTTGGACACTTCAAAATTTGTGTGGTCCTAGGCAAGTGGTTTACTTGCCTCTGTCTGCTCAGCTGTAAAATGGGGGGGGGGGGTCCCCCACCCCCGGATATGCGCGAGGATTACATAAAATTGAATGGGAAGGACGTACTTCGCACCCACTGCCCTTGGCAACTGCCAGCCCTAAGCAGAGTGGCGACACGGTTCCCAAGGCC
This sequence comes from Acinonyx jubatus, assembly GCF_027475565.1. Taxonomy (NCBI): domain Eukaryota; kingdom Metazoa; phylum Chordata; class Mammalia; order Carnivora; family Felidae; genus Acinonyx; species Acinonyx jubatus. The sequence continues at coordinate 25,293,393 of NC_069398.1, forward strand.
CTGAGCGGCCGACATGAGGTCACCCTCCCACTGCTCCCCTGCCCAACCGCCCCTCTCCTACCCCTCTTTTTTCCAGCCTCACCAGCCTCCTTCGGGGCTCCGAAATCGCCAAGCTCCGCCCTACTTCAAAGCCTCTACGCTTCTCTGTCTGGCTTCTTTGAATCATTCAGGTTGATCCCAACCAGCCAGGCCTTCCCGGACCCCATCTCAATCAGCCCTTCTACTGCGGTCACTCCCTGCCTGTGGCTGGCGAGTCTGGTGTGGCCTCAAGGTGACCAGCCTCATAACTGATCAGGTAGGCTCTTTGTGCACTACTGGGGGCAGTCTTCACGGCCAAGGCCCAAGGGGTCAGGGGGCTGGATCACACCAGGGGGTGGCGAACTCTTCTTGTAAAAGGCAGAATGGTTTCTTTAGGCTTTACGGCCCTACGGCAGCATCTGTCACAACTACTCAGCTCTGCTACTCAGCACGTGCAATATGCAAGCAAATCAGCCACTTTTCTATTTACAAAAACAGGCAGCAGGCTTGGCTCGGCCCGTGGGCCACAGTCTGCCAACCCTGATCTAGATATGTAGGCAAGGACTTAGGTCGTCCCCCCAAGTACCGGCTTCTCAAGACCCAGGTACGTGGAGAAATGATGGAGAAAGAGAAACACGGTGGGAGAAGGAACATACAGGTCAGAAAACTGACGGAACCATCTAGATGTGCTTTATGTATGCGTTCAGTGGCGTGTCGTGGGCCTGCTCACAAGCATTTCCACTTAGTCTACTGGGCCATTCCTTTGAGGCAACCCACGTCTTCCTTTGGAATCATGTGGAAATTTAACAGGAAGGTACGAATCCATTTACAGAAACTTATTTTACAGTCGACTCTGTTAAGAGCCATCATAGCATTGCGTTTCCGAGCACCTTCGACATCAATCAGTGCTTGAATTCCTCCTATATAATTCTGGTTAACTAATCGATCTGACTGTGCTGGAATATTTAGTGATAGGAAGCTTATGTCCTCACAAAGAGGTCCAGCCTGCAGTCGGATGCTTACGCAGGGGCAAAGTTTTCCCTTTCGATGAACTGTCTCCCTGCATCTCTCTCTCTCTCTCTCTCTCTCTCGTACTCTTGTCCTGAGCAAGAAGTTTGTATTGGCCTGTAAATTACTCACGTACTACTGTGTAACAAAGTTACCCCCAAACCTGGAGGCTGTGCCAATAATAAACATAGTTTCTTCAGGACAAGAATTTGGCCTCCAAATAACACATAAGTCAAAAAGGAAGCCTCAAAAGGAATTTTTAAGTATTTGGAACCAAATGAAAATAAAGATAAAACTGTAAAAACGTTTAGGATTCAGCAAAAGCAGTGCTTAGAAGGGAATTTATAGCCTTGAACGCATATATTAGAAAAGAAGGAAAATCTAAAATCAATAATCTACACTTTCACTTTAGGAAACTAGAAAAAGAAGAAATTAAACTCAAAGAAAGCAGAAGAGAAGAAACCTAAAAAATGATGGCAGAACCCTATGAAATTGAAAATAAGGAATCAACAGAGAAAGTCAAAAAAACCAAAAGTTGGTTCTCTGAAATGATCAATAAAACTTACAAACCCCTAGCCAAGTTAACTGAATGAAACAGACAGAAGCACACATTACTAACATCAGAAATGGAGAAGGAGCCATCACTACTGATCCAATAAGCAGTAAAAGGATAATAAAAAGATCTTAGGAACAGATCGATGCCCACAAGTCTAATAACTTAGATGAAATGGACCAATGCCTTGAAAGACACAACTTAACAAACTCACACAAGGAGAAACAGGTATTCTGAATAGGCCTATATCTATTACATGAATTGAATCAATAATTAACCTTCCACAACAGGAAGCACAAGATCCAGAAAGGCTCACTGATGAATTCAATATCCTTATACAGGCCAACAGTACCCTAATACCAAAAATCAGGCAAAGACATCACAAAAGAGAAAAGCTACAGATCAAGTATTAAACATAAATGCAAAAATGCTCAACAAAATATTAGCAAACACAAATGCAACAACATATAAAAAAAAGTCAGACATCATGACCAAGAGTAATTTGTCCCTAGTCTGCAAAGCTGGTTCTACCTTTGAAAATTTACAATCACTATAATCCATCACATTAACAGGTGGAAGAAGAAAAATCATACGATCATATCAATAGATGCAAAAACAAAAAAGTGCTTGACAAAATCCAACATCCATTCATGATAAAACCCTCAGCAAACTAGAAATAGGGAGAACTCCATCAACTCAACAAAGGACATCTACCAAAAAAACTACAGCTACCACCGTATCAATGGTAAGAAAGTAGATGATTTCCCATTAAGATCAGGAACAAGGCAAAAATGTCTGCTCTCGCCACTCTTACTCAACATTGTACTGAAAGGTGTAGCTAATGCAATAAGACACAAAAAGGAAATAAAAAATAAGTTGTGAAGGAAGAAATAAAGCTGTCTTCATCCACAGGTGACATTGATTGTCTATGTAGAAAATCTCCAAGAATCAACAAAAACCTTCTGGAACTAATAAGCCACTATAGCAAATGTGCAGAATACAAAGTTAATATACAAAACTCAATTGGTTGTTTTCAAAGCGGCAGTGACCGATGGAATTCAAATTATGTTAGCTGAAATTGAAAACAATACTATTTACATTAGTACCGTGATAGAGGTCCGTACGTATAAATCCAGCAAAATACATACGAGATCTGTTAATAGTAAAACCACAAAACTCTAATGAAAGAAATCGAAGAAGACCTAAATAAATGAAGAGACATCACATGTTCATGAATAGGAAGATTCAACATTCCCAAGATGTCAGCTCTTTCCAAATTAACTTACAGATTCAAGGAAATACCCGTCAGAATTCTGGCGAGTTCTTTTGTAGAAATCAAGAAATCGATTTCAAAGTTGATATAGAAAAGCATATGACCCAGAAAAGCCAACAGAATGTTGAAGGGGAAAAACAAAGTTGAACGACTTCAAGTCTTAATAAAGTAGGTAAATAAGTAAGTAATTACTTTACTAAAGCCAAAGTAATCAAGTCACAGTATGCTATCGATAAAAGAATAGATTATTAGACCCACAGAATGGAAAAGAACACCCAGAAACAGACCTACCCAATATATAGTCAACTAATCTATGACAAAGAATCAAAGGCAATTTAATGGAAAAAGTATAGTTTTTTTGACAAGAGGCACTAGAATGACTGAACATGCACAGGCCAAAAAAAAAAAAAAAAAAATTTTAATTTCAACACAGACCTTTCATCTTTCAAAAAAATTAACTCAAAATGGCTCATTGACCTAAATATAAAAGGTGAAACTGTAAAACTTCTAGAAGATAGATAGCATAAGAGAAAATCTAAGTGACCTTCAATTTGGTGAAGACTTTCTAGATAAAATAAAGACATGGGGTGCCTGGGTGGCTCAGTCGGTTAAGTGTCCGACTTCGGCTCAGGTCATGATCTCACGGTCTGTGAGTTCAAGCCCCGCGTCGGGCTCTACGCTGACAGCTCAGAGCCTGGAGCCTGGAGCCTTCTTCCGATTCTGTGTCTTTCTCTCTGTGTCTCTCCCCCACTCATGCTCTGTCTCTCTCTCAAAAATAAATATTTAAAAGATTTTTTAAAAATAAAGACACATGTCATATGATCTTTCTTATATGTAGAATCTTTAAAAAACAAAACAAAAATCTCATAGATACAGAGAACAGACTGGTGATTGCCAGAGACCGGGGGTGGGGGGGATGGCGAGATGAATACGAGAAATCAGTGAATGGTTGATGTTTTAGCTTAAATAAGTTGAATGAATGAATACATAAATAAATAAATAGGACATTTTTATCCCTGAATTTTTGTCTGCATTTCTGCTTCGTTCCTGGAATTCATAGTCATTCCAGGAAATAAGCTATGAATATCTTTTGGTTATAGATCCACGAGGTCAGATGGCTTCCCAGAGAGTCGAAACCAATTTGTAGTCCTGTGAGCAACGTATGAAGTCCTGTCTAATCTCACTTCTGCCAGCGTTGAATGTTTTCATTTTGATAGCAAGGGAGTGCAGGGCGCTATGTGACCCAGAGCTGGGCCGGAGAAGAATGTCTCTTCCTGCTAACACCCGCAGGGAGGGAGTCCAACACGCTCAGACCCTCGAGGCTACTGCGACTCAAGGTGAGGCTCAAATCTCTGCTCAGGGCTTGGTCGCCATCCAAGGAACGAAGGCCAGATGGCAGATCTGGGGCTGGAAGGGGTTCCCGTCAAAGAGCTCCACGGTATTGAACTTGGAGGCGGCCGGTTCCTTTTGGCCCCATCTCCCGACTGTGGCTTTTTTCCTTTACTACTGAGATTCAAATTCCTGGTTCCACAGAGATCTCTATTCATCCCGCCTCTCCGCGTGGAAGGCTGTATAATTCCATTTTTGTTAAAATGCAAGAGCAAAAATAACCTGGACCTACAGAGAAGAAGTGGGGGGGCCGGGGGGAAGCCAGACTGTGGAATCAGACGGTTGTGGTGTCTGGCCAAACCCACCGAGGACAGGCTGTGTGATCTTCAGCAAGTCCCTTAACCTCTCTGAGCCTCAGTTGCCTCTTCTCTACCACAGAAGACTATAACCCCCACCAGCCTGGGCCTCCATCAAGAACAAGGGCGGTCATCACGTCCGCCCAGAAGCTGGCAGAGTACCCGGCACACGGAGACCCATGACAGGTGCACATCTTCCTTTCCTTGTGTCTCGAGCCCTCCAAACACAATCCATTTCTCCACGTGGTCCTGGGGTCACTACCATGGATGGCAAGGGGCGGTGAGTTCTGTCCTTCCAAATGCTGCTGGAGGAGCGTGGGCCTCCGGGTCCCGGGGGGGCCTCTGTGCGCTGCTCGGGGCTCGCTCCTTGCACAGGATGCCTCCTCGTGTGCACAGTGCATGGTCCAGACCGGGACATTATCCACGCGGCAAACAAGGGTCAGACAGTCTAGCTCTCCCAGCCCCCTCATCCTCTGTTCCCCCTGGGAAGCCCAGAAGGCCTGTGCAGAGAAGCCCTCCCTGTGGGCGGCGTGGCCGGGAGTCACCTCTAGAACCACCGAGAAACCAGGCAGGCTACCCGGCCGGTGCACGGGGGTGGATTCTGGGGCTTCTTTTTTTTTTTTTTTTTTTTTTTTTGGAGCATACTTAATATTAACTGGGAATTTTGCCTTAATTTAATGTAGTTTCATCTTTTAAAAAAAATTAAGATCCTCGTGAGTTCCCAAAAAACCGTTTCAGAGCATTTCAAAGTGGGCCACAAACCCCTGGCCTCGTGTCTGTCCGAGCAGCATCAGCCTGACAGAGAAGGACATCCTGTTCGGACGGAGGAGGCAGGTCAGAACCTTGACCTCCCCTCGGGGCCCTGTGGTCTGTAGAGTCACATGACTGCTTGGGATAAGTAGGGGCAAACTGCAGAGGCGGGGGCTGGACCTGGTCAAGCCACCTACTTTAATGGTGTGATTTTTTTTTTTTTTTTGCTTCCGGTAGCATAACAGCCAACTCAGAAGACCTTAACATTCAAGGCCTGTTATTCCCATTAACAAGAAGCTCAAAGTAGGGTGGGTTCTTGAGTTATTTCCATGGCTTAATGAGATTATCAGGGACCCAGGCATTTTCTGTCTTTTCTCTCTGCCATACGGCTGTCCTCATGGTCACCAGATGGCTGCCACTGCTCCAAACTTCACACACGAACACAACCGTGCCCACTGAAAAAGGAGGACAGGCCTTGCTTCTTGCACGTGTCTTTTTTTTCCTCCCTCCCCATCACTGTGCCCCTCCTCAATCACCCCCCTCATCCTCCCCCTGGGCCATCATCACCATCCTGTCTTTATGATACTCTTTTCCTCACTTTTCTTGACCAGTTCACCCCCTATGCCATCTATGTACCCATTCTTGGACAATATCATTTCGCCTGGCCTGCTTTCAACTTCCTAAGCGTGGAATCGTACCGTCTTACTTCTGGTCTCGCTCTTGTTTGTAGAATTCGCACGCGGTGCTGCACGTAGGGGCGGCTTCGTGCTTTTTCATTCCCTGGGAAGAGTTTGCCAGGATGCCTTTGCCCCCTCTCCTGCTGGTGGACGCCTGGGTCCTTCTGGGGCCACCAACGTCGTCCGTGCTGTTGCTGCGAACATCCTTCTGCCCCATGCGTGGATTTCTTTAGCACGCGCACCAGGAGCGGAGCTTTTGGGTCGTAGGGTCCCTGCAAGGTCACACCTAGTCCTGGTTTCCCAGCGTTTGTGCAACATCCATTCTGTCCGGCACAGAGGAGCGGCCTTCGCTCCGCATCTCTGCCCGCACAGTTCTGGCAAGACTGATCTTGCTGAAAATGGGAACCGGATCGTGTCATTCTTTTGCTTCAGATCCATTTTTACTTGCAATAAGATCCACACACTTTACCTTGTTCGTCGGGGCCCCCAGCACCCCCCCATCCCCCGTTGCCACCTGTCACCACCAGAGAGGAGCCCTCCAGCTGCCACGTTCCTGCCACACGGGTCATGTTCCTGTTCCCCCGGATCTCTACGCTCACATCAGCACATGGGTAGGAATGGGAATCGTTGAGACTGGAGGAGGGGGCTGGGCCAGGAACTCACCCCAATGTCTACTGTACAAGACACGTCCATGGACCGGCCAATCCGCCCCTCCCCACAGGGGATCACAGGCTCCTAGGCCCTACACCTAAGTCAACTGGGTCACCGGGAGCAGAGACCAGTTCCAGCCCCGACGCTGGGGGAAAATCTGCTGCTTGGAGAAGAAAAGAGCGACGGGGAATAATTGAGCATATTGACGAAGCCAGGGTGAAATGAATGAACCAGCGAGGACATTCGAAAGTGGAGTCCAAGCACAACAAAGTCTACCAGCCGTCCTTCCAGAACATGTCAGAATCGATTGCTCAAATCCCACATTTCCGGGAAACAACATTTGTCAGCCCTCTGTGAGGTCTGCGTTGCCTGGGGAGGAAGGTGAAGAGATCTCCATTTTTGCTGTTGTGGTCGTTGTTGCTCCCGCAGCTGAAGTGACAAATATTAGACGGGGTTACCAAGCATTTTCTCTTTCTGACCATCTTGACTTGGAAAGGAGAGTCCTCTCCGCAGGTTTTGTCTTGCTAAAAACGGGGGTCATCCTCAACGTCAACTGAAATGAGCGGAAAATCTGGAAGGAACATGGCCGAACATGCAGTCCGGGGCTGGGAGAGCCAGCAGGAAGAAGCAGCCTGAGGCCGGCCTTGCCTCGTGCCCTAACTGTGACGTAGCAGGTGCACATGAGTTAGGGCAGGCCTCAGGCTGGTCCAGAAGGTGTGACAGATTGCATTTCCCAAAGACGGCCGCGGCGATCTCTCCCACCCCATACAGCCTTCCTGAAGGTGGCCATGTCACTCCTCCATCGACAGGTGGGGTCCGGGGCCCTCCCTTAAATCTCAGCAGGCTTGCGATCTCTCCCACCAATATGATGGTAGTGATAGGCTCTCCAAGACCTCATCAGAGAAAGTTGTACGGCTCCCACTTAGCTTTCTCGGGTTGCTCGCCCTGGAAGAAACTAGCTACGAGGTCAGAAGTCAACCTCCCAGAAACGGCCACATTGGAGAGTCCACAGACAGTCAGCATCAACTGCCAGCCAAGTGAGCGCACCATCTTGGACGGCCAGCCCAGTCCTGCCTTCGGATGACTGCGTTCCCAGCCCACCACGACCTCGGCCAAGTGAGAGCTGTCCCTCTGAGCCCTTTCCCAATTCCTGTCCCACAAAATAGCGAGCAAAATAAAATAGTTACGTTAAGCTGTTCCACGTGGGGGTCCTTGCTATGCAGCAGTAATAACCCAAACCAGAAGGAGGGGGGCGGAAAATGAAGTTGGCGGGGAAGAGACAAGGGAGGGAATGCTGGCCACGGCGGCTCAGAGGACATTGAGGAAGGAGACGAAGCTGGAGGTAAAGGAGATGGAGATGATGAGGACGTGGAAGAGCGAGAGGAAGGCAGATGGAGAAAGCACTGGCTGAGTCCCACCTTCCTTTTCTGATTGGTTTTGCTCATCTTCTCCGGGCCCCGGCTGCAAGGGGGTGTCTGTTCTTTTCTCTTATGTCGCCGGGCTCTCTCCTGAAGTCTCTCTTCTGCCCTCTTTACACCTTGATATGCAATTTATTTGGGATGGGGTGGGAGTTCCGTTCCAAGTTCCTTTCTATTCCTTGCTTTCTCAACAGACCTTTTACGGAATGCACACGCCATTGTGCTCCCCTGGCCCCACTGGCCGCCAGAGCCTGCCAGAAATCTACGGGGAGGCGGGCAGACGCCCAGTGTTCTTCTTTCCCTCACCTGTAGCCATGCGAGTATGGACAGCAAGCAAACAACAACACGTATATGTCTACTCTCCGTATAAAACAACAAATGAGGGGTGCCTGGGTGGCTCAGTGCGTTGAGCGTCCGAATTGGGCTCAGGTCATGATCTCACAGGTCTGTGAGTTTGAGCCCCGCGTCAGGCTCTGTGCTGACAGCTCAGAGCCTACAGCCTGCTTCGGATTCTGTGTCTCCCTCTCTCTCTGCCCCTCTGCCACTCGTTCTCTCTCTCTCTCTCTCTCAAAAACTAAATAAACATTTAAAAAACAAAAACAAAAAAAAAGCAAAAAAAACTTTTCTGTCTACATGACAGCAAGGATCTTGCCCATCTTGTCCACTGTTGGAGTCCTAGCTCTAAAAAGACAGCCAATTGGCTCTCCATAAATACTTGTTTAATGAACGAAACAGGCCAGGGTTAACTCTGTAAAGCTATGCTGTTCCACTCGGTAGCCATTAGCCTCACACAGCTGTTCATACTTAAATTGATTGAAATTAAATTTAAAAACTTCTTGGGGCGCCTGGGTGGCTCAGTCGATTGAGCGTCCAGTTCCGGCTCAGGTCACGATCTTAGGGTTCGTGAGTTCGAGCCCCGCGTCGGGCTCTGTGCTGACAGCCCGGAGCCTGGAGCCTGCTTTGGATTCTGTGTCTCCCTCTGTCTCTGTCCCTCCTGTGCTCGTGTTCTGCCCCCCCCCTCTCTCTCGTAAATAAACATCAGGAAAACTTGTTTTTTAATTTCTGAAACTGGCCATACCATTGGAGTGCTCAGAGGGCACGGGCCACACGTGGATGGATGGCTGGCATATTGGACATCATAGACATAGCACATTTCCCTCACAGCAGAAAGTTCTACTGGGCAGCACTGACATCAAGGATCCCAATGTGGTGGGGGTGGGGGGTGCGTGTCACGGCAGCAGAATCTCTCAGAGGCGGGGAGGGGGCAGGGGGGAGGGAAGCACTGTTATAAACACCAGGAAGGGTCACGGCCCCCTCTCCCTGCCCGTCTGCTCTACGGTGAGGACTGGCTCGGCTGTGTTAGTGACACTGTCCCTTCCGACGGCCGTGCAGGGCAGCTGCCGTCACCGCAGTTAACGATACGGAAACGGAGTCTGCGGTGACACAGGCCGCGGCCGCAGAAAAGGCACTTCCGGTTCAGGGGCTGTCTGGACGAGAAGAGGGGCGCCAGGGGCCCAGCCGGGCTGGCCAGATCTCAGGGATGAACAGCAGCCCCAGTGGAGAGCTACAGCGTGAGATGGGAGACTGAGGCAGCAGCTGCACTCTGTAGTCGGGGGCACCTCACAAGGGAAGGGGACCACGTGGAAATGGGCCCACGCGTGTCCAGGGCTCGCGACCCACTGGGTCCAGGCCCGAGGCCGCGAGACCAATGCCAGCCCCAACGCCGGACGAGCGGAAGCTGTCGGTCCGCGCTCTGCCCCAGCCGGGACCGGGCCCAGAGCCCTGACCACCCCCAGGATGAGTCCCCGGTGACCTCAGCGACCTCAGTGGCCTCAGTCTTCAAAGGGCTAAGGAACACGAGAGATAATGGAATGGCCAAAGCGCCAGGGCACCCTTGAGATCCCAGGGCAGCAGTGGCTGGGCCGTTGTTGGCCACGCTTCATGGTGGGTTTGCCAAGTCCCGGAGCAGGCAGCCTCCGGGAGGCAGAGCAGGGAGGGCACGGGGTGGAGGGCAAGGTCATCCGATGGTGCAGCCGTCCAGCTCTGGAGAGGAAGCCCCGCCTCCCGGGCGCACCCCGGGTGTTCACCCAAAGTAGCCAAGGGGCTGCGGCGGCACAGAATGAAACCACCACCCAAGGACGCGTCGGCCTTCAGCGCTATCAGCAGCCGGAATTCCAAGACAGACGGAGCTCGGACTCCAGGCACCCCCCTTCCCAGCGGGGTGGGTGGTGGTCGGGCCTCCCCTGGGCCGGATCCTTCTCCCCTTCTCCCCGGGGCCCCCGGGAAGCCGGGCCGAGAAGCAGAGGCCCTTTATGCGCCAGACAGGACCGCCGTGAAGGGACTGCAAATCTGCTGGAGGTGACACATGTCTGTTTTTGGAACAAGAATGTCACATCAGCAGGAACCAGTGGCCGGAGATGGAAGGAGGGGGGGCGGGGAGCGGCAAAGCGAAGGGGATGAGCGTCTGTCTTCGAGTTTTGGGTCCGCTGCCCACGCACCTGGGGCGCATTTGCCCAGCGCGGAAGGGCCACCCACCTGCCTCAGCTTTGTGCAGGAGGACCTCGGCCTGTGTTAAGGCACAGCATGCTCTCCACAAAGTGGCAGGCGGGTGGCATGGTTCTTGCTTTGCAGCTGGTGAAACAGGATCTCGGGCCGCTGGGGTTGGGCTGACAGGGCGCCCCAGGCTCCCCTATCCCAGGGCCCAGGAGCCAGCATCGGGGGCACTTTCCTGAGAGCTTGTCTTATCTCTGAGTCTGTTCTGCCCCAGCGGGTCCAGGACAGGCGCTACTGGGGGGGTCTGGGGGGGCTCACCAGTGACAGATGGGACTTGTTACCTAAACAGCACAGCGACCTCACCCGACAGGATGGTCAGCTCCGAGAGGCCCCCGCGGGGTTCACCTCGGCTGCCATCATGGTGATTTGCTCGGTGATGTCCCTCTGTTGGCTACCTTCCTGTCCCTGGCTCACTTCTCCATGCCCCTCCCTGGGCTTCTGAGACGTCTTGCATTTGAATCCCTGTCTCAGGGCCTGCTTGCGAGGTAACTCCAACCAAGCAGAGAACAGAGGAGAAAGCCGGCCGCTCGGGGACCGCTTCATTGTACAGCCTGGAGGGAGGAGGTCCAGGCGTGGGGCTCAGGCAGGCTGGCCGCCAGGAGGTGTGGCCCTGTGACAGAGTCTCCAGGGAGGGAGCCGCTCAGCCTAGTGCTGGCACGGGATTCTAACGTGGACAGCCTGTGCGGATCACAGCAGGACCTGAGACACGGAAAAGGCGAGCGGCCAGGCCTGGGCAGCTGGGCCAAAGCCCAGGACTGAGGTGTAACCACAGTGTTCAGCCCAGCCGAGGCAGACATCCAGAAGGGTCGACTCAACACACCCAGGGGGCCAGAGGAGAGGCCGGTGCTGGGTAGAGATAGGATTCTTGGTCTGGGGCCCACGGGACAACTGACCTACTGGAGACTGCCATCCCCAGGAGTCAGTCCCAATTGGTTCAGGCAAAGAGCGGGTGAGTTCTGTGCAGGAAGGTCTCACCCGGAAAAGGATAAGCAAGACAAGGGCTTGGACCCAAGCCTCTGTGTCCCCCCCCCCCCCTTCCCAACAGCCGCCGACCTGTGCCATCCACATGTGGCTTGGGTCCTCAGTATGTCTCCCTTTTTCCTCTCTCTCTGTCCCCGCTGCCACCTCGCCCAGGCTGGTCTCCTCTCTCCCGCCCTTGTCCTTCTACTGTCCTCTGCCCCCACAGAGTAGCCAGGAGGAAGTGTCCATGAGCCAAGACTTTTCTTGGCCGAAAGCCTTTGGTGGCTTCCGATTTCCAGTGTTCCTTGTATCCTGCCCCTTCTCATGCTGCTCCCTCCGCTTGGATGGTTCCCTACTACCCTGCAGTCCCTTGCCCCTAAGTGACATCCTTCCACCTTTCAGATCTCAACTCAGACATCACTTTCTAAGAGAAACCTTCCACGAAGCCCCATTCACAGAACCATTCCATTACTGATGATGTCCTGACCACCATGGGGGCACCAAGAGCCAAAGGGAGTAAATGCCCAAGGGAGCAGTTAAGAAATCTGGAGGACCGGTGGAGAGGCCTCGACATTCATCTCAGAGAAGTTCCAGAAAAAGAAAAGGAGGAAACGGTGGAGAAGAAATGTGCAATGGGACAATTGATGAGAATTTTCAAGAGCTAATTTGAGACCTCGAATCAAAAATACACTCCAGGGAGCCTCGGTGGCTCAGTCAGCTGAGCGTCCAACTCTTGACTGGGGCTCAGGTTATGATCCCAGGGTCACGGGATCAAGCCCCATGTCAGGCTCTGCGCTGAGCAGCAGCTTGCTTGAGATTCTCTCTCTCTCTCCCTCTGCCCCTCTCCCTGGCTCACATGTGCTCTCTCTCTCTCTCTAAAAGAAAGAAAGAAAGAAAGAAAGAAAGAAAGAAAGAAAGAAAGAAAGAAAGAAAGAAAGAAAGAAGAAAGAAGGAAAGAAGAAAGAAAGAAGGAAAGAAAGAAAGAAAGAAAGAAAGAAAGAAAGAAAGAAGAAAGAAAGAAAAAAGAAAGAAAGAAAGAAGAAAGAAAGAAAGAAAGAAGAAGAAAGAAAGAAGGAAAGAAAGAAGGAAAGAAAGAAGGAAAGAAAGAAGAAAGAAAGAAAGAAAGAAGAAAGAAAGAAGGAAAGAAAGAAGGAAAGAAAGAAGGAAAGAAAGAAGAAAGAAAGAAAGAAAGAAAGAAAGAAAGAAGAAAGAAAGAAAGAAGAAAGAAAGAAAGAAAGAAAGAAGAAAGAAAGAAGAAGAAAGAAAGAAAGAAAGAAGAAGAAAGAAAGAAAGAAGGAAAGAAAGAAAGAAAGAAAGAAGAAAGAAGAAAGAAAGAAAAAAGAAAGAAAGAAAGAAGGAAAGAAAGAAGGAAAAGAAAAGGAAAAGGAAAAATCTATTCCAAGAACAGACAACATAAATTAAGAGAAATTCATATGTGGCTCTATGATAATTAAACCACAAAAAAAATCAAGGATAAAGAGGAAATCTTAAAAATCATTGAAAATTAAGTGTAGCCATCAAAACGAAAAAGAAACATAATCTAAACCTTCCAAACCAGCAAAGTTTTAAGTGTCCTTCAGAATACACAAGTACGCATGTGTGTGTACATGTGTCACCAATAGAAGACAGAGAAGACAGAAAGAAGAAGAAAGTAAGTTCAAAAAAAAAATGCAGCGAGTCCAAATATATTCTCAATCACATGTCATTTGAGCAATGAATAAATTTAATCAGATGTCTACATGTATCCGTGTGTGTGTGTGTGTGTGCATGTGTGTGTATAATGTGGCACTCAACGAATTGAGAATACCTGTAATTTTCACACACACTCACATAAACACTAATCATGTATTAGGTCATAGAGTTTTGACAAATTTCAAAAAAAAATAAAAATGTAGAGGGGCGCCTAGATGGCTCAGTCGATTGAGTGTCCGACTTCGGCTCAGGTCATGATCTCACAATTTGTGGGTTCGAGCCCCACGTCAGGCTCTGTACTGACAGCTCGGAGCCTGGAGCCTGTTTCAGATTCTATGTCTCCCTCTCTCTCTCTGCTCCTCCCCCACCCACATTCTCTCTCTCTCTCTAAGATAAAAAACATTAAAAAAAAATTTTTTTTTTAATTTAGAGCCTATGGACTACATCCTCTGACCACAATACAATTAAAATGGGACTCAAGAATAAATCTTGAAAGTAAATTTTTAAACTTTGGAAACCTAAAAATTCCTGGGTAAACAGGAAATTGTACTTAAAATGACAAATGCTTGGTAACGCATGACATTAGAGTTAACACTTGTGAAATGCAAGTAAATTGCTGTCAGAGGGAAAGGTTTATTTAGCCTTACAGTCATGTATTAAAAAATCAAGAAAGATTAAAAATGTACTCTTTTAAAAAAAAATGTAAGGTTTTATTTATTTTAGGGAGAGAGAGAGAGCACATGTAGGGGCAGACAGAAAGGGAGACAAAGGATCCAAAGTGCGCTCTGTGCTGAGAGCACAGAGCCCGATGTGGGGCTCAAACTCACACACAGTGAGATCACGACCTGAGCCAAAGTTGGACGCTTAACCGACTGAGCCCCGCAGTCCCCCCAAAATGTACTCCTTTTAAATTTTTTTTAACTAATCTCTACCCCCAACATGGGGCTGGAACTCACAACCCCGAGATCAAGAGTCACATCCTCTACTGACTGAGCCAGCCGGGCACCTCAAGAGAGATCCAACATAAATGATCAAAGAAAGGAGCCAGGGAAAGGACGCCAGAGCAAAGCTAGAGAAAGTACAAAGACAGAAATAACAAAAATAGATCAGAAATAATGGGGTAGAAAATAAAGAATAGAAAGGAATTTTAAAAAGAAATCTAAGGTGGAGACTGGTCTCCCCCCGACCCATTCTCTATTACCTACAAAGTAGTGGAAGCTTTAGGACGTGTATGGCCACCCAGCAGCCTTTGTGGCTACATGTGACACCTGGGCACAGCCCTGCTTGCAGGCTCTGGGCCGCCCTTTCCTTCTGTCTCTCTCCCGGATGGCTGAAACACCGGCCTGATGGCAGATCACGTCGAGGACGGCAGGTAAACAAGATAGAAAGAGCCTGGGTCTCCAATGACCTCCATAACATCTGGACTTGCGTGTGAAATCTGGAGCCATTTGCTAGGACTGCCGTAACAAATACATCGACGGCACCTATGGGTGTCAGAAATTAACTTCCTTGCGGTTCTAGAGGCCGGAAGTCCAAGATCAAGGTATCGGCCGGGCTGGTTTCTTTTGAGGCCTCTCCCCTCGGCTTGTCGATGGCCGTTCTCTTGATGTGTCTTCACGTGGTCTTTCCTCTGGGCCCACATATGTCTGGTGTCTCTGTGTGTCCGGATTTCCTCTTATAAGGACACCGGCCAGACTGGATGAGGGCCCAACCATCATAATGACCTCATTTTTGATTTAATTGCTTCTCACAAGACCCCATCTCCAGGGGCGCCTGGGTGGCTCAGTCTGTTGAGCATCCGACTACCTCTTGCGTCGTGATCTCACAGTTCATGAGTTCGAGCCCCGCGTCGGGCTCGCTACCGTCAGTGTGGAACCCGCTTTGCATCTTCTGTCTCCCTCTCTCTGCCCCTAAAAATAATAATAAAAAATAAAGGCCCCATCTCCAAATGCATTCTGAGGTACTGGGAGTTAGAACTTCAATATGTGGGGGCACCTGACTGGCTCAGGCGGAGAAGTGTGTGATTCTCGATCTCTGGGTCATGAGTTCAAGCCCCACATTGGGCGTGGAGCCTCCTTAAAATAAAAATGTAAAAAACAAGGTAGAACTTCAACATGTGAATCTGAATGGGGTAGGACACAATTCAGCTCACAGCAGGTAATGATAAATGCATGACCTTTTTAGGTCATTAATAATTCCAGGTGTCAGGGCACCTGGGTGGCTCAGTCGGTTAATCACCTGACTTCAGCTCAGGTCATGCTCTCACAGCTTGTGGCTTTAAGCCCCACGTCGGGCTCTGTGCTGACAGCTCAGAGCCTGGAGCCTGCTTCCAATTCTGTGTCTCCCTGTCTCTCTGCCCCTTCCCCATTTGCACTCTGTCTCTCTCTCTCTCTCTCAAAATAAATAAACATTTTTTTAAAAAAGTAAAAATAAGATGTAATCTAGAAATAGAATATAATGTTCCTAATGTGAAGAGTATTTGTTGAAAACTTGCTGCAAATATTATTTTTAAGGGTAGAATATTAGAGACAGTCCAATTAAACTCAGAACAATGAAAGATATACTCTATCACTGCTTCCTCTCGGTATCACAGCAAAGTACCTAGCCAATGAAAGAAGACAAGTAAAAGAAATAAAAGACATGAAGTAAAAAAGAAAAGTGTACCTGGAGAAAGTATGACGTAAACTTGGAGTCAGCAAGATTGCTGTATATAAGATTGACATATAAAAATCGATAACATTCCTATGTACTACTAGTCACTAGAATATATATTTTTATTTTTTAAGTTTATTTATTTAGTTTTGAGAGAGCATGAGCATGAGCAGGGGAGGAGCAAAGAGAGAGGGAGAGAGAGAGAATCCCAAGCAGGCTCTACAATGCCAGCATGAAGCCCCATGCACAGCCAGAACCCACAAACCATGAGATCATGACCCGAGCTGAAATCAGGAGTTGGGTGCTCAATTGACTGAGCCATCCAGGCACCCTTAGAATGTATTACTTTTCAAATGACATTTATCACAGCAAGAAATAAAAAACTAAATTAACAACTACCAGGCACCTAAAATAAATCCAGCAAAGGTTGTGCAAGACCTTTATGGCGCAAGTTACAAAACATTATTGAAAGACTCAACAAGAATATCTGAGTGAATAAAGAAATGTATACCATATTCATGGATGGGAAGATACAATATCATAAAGGTGCACATGCTGCCCAAATTTATCTATAAATTAAATAGAATTTCAAAAAAAAAATCCAAAAGCCTCTTCGGAAATTTGCCAAGGTGCTTCTTTTTTTTGTTTTATTTTAATATAATTTATTGTCAAGTTAGCCAACATACAGTGTGCTCTTGGCTTCAGGAGTCGATTCCCATGATTCATCGCTTCCCCATGCAACACCCAATGCTCATCCCAGCAAGCGACCTCCTCAATGCCCATCACCCACTGTCCTCTCTCCCCCACCCCCATCAACCCTCAGTTTGTTCTCTGTATTTAAGAGTCTGTTATGGTTTTCCTCCCTCTCTCTTTGAAACTATTTCTTTCCCTTCCCTTCCCGCATGGTCTTCTGTTAAGTTTCTCAAATTCCGCATATGAGTGAAAACATACGATATCTGTCTTTCTCTGACTGATTTATTTCACTTAGCATTATATATATAGAGAGAGACGGGGTGGGGGGAGAGAGAGAGAGAGAGAGGGAAGAACAAAGGGCCAAAAATAGCCCTAGACAGATTTATTGTATAATTAAGGTGGCGCATAGATACAAGGACAGAAAAGTAGACCAATTGAATTGAATGGAGTGCCCAAAGCATGTCTAAATCAGCGGGAAAAGGGTGGACTCTTCAGTAAATGGTGTAGGGTCATGCATACAGAAAAATTTAAATTAGATCCCTACATCATACAAAAAGATCAATTCCAGGTGAAGTAAAGACTTAGATGTGAAAGGCAAAACTTTCAAAAGTTTACAGGAAAAATATCCTTCGTGACCTTGACAGAGAGAAGGATTTCTTAGATAAGACACAAAAAGCACGAACCATAAAGAAAAAAAGACAAAAAAACAAAACAAAAACCCTCAATCATATTAAAATTACAAACTTCTATCGATAAACAATACTATTAGCATTGTTAAAAGACAATCTGTGGACTGAGAAGGTATCTGCTACCCATACAGGGGAATGTAATCCACAAGGGGATGGGGAAAAAAAATCTTCATACAAAGCAAGAAGAAAAAGACATCTAAAACCATCGAAAGGGAAAAAAGAAACAAAGAATATAGAAAGGCAAGTCACAGAAGAAAAAACCCAAATGACCAACGAACCTATTCATCAGTCTCACTCGTAATCAGGGAAACTGCAAAATAGAACAACGAGATACCATTTTACATGCAGACATTAAAGCAGACGTTAAAGTCTGATGACACACTTGTTGACGGAGATGGAGAAAAAAATGAAACACACACTGGTAATAAAGTGTCCGTTGGTCTAAGCTTTTGGAAACCAAAGTGAAGATGTTCACATGGGGTGCCCCATCTATTCCATATCCCAAGTAAGTATCCTCGAGAGAAATCTCAACACCTGTTCTCCAGGAT